>NC_087180.1:9056614-9076614 GCF_035594125.1 Scylla paramamosain
GTGCAGAAGCGTACTATCTCCATCCAGCCAATGAGAGACCGCGGAGTGCTGTGACGTCAGAGCGCTGAGCCAATGAGAGCGCCGTATCTTCTCCTGCCTCAGCCCCGCTCTGCCTCAATCTAGTTGCACTCATGCCCCAAAATGCCCATCCATTCTACCGGTCTATCATCGACGCCCAAGCAGGTGATGTCAATAGCACTCAAGATGATGGTGAACACGACAACTTGGATGAACTGTTGGAGTACGAATCGTAAAGGCATTGAGGGGTGGGGGGGAGGGGGGAAGTGTGTAATAAACAATGAAAGTTAGTGATACCTGTAATAAAGAAAGGGAAAGTTAGTGTTACCTCAAGATTGTGTGAAGTGAGAAGTGCAAGATACCAAGACACCAATATCATTGAACATAGCTGAGTAAAAACTAAAAAAAAAAAAAAAATACGAATCAATAATGGAAATGTTTATTTTTTTCCAGATGATGATTTTTTTATTTCCTCTGTTTTAATGTCATGTTATAGGTGTGTTACAGGGCTTTAATTTGGTGTATATAACTTTACTCTAGCTTTACTGTACGGCTATTGACATTTTCGTAAAAGTTACAAAACTTTGACCTTCATTTCTGGCGAATATTGATTTTGGCACTTAGTACTCTTCTGCCGCGGGGGGCCTCATATATACACACACACACACACACACACACACACTGTGCTAAGGCATTGAGCTAGCACATGTGGTAATGTCCAAATCCAAGGATAACAGCAAACACTGCGTAAAATATCTCCTAGTATAATAACAAATTACCAAGTACAGAGTAACCTAGACGGCCCAGGGGCCAGCCCCTGACTGAGGGGGCGCGTGTGACGCCATCTATGAAGTGAACGAAAACAAACGGGGAACGGAACGAGAGGCGTTGTAGATACAAATTAAATATATATTCATATATGATAAATAGTAGTAATAATGAAAATAATGGCATAAAGAAAATGAACTTACATTATATACATGGACATCCTAATCTTAACACACACACACACACACACACACACAAACAAATATATATATATATATATATATATATATATATATATATATATATATATATATATATATATATATATATATATATATATATATATATATATATTGTCACGATCCCGATTTTTGAAGGCCTCGAATACCTACCCGACATATTCGAAATCGCCAGCTATTAAACCTTCTCACAAACCCTTACCTTGGCACAGCACGCCAGGAACCACCTCAATACCAGATCAATGTTGGGTTGGAAAACACAATTATTCTATATAATGACAGGATATAATTATAATAATGTTAGCTTACAAATAACTTGTAGTACACATTAAAGGAAATTAGGGAACAAATTTCTACCCTAAACCAACACAGGATAATTCCCATACTCAGTTACAATAGATACAGGCTCTTATTTCGCCTTCCTTATTGTTCAAAGGTTATACACATCAATATATGACATTCGCGTCTCTTCACAAAGCACTAGAACCCCTTTACTCCTTCATAGGCAGCTGAAATATTTTCCCCAACTGCAGGGATTTCCCCAAACGCCGTCACCGCGTCACTAAATAACAGTCCCCGTATTTTACCTCCTCAAACCTCACAAGACATCACCAACATCACCATAGATCACCCATAACACCATAACACCACCCTCCAAAGGCACCAATAAATTTACAACCCTGCCGTGACGCTTCCTCTCAGTGTTACGTCACCGACACAACTCACCAACCAAATTTCAGTGGATAAGAGCTCTTGGTACCACAAAAGACTCACCAACCTGATCCTGGATATCAGGGTTATACCACCACATCACTAATACCTCCACACACCCACTCAGTCACCACAAAATCACCCAAACTTATCCCGTGAGAACGCCACCCTACCGCTCCCCTCTGGGCCTCTATCGTTCTCTCAAGAATTTGCTGACAATTACGAAAGCCAGACATGTGTCGCCTCTCGCTTCAACTAATACTGCATGATATAAAATTATTAAATAAGCCTTATACTAACTTACAACAATACTAAGAATAAAGATGATTAGAAGGAAAACGGAACACGGGGACACTAAGAAAATGTGGTCCTTTTCAGGGGTAAACTTTACCAATAACTTGTGTGTGTGTGTGTGTGTGTGTGTGTGTGTGTGTGTGTGTGTGTGTGTGTGTGTGTGTGTGTGTGTGTGTGTGTGTGTGTGTGTATATATATATATATATATATATATATATATATATATATATATATATATATATATATATATATATATATATATATATATATATATATATATATATATATATATATATATATATATATATATATATATATATATATATATATCACCAGTAGGATATGCGACAACACAGTCGTTACAACGTACAACTGCAATAACCCACTGAAATTTTAATGAATATTCAATCGGAATAATAAACCAAAACAGGCAAAACGAACTCGCCACTCATGCAACCACTGGAATTTTAAGAAAACTTCAATCGGAATAACGAATCGAAACTGGCAAGACGAACTCGTCATTCGTGCAAGCATTGAAATAAAAAAAATAAATAAAAAAATTAATCGGAATAAAAATTTTAAAACTCACAAGACTAACGCACTAGCTCATTTTCATTTTCAATCAGTTTCATTCTATTTAGCAATCCTCAGATTGTTCTTACTTTTAGAGAGAGAGAGAGAGAGAGAGAGAGAGAGAGAGACGCCGACAGTAACTAAATGTGTCCAATACTTGTCAAAACGGCGCGAACTCGGTGTGATAATGCGTGAAACTTAGGATGGTAAGAATTTAGGACTAGACTGGAAATTCGGGAGGGTACTGTATATATTTGTTGTGTTATCTCAAATGTAGAAATGGAAATGTGCTCATTTTATGTTTGTTTGTTTGTTTATTTGTTTTTCGATTTTTTTTCTTTTCTTTATT
Source organism: Scylla paramamosain (assembly GCF_035594125.1). Taxonomy (NCBI): domain Eukaryota; kingdom Metazoa; phylum Arthropoda; class Malacostraca; order Decapoda; family Portunidae; genus Scylla; species Scylla paramamosain. Next base: position 9,059,567 of record NC_087180.1, read on the forward strand.
TCATTTTTCTGTGAAACCAATTTTTTTTTTTTTCCATAGGTTCTTCAGTCGCCATAACGCACATTTCCCATAACAAACGCTACATAGGAACGAATCATGTTCGTTGTCGCGTACCCTACTGTATATATATATATATATATATATATATATATATATATATATATATATATATATATATATATATATATATATATATATATATTATCCCGTGAGGGAAGTCACATATTTTCAGAAATAGAAGACAAAATCATTGTAAGTTGGAAATATTCCATGGTCAAATGTTTTGGAAATTACAGAACATTCAGATTTGAATGCGCTGAGAGTTTGCGATGGGGAGGGAGGGAGGGCAGCAATAGTGGGTGTTGTCATCTTAAGGGGGTTACTTGATTACACATCTGGATTTTCGTAAATAAAGATTTGATTAAATTCAAGAACGTGGTATATCGTTGTAACAAATAATTATAGTTAAAACATGGTGAACTCCACATAGCAACACTTATCAGCTGGACGTTGCGGCACGGTCCGTGTGCAGTCCTTTGATGCACATTCATGTTTAAAATGTCCTGTAACTTCTAAAATATGACTTCAAAATACATTTGACTATATAATATCCGACTTGGAATGATTAGCTCTTTCATTTTTGAGAATGCATGACTTTCCTCACGGACACCCTTTATATAATTTATGTCTGCGAGTATATGTGTCTCACATCTATAAACAAAACTGTAGGAGGCTTTTCTATCATTCATGATAGAAAGACTTAACAAAAAAGTATGTGCAAGAGAATAACGGCGGCCAGTTTCATGCACCTCCTGAGTGTGGTGCGTTTGAGAAATCAGTGTGGAACGGACGAGGTATTGATTAATAGTGGTGGTACGAGTAATTCTGACTATATACGTGAGGCGGGAAGGGAGGTTGAGGCGGACGAAGGAACGAATATTGAATGACAGGTTGTTATCTTTGAGAAGAAAGTCAGATTCCGAATCACCATTAATTGTTTGTTTTTGTGGTTATTGATCTTATCAAGGTGGTAAGTGAAGTAGTTCATTTGGGCTAAAAAAACTTTTTTTTTTTTTCACTGGACGCAAGAAGTGCTAAGTGTCCCTCTACCTTTGGACTCGTACGTTTTCCCATAAGTTCGTGTATGATCTATGAATTGAATGTTCAGTCTTTCTTGAATGTCAGATAGATCAAGCTGAGTCAGGACGAAATTATCTTCAGAATATATGACTCTCAGGGTGTTTGGTTTGTTTGGTATCTCTTACGGAATTTCAAGTTAAAATTTTCCGATTAATACTTGAGTCAAAGCCAAGGTTTGACTTGAGTTACGATGTGCCAGGACGATTAACATGTGTCACAGGCTTCAAAGTGTTGTAGTCTCGGGCTGGAGTGTACATAAGGAGGTAGGTGATGTGTACACGTAGGAAGATTCCTTGACTGGTTTATTGCGCCGCATGTACAGCAGAGATGCGGGATGTGTGTGTGTGTGTGTGTGTGTGTGTACGACAGTGTTCATTACCAGTGAGGTTTTGGGAGAACTTGAGCCTGATTAAGTCAGACCTGCGTAAGTTGTTGCTTCCTCTCCCTCCTACCCATCCTCGCTGCCCTTGTTTCATTATACCCTTCCTCCAGTTAGCTGCACCTTTATCTAGATCATTACCAAAACTGACGGACTCTCAGTTTATCCCGTACTTGCCAGCAACAAAAAAAGAAAAAAAAAAGAAGCACTAGGAGTGTACCGGTATATGTAGCACGACGTCCTTTAATTTCAACAGCATGCCACCATTTTCATGTTCCATTTATCACTGCAGGGAACCACTTAATGTCAACAGCTAGTAGCATTTTAATGTAAGCCAGCAGCATTACAGGAAGAACATTTTATTCAATTCAATTCAATTAAAGTAGCGTTATAGGTATAGGTATAGGTATATTCAGAAATATAAGAACATATGGGGATGCTGCAAGAAGCGAGTGGGCCATCATCCCTAGCTATGAATTCATCTAATGTTTCAAAGCTTTCTATGCAGACAACATGAATTTGTTCCAATTAGCTACCACTCTATCTGGGAATAAGTTTTTCTGTATCGTTTATCTGCTCGGCGATTAGAGCACCAGGTCACTTTGTGGAAGTTACCTGATTACCCACAAACGTACTTGGGTAGCAAAACATCCCAGAATATCATATCAGTCAAGTAGTTAATTAATTTGTCAGTGTACAGGTGCTTAAATGATCAATGAAACAGGTGGACTAAGCTCAGGGACTGGACAGGTTTGTACTGGATCACGGGGTGCTGTGAAATTTCCAGTGACCCAGCGATGACCTCACTGAGCGTTTCCCTTTGTGCCGCACAACATAAAGGGGCATTCACAGCCTGTCCTCTAAAGACAACCCTCTTCTTTCACATACAAATACATGCACCTAATTACACACACATCCTTTATGCAATATTCCAAATTAAATATGGCGACTCCTACACCAGCCTCGGAGTTCCCATTTAGGGAGGGGAACCACAAATGCCCCCAGGTCGGACTGTTCTTCTGGTATCGACCCTAAGTATCTTGACACCCACGTTAACTTTTTCTACATTAACTTCTGCAACATTCGTGGCCTTAGACCTATTTTTTAATCTGTAGAACACCACCTCTCCTCTGTAAAACCTTATCTTCTTTTCCTCAATGAAACAGGTAACAGAGGCAACTAACAGTAGCCCCTTTTCTGTTCTCTCCTACTTTTTCTATCCTCATTTTCAATCCAAAGCTGGATGTTGCGTTTATGTGCGCGACGATTTAACTTGCTCTCGTGCCCACGCTCTTCAACCTTTTGTAATTTTTCGCCGTCCTTTGACTACAAAGTCACTCTAAAACCAAATTTATGTGTTGTATGCCTCTCACCTAACTCCTCTGACTATAAAAATTTTTTTGACTACTTAACTTCCAAAGTGGAGCACATCCACCCTTTCGCGGAGATCTCCATTTTTGGAGACTTAAGTGTTCACCACCAGCTTTGGCTCTCCTCTCCCTTCACTGACCATCCTGGTGAACTACCCTTTGACACTGCTACCCTCCACGACCTAGAGTAACTGGTGCAACACCCTACTCATATTCCTGACCGTCTTGGAGATACGGCCAGTATTCTTGACTTTTTTCCTAATCTCTAATTTTTCTACTTATGATGTCACCCTGTCTTCTCCGCTGGGCCCCTCCGATCACAACCTCATATCTGTATCTTGTCCTATCACTCCAATCATTCCTCAGAATTCCCCAAGGAGGTAGCTCTGGCATTCTGTGTCTGCTATGGGGAGGGAAGGAACCTGAGACGAAGTATTATTCAGATTTTTCCTACTACTGCTTCAGTGCCAGAGACCCGTCTTTGTATGCTGAGCGCATAACAGAGGTGATAGTGTTTGGCATGGAGGCGTACATTTCTCACTCATTCTCTCAACCTAAACCTAGCAAACCTTGGCTTAACACAGCCTGCTCTCGTACTATACATAATAGAGAGGTGGCCCACAAAAGGTATTTAAGCCTTCCTTCACCTAAGTCTCATACACTTTATATTTCTTCCTAGAATCATGCCAAGTTTTCCCTCCAATTATAGTAAGACAAAACTAATTTGGCGGCTAGGATGGGGTCAAGGAGTAGGTACAGTCCTGCCACTTTTCCTAAAACTACACCAAGTAACTTCTGTGATATATCTGAAAAACGCTAAAAATAAGATGGAGAAATAACAAATATAATCATCACGTAAACAGTTTAATATCCCACAAAAATTTGTCGTTTTATATATATATATATATATATATATATATATATATATATATATATATATATATATATATATATATATATATATATATATATATATATATATATATAAAGAAAGGTGGCATAAATATTGTTATGTTGCTACGAAAATGTTATTCTCATTAATTTTTATAGCTGTTTTAAGGTGGGCAACTATGTTAGATATAACTATATTTAGAAGATTATCTGAAGGAATACATATGGGAAATGTGTTATTTACTTAATGGAAAGTATAGATTAAATTCATCGTGAAGGGTAATATTCACCCACCCAGCCTGATCCAGGCCCCGGTGAAGCGGTGACCTCAGCGGTGACCTCCTGACATGCTGCTTTTATTAACTCACATCAGGTTTAACGTGGCCATGTTATATTTAATAATACTTACAGGGTAATTTGAAGAAATATGAATAAGAAATATATAATTTACTTGCGAAAAATTAATAATGATAAAAACAAAACGTTGAACTCATCAGGAACGGTGAGGCGCAAGTGGCCTCACCCCTGACAGGAATACCCCGCTACGTGTCGCATGTGAGGCGACCCACACCCTGACCCACTTTGGCCGACAAAAACTCCATCAGTAGAAAATGTCAAAATCTTTCTAGATGTAACTCTCCTTGTGACTTCTATTCGACAGTCTTTCTTTGGAACTGGCACCCAAATGGACCTTTCTTTCCTTTTTTTTTTTCTGCACTTGGCCATTGGCGCTTACATATAAAAGATAAATAAATAACATCCTATTTCTGTTCTCGTATAATACTCCGGACACATATCCATGTGTATATGTGGTAAAATACCGTCATATGAATAAAATCAATAAATAGAAATTTTTGAGGAAGTGGTCGGAAAAAAATAGAATCATTGAACTGATGTATGAATTACCGGATGTGTGTGTGTGTGTGTGTGTGTGTGTGTTTCATAAGCATTATTCCTTTTCCGGTAAAAGATATAAGCATCTAAAGCTAAAACTTTATTCCATTGGTTTATCTTTACATATTTTTGTTTATGTAAAGTTTGTAAAATAAAAGGAGGCAAGTGTGAGGTGGTAAGGAACATAATGGTATCCCCTTTAATTTTTGTTTTCTGTAAAAGTCTGCTTCGGACACAGATTCGAAACTAATGAATCAGGAAACTAAAGAGTGACTCGGCAGTCCTTGCTCGGCAGTGGTGAGATGAGAGTTGGAGCAGGGGACGCGAGGCGGTGCACTCCTGGCATGGCATCCACGTCTGGTCCACATCCACAACTCTGCAGGTCTACCATCAACAGGTAATGAGTTTTAGGTACTTAATGTGTTTGTAGCTATATACGTAAGTTTGGGTTGTTTGATTTTTTTTTTTTTTTTTTTTTTGCATAATTAACTAGGTAGAACTAACGAGGGATTTGTAATTGGTTATCGCAAAAAGAACTACATAATACGTCGTTCTTACCTGACTGATTACGTCTTGTACCTGTGTTCACCAGTTCGCACATGTATGATTACCATAGGAATATTTATCTGTGAATTACGAAATGCTAATTATCCTTCCCGTTCTCCTCCCGCCGGCTCCCCCTCTTAGCACGTATTGCCTCCTTACGGTAGTTATCTTCCCGCTAGTTCACTCTTAATTAGCCCACCTCCTTCACTCCTTCCCCTTCTCCCTTTGTTCTGCAGTGTGTGTTCATGAAGCCGTCCTGTGTGAGCGTACAAGAAGGGGAACACAAAAGATGGCAGTGCGACGATTCTTACCTTAAGCACCAAGCACTGAAGCATAGAATGAATCCATAACCTGCTAATCAGTGGCAAATGTTAATAGTGGTAAATGGGGGAGCAATCGTTTCGGTGCAATTCGTGGCAGTTACGACCACCCTTTTTTTGTTTAGTGTTGGAAAGGATTATTTGTTTCCGTAGAAATAGATAAATAGAGATCGCTGCAGCCTAGGAAGGGATTTTTTTTTCTCCCCCCCCCACCCCGATCTTTCTCATTCCACTATCCCTCTCTCATCCTCCTCTCTCCGGCCGTATGATGACTTGTTATTGAAATACTAGCGTGAAAGACGCAACCAGTGTTTAGTTTTTACTTGTGCCTCTCAAACTACACACAGCATACAAATATTGCGGTCCTCTGCACGTTAATTAACTGCACGCTTTACTCTTTGTAGGTGTGTTGTTTTCACATGATCACCTGTTTGCATCTGTCCGATTACCGTAGGAATTATGTATTTGTGAACTACTAAATGCTAATTATCCTTCGCGTTGCCTTCTCACCGGCCCGTCCTTGAACGTGTTATCCCCTTACGGTAGTTAAGGTAGTTAATTAACCCTCCTCCTCCTCCTCCTCCTCTTTCCTTCCCTCTTCTTTCCCCATCTTTTCTTCTCCTCCCCTCCTCCTCTTCTACCCCCTCTCTTCTTCTATCCCCCCTCTTCTCCTTCCCTCCCTCCCTCTTCTTCTTCCCCCTTCTTCTCTCCCACCTTCTCTCCTCCCCCCGTCACCTCCGTATGCTTTGCAGCGTCTGTGTTCAGGAGTCCCGTTCTGTATGGGTGTACAGAAAGAGCGATACGAGTTTTTTACTTAAAGACTAAGAATTAAAACAAGAAGTCTGTAACCCGCTTTGCTCACCCGTTAGTGGTAATTGGGGTAGTAATCGTTTATGGTAATTCGTGGCAGTTACTATCATTTTCTTAGTGTCGGAAAGGATTACACATTTCCGAAACAATAGATGAATAAAGAGGGATTGCTGCAGGCTACATAGGGAGTATCCGGGAGGGGGTGTAGTTCCCGAGCCACGCTGTTATTGGCGGAGGTTACGGTACTAGTGCAGCCCCTCGTAGTAAGCATGGTCCCCCTAGAGGTTACTGTTGTATGCTGTAAGATGATGTTTAAACCCTCCATTGCGATACGAAACAACACTACCAGAAGTAACGTCTTTATAAACGTCTACAAAAAAAAAAAAAGGTGGAATTAAAGAATAGATTTTGCCATTTTTACCAATTTTAAAGATCAGGGGTGGCTACAGAACAAGTACAGATGTCTCTGTAGCTGCCCGAAGACAACTAAAGGATTTTAGACCCACGCGGTGAAGCAAATCGTTCATTGCATTCGGTCAAACCTGAAGACATACAAAATAAACATAAGATGTGCGTAGCACTACTAACCGTAAGTACAGTATCAACATAATGCATCACTAATTATGGATTATGACAATCAGGGCAATCGACCCCTCGTAATACAGATGTGGAACTCGCGTGTTTGGAGTCTTAAGGAGGCCTGTCTTTCCTGGAGTAGTCACACCCTAACTCGGTGGCGATACAAAGGAATCTGTCCCTCCAGGCTTCGTTCCTGCTATCCCTCGGCGCCTCACGCCTGCCCGTCTTACCCTTAGGTCAGCAATAGTTCCCGGGTGACTCATTCCTCTGGGGAGATCCCTCTGTGTCTTATCTACCCTACGCGCCATTTCATCAACTTTACCATGTAAACACGACCCTCGCTACCTCTCTGCAGCTAAGCTCTCCACAGCTAGTTCCTCTCACACAACTTCACTACTGCAATTAACTACTATAATGAATTCAGTTTCCTTAATCTCTACTCTAATTAACTTAGTTTCCTTAGTGTTACCCATGCTTCATATACTAGTTCACTTTAACTCTCATAACACAGATCATGTTATTTAGCACACTCCTGTCACCCGCTCAGGGGTCTTTCACCCGTTCAGGGGTCTTTCACCCGCTCGGTGGTAACTATACATACACACACACACACACACACACACACACACACACACACACACACACACACACACACATACGCGTGATTTTAATTTCGGACTCTTGTTGTATTCATTTAATACTGAATTGAGAAACAAAATTGTGTAGAATAGTAAATGGAGTACAGGAAAGTGGTTGTGCTTCATGGTGTGACGAAGGACATGAAATATTTCCGCTCAGATGATAACTTGTTACCTGTGTGCCTTACTTTTTGCAGGCGGAGTTTTCCCAGATGTGACTGACTGCAGCGGAGATGATGATGCAGAGGCTTTGAAGGAAGGTGAAGTTTCCATTCAATGTAAGGCTGTACTTGCAGACACCTCATTGTTGTTTTAGTATTTTTCTAAGTGCCACACGGTATCTTAAGACTAATTGTATATACGAACTGCCGTAATTTTGCCCTCCAATCTCCCTCATTTCAATTCAGCGAGAACATTGTTTTCAAGTAATGTTTTGAATACTGTGATCACCGTTCAGTCAGAAACATTCGTGCACCCACTCAGGAGATGACTTTGCTTGCCTGGTCACCGATGCCTATTGGGATGCTCATGAGGTGATAAGAAAAACCCTTGTAGTTTTGTACAGTGAAGTGGTCCTTCGCACAATGATCAGGCGCTCGTATAATCATATCAGCGGCTCCTTTCTTTGCTTGGTCATTCAACTTAGAAACCTCTCGCTTTATTTAAAATTAATTGTAAAGCAAATAAACAATAATAATAATAATAATAATAGTAATAATAATAATAATAATAATAATAATAATAATTTGTGCGCCTGGTTAGTGTTTATAAGCATTTGTCCTTTCTGGTTTGCAAGCTTGTGCACTCCTCGCACTGAGGCACGATCATCAGAATAATCCACTACGTATTATCACTTGGCACGATCTTATCCCGTGATTTCATCTCGGTCCCTAAAACTTGTGAAAGAACACATCCTGAGCAGACGTAAAAAAAATAACTACTACTACTCTTACGAATAATTGACATTGATTACGTTGACAAAATGTTCGCTAATAATGTCACGTGAAACCGACTCTCTCCCTCTACCTTATCAACATCTTTCATGCTAGCTTCACATAGCGATACAAATATTCAGTCACAGAGTATACAGTCGATCCTTCAAGTCTAACTGATAACAAGTTATCAGATTTTAAAGTATAATAAATAATTCCCCTCCCTGTCCTTGGTAATGAGTATGGACAGGTACTATTTAGATGCGCATATGTAGTGAGCAGTGGGAGTAACTTCCCCCCCCCAGACATCATTCTGGGACCGCACTATCAGTATTGCCCCGACCTTTAAGGTGCTATCCTTCTGTTCTGGTCTGGGATAAAATCCCCTTCCGGTCATGACATCCCATATCCTTCAGATCAGTTTCTCAGTGTTTCAGTGCAGTGCCCGAAGGGAAGAAGGGCACGACACGTGTGATGTCCTTGGCGAGGTGGTTTGAAATTAAATCTTGAAATTATTTATGAATGCATAACCATTACGTTGCCTACAGTGGTACTAAGGTATCTACATTGAAACCAGACTAACTTTGTACCCAGTGTGTTGGCTGTAACTCTTCGCGCTGTGCCACCTCAACCCTGGAGTGACCTGGCGTGGCCTGGGGGATTCAAGGACACTGGGGCGGCAGCGCCGCACGGCCTATATGCGTTGCCAAGTGTACTGCAAAATACAGTGTCGTTGTTCCATCAAATCGAAAGCCATTATAAAAATAAAAATAAAAATAAAATAAATAAATAAATAAAAATATGAGCGAGGTGTTCATATGCCTGACTACTGTGAACGCGACACCATTGTGGGACAGGAACAGCAACAGCCAATACTACGAGTACCAAGTCTCGTTCCACTATATCTAATCTTTGATCCATTAATCTCATTACCTTCCTGTAACTTCCCTACGTGCCTGCAAGAAACGGAGATGCATGTAGTGTTGTACAGGAGTGATAATAATTAACTTGGGTGCATGGTGCACCCAACGGTGCATTTTTTTTTTTTTCCGCAGTTCAGTTTTTGAGCTTGTCTCCTTCCCTCATAAGTTCAGTTTTCGAAGTCTAGGATCATCTTAGCATTCAGCCTAATTAATCATTGTGATGTTTGCTTTATCCATGAGTGTATTAAGGGCCACCTTCATGTTTCAGGTGATATCCCCTGCTAAGGGTGTTGTGGCTGCCGCTGCTGCCCCCATCCACCCATGAATTCCTGCAAGCCAACTGTCACTCATAAGACTGTTATGGTACAGTGAAATTTCAAGTGTTGCATGTGATTTTTAATAGCATTGATTGGAGGTGGTTAGTTAAAAAAAAAAAATGGTTTGGTTGAGAATATGCGTAAATATTTTACACACGGACTTAGTGCACATGTAGTTATTTGGTGCAGTGGGCCTCTACATACTAGTCACTCAATGATCTTGGTATTTTTTTGGTCCAACCTGTCATTTTTATTAATGATTTTTTGGGGGACATGGACTATAGTCTAGCATTAATGATAGTTATGTTGATAGACTCGGGCAGAATAAGCCTCACGCACATTAATCCCACATCCTCCCCAATAATCAAGTTACATCCTGCTGAGAGCAGACTCCAAACCTTGCACTATGAATATATATTGTTTGTAGTTACTTCTTTCAACTGCTTGTTTGTCCTACATAGATTTTTAACACTTGTTTCAGGTTTTCTTTAACAAGAGTAAGCACAATGTGGTCAGAATGCACGTTTTTAAATTCACACTATCCTTGGACATGGATGATGAGCTATGGTCTTCAAACAATTTGTTCAAATTAATTCTTCCTGTAATGATTTGTTATCAATGGTATATATATATATATATATATATATATATATATATATATATATATATATATATATATATATATATATATATATATATATATATATATATATAATCAAATTAATTCTTCCTGTAATGATTTGTTATCAATGGTATATATATATATATATATATATATATATATATATATATATATATATATATATATATATATATATATATATATATATATATATATATATATATATATATATATATAATTACTGACATAGTTGACATAAATACCACTAAGGTACATGCTCCACATTTTATAATCAGTCCTGAGTTTATACTGGTTTAAAAGTGCTTTGTTCTCTCCCTCTCTTTGCAGTGGTGTTTACACTAGTTATATCATATCATATATATTACATACTGTTAAATTAAAATGAATTGTAGGAAACAGAAATAAGCAACAGCATAAAGCAGCAATATACAAGTTTTGTTAGGAAGTTCAATTTATTTATTTTTTTTCCAGCATATTGATTTGTTCAATTTTTTTTTTTTTCCAGCACATTCTGATTTGTTTTCTCTAGTGGTTTTTACTTCACTTATAAAAACCAGTAATGTGTGTATCTTGCAAATCATTGTAGGAAATAAAACAGGCACTTCAGGAAAGGAACTGCATAATTGTAGTGCAAGGTTTCCAGTACCTGCTGTAAGCATTGAAAAAAATATAAAAAAAAGGCATATTGCATAATTAAAGTGGGCGAGCTTTGGCACAGGGTTTTTAACCCAGGCACATTAAAACCTTAGAGGACTTGCTCACAAAAAAACTTATGGAAAGTAGCATCTTAATTTTATTATGTTCCTTACTTAATACATGTTTATATGAGCTGTCCTCTTCCACTTTCAGACTGCTGCTGCCTAGATGGATTATTGTTGAACCACTGCTCCTGAGGCCTTGTTTCAGCTGGACGGAAGGTACAAGATCATCAGTCACTGGCCAAGTGCAACAAAATTGTGACCACAAAAAAAAAACCCACTGAGGTGTCAGTCCCCCATACAGTCAAAAAAAGTTAGTCAAAAATTACAGGACAAGTGTCTTGAAACCTCCACCTCCCTCTTGAAAGAGTTCAGTTATAAGGTGGAAATGTACAAGCAGGCAGGGAGTTCCAGAGTTTGCCAAAGAAAGGAATGCATGATTGGGAATAAACTAGCTAGTTAACTATATTGCATTAAAGAGGTGGACAGAACAGGAGTGAGAGGAAGTAGTCTTGTGCAGCAATGCCACAGGGAGGAGAGGCATGCAGCTAGCAAGATAAGAAGAGCAGTTGGCATGAAAATAGTGGTAGAAGATGACAAGAGATGCAACATGGTGGCAATGAGAAAGAGGCTGAAGACAGTCAGTTAGAGGAGAGAAGAGTTAAGACAAAAAACTTTTGATTCCACCCTGTTTAGAAGAGTGGTGAACAGAACCCCCCATACATGTGAAGCATACTCCACATATGGACGGATAAGGCCCTTCTTGTACAGAATTTTAGCATTTGGGTGGGTGACTCGGAACACCTCCATATATACAGACGGATAAGGCCCTTGTACAAGACCCTTGTACAGAGTTAGCATTCGGGTGGGTGAGAAAAACTGGCGGAGATGACTCGGAACACCTGACTTCATAGAACCTGTTTTAGCTAGAGATGAGATGTTAAGTTTCCAATTTAGATTACAAGTAAAGGACAGACTGAGGATGTTCAGTGTGGAAGAGTGGGGACAGTTGTCTGAAAGTTTTTGTCGAGTTGATAGAGTTTTTGAGGTACTGAACAATACTAAGTTTGCTCTGCCCCAATCAAATTTTTAGAGATCAGAAGTCAGGCATTCTGTGTGACTTTCCTGTGTGAACTGTTTACTTCCTGAAGGGTTGATGTCATTGAAAAGATGTGGAAAAGTGCAGGGTGGTATCACCAGCATAGGAGTGGATAGGACAAGAAAAGATGTGGAAAAGTGCAGGGTGGTATCACCAGCATAGGAGTGGATAGGACAAGAAGTTTGATGACAGGACAGATGCCTGAGAATGCCACTGTTAATAGATTTAGGAGAACAGTGACTATCTACCACAGCAGCAATAGAACAGTCAGAAAGGAAATTTGGAATCAAGTTACAGAGAGAAGGAAAGAAGCCATAGAAGGGTAGTTTGAAATCATAACTTTGTGCCAGACTCTATGAAAAGCTTTTGATAGACAATGTCTAAGGCAACAGCAAAAGCTTCACCAAAATCTCTTAAATGTTAGAGGATGACCCCAAAAAAACCCATAAAGAAAGCCAGATCACCAGGACCCATACTGGCGATCAGATGGAAGGCTGTGAAGTGATTATTTAAGATAATCTTCCTGTTGAGGAGAGATTCAAAAACTATTAGATAGGCAGGAAATTAAGGCAATAGGATGGTCACCCTTTTTAGGAACAGGCCAAATGTAAGCAAACTTGTAGTAAGAATGAAAAGGTAGATGTTGATAAGAGTTGAAATTGTTTGATTAGGTAAGGTGCAAGCAAAGATGCATAGTTTCAGAGAACAATAGGAGGGACACCATCAGGTCCACAAGCCTTCTGAGGGTTTAGACCAGTGAGGGCATGGAAAACATCATTGCAAAGGATTTTAACAGGTAGCATGTAGTAGTCAGAGTGGAACAAACCCTAAATTGAAGAATTCAGCTTTAGGAATAGATGATAAGACAGCAGTGGTGTGCCATCAAGTTAAAATAAAAGAGGGAAAGTTGAAGCAAAGTTACTGGAGATGTTTTTTGGCTGGGTGCCCAAAATCATGAGTGGAATAAAGATATCTTGAAAGATTTTGAAGAGTTTTTGGCTAGTTGTGAACAGTTTTCATGATTCTGGACAGAAATATAAAGCACGTGACATTCAGGTGATGGAAGGGTTCAAGTACCCTTTGTGGGCTACCTCTTTGGAATTAAGATATCTTTCATTGAAAAGAGTTTTTGGCTAGTTGAACAATCTTCATGATTCTGGGCAGAAATATAAAGCACGTGACATTCAGGTGATGGAAGGGTTCAAGTATCCTTTGTGTCAAGTATCCTTTGTGGGCCACCTCTTTATCATCTCTCTTGCATATAGCATGAGAACAGGCTGGGTTTAAAACCAAGGTTTGGAAAGTTTAGGTTGAGAGAGAGAGTGAGGAATGTTAGCCTCTATGCCAGACACTATCATCTCTGTTATGCACTCGGCACACACAGACAGGTCTCTGACACAGAAGCAGTACTCATTCCAAGGAAAATCAGCAGGATGCCTTTTAAGGTCCCCACAATTAGCAGAGGCAAAATGCCAGAGGCACCTCTGCTTTGGGGGATCCTGAAGAGAGAGGAGATACAGACGTAAGTGTAATCTGAGGAGCCCAACAGATAAAATATTATAACAGACAGCATAAGCAGAAGGATTAGAAGTTAAGAAAAGGTCAATGTTGGGTGCATCTCCAAGATGGTCAGGAAGGAATACAGGTGTCTGGGTGGTGGTGGTGATTTCTCATACCATTCAGTGTTCCTAACTATACAATAGGATGACATTTCTACAAAGGAGATAGTATCACTTACTTGTCTGGACCTGTCTCCCATACCAGACAACACCTGAAGATAGTAATATTGGTATGGGCATTTTGTCTTGCCTGGTATCTTTGTGGGATGGTCATGTTATGTGGATAGGAACATTCTGGGGCACACAAAGAATGTGCCATCATCAACATAGGTGTAATTAGGATTTTGTATCTCACAATCCAAATGTACAATGATGCTGGCTGAACAGCACCTTGTTGTCTTCCAGCTAACTTGTGATGGTCTCCAGGAAGACCCAGTCTTCCCTCAGGTTGTTAAGATCCATCTGCAATTAAATACAGCATCAAAAAATGTTAAGAAACTAAAATTTAAATATACTCAATAAATTACTGAATACTGAAAATCCATTGTTTCTCTTGTACCTCACTCTATTCAGCTTCCTTCCCACATGAAGTGACCACAGCAGAAGAGCTTCCACCTCTTGACTACAAGTATACTCACTCCTGCTTGTTCAAGCTGCTGCTACTACCCTTTCTTTCAATCATATTCCATACTCCTATCTTTCCACCTCTCAGGTAGTCTCTCTCTCCTACTGAGACCTTTATTTTTCTCTTACTCTAAATATAGCCACCTCTCAAAATAGATTTTTCTCTTACTCTAAATATAGCCACCTCTCAAAATAGATTCTTTAAATTATATATTCTATGCTTCACTGACAACACACACCTTCATACTCTTGAATACATTTTCTTCTGTCTTGTCACACTCGACATGCCTCTCAAAGAACTGAGATCAATTTAGTCTGGAGAATATCACATGGAGAACAGAACTGGAGGTTAATATGGAGTGACAAGATCAGAATACAAACAATGAAAATGTGTACAAGGTGTAGAATGAACACCTGTGCAAACAAGTGGAAAGGTGGAATGGGTGAAAGGAAGCACACTGAGATGGTATGGTCACATCAAGAGAGAAAGTATACAAGTAAAACTGTAGGTCCTGAGAGGAGAGGAAAGCCACCTGAAGGTGAAAAGATGAGATACTGGAATGTTTGTAATATAAGTGTTAGTCAAAGCAAAATGCTTGAACAAGCAGAGGGAGCATTTGGACAGGGAGACACCGAGATGTTTCTACTAAGGCCATCCCTCAGAGGAAGCTCCTGGAGGAACAAAATGTTAGATATAAATGGAGACAAATAAGTGACAAATATGAAGGCATATTATTACAGCATTACCTCCAAAACTTGTGTATATATATATATATATATATATATATATATATATATATATATATATATATATATATATATATATATATATATATATATATATATATATATATATATATATATATATATATATATATATATATATATATATATATATATATATATATATATATATATATATATATATATATATATATATATATATATATATATATGATGGACACTGGACAAGGGCAACAAAAATCCAATAAAAAAAAAAAGTCCACTGAGATGCTAGTCCCATAAAAGGGTCCAAAGCAGTAATCAAAAACTGAAGGATAAGTGTCTTGAAACCTCCCTCTTGAAGGAATTCAAGTTCCTAAAAAGGATGACCATTCTAATCCCTCAAACTACGGTCCTATTGCTTTAATTTCCTGCCTATCTAAAATTTTTCAATCTATCCTCAACAGGAAGATTCTTAAACATCTATCACTTCACAACCTTCTATCTGATAGCCAGTATGGGTTCTGTCAAGACTGCTCTACTGGTGATCTTCTGGCTTTCCTTACCGAGTCTTGGTCATTCTCTTTTAGAGATTTTGGTGAAACTTTTGCTGTTGCCTTGGACATATCAAAAGCTTTTGATAGATTCTGGCACAAGGCTTTGATTTCCAAACTACCCTCCTACGCCTTCTATCCTTCTCTCTGCAACTTCATCTCAAGTTTTCTTTCTGACCATTCTATTGCTGCTGTGGTAGACAGTCACTGTTCTTCTCCTAAATTTATCAACAGTGGTGTTCCTCAGGGTTCTGTCCTGTCACCCACTTTCTTATTATTCATCAATGACCTTCTAAACCAAACTTTGTGTCCTGTCCACTCCTATGCTGATGATACCACCCTGCACTTTTCCACTTCTTTTCATAGACATCCAACCCTTCGGGAAGTAAACATTTCATGCAGGGAAGCCACAGAACGCCTGACTTCTGATCTCTCTAAAATTTCTGATTGGGGTAGACCAAACTCAATGCCTCAAAAACTCAATTCCTCCATCTATCAACTCAACACAACCTTCCAGACAACTATCCACTCTTCTTCAATGACACTCAACTGTCCCCCTCTTCTACACTGAACATCCTCGGTCTGTCCTTTACTTGTAATCTGAACTGGAAACTTCACATCTCATCTCTAGCTAAAACAGCTTCTATGAAGTTAGGCATTCTGAGACGTCTCTGCCAATTTTTCTCACCCCCCCAACCACTAACTCCATACAAAGGCTTTATCCGTCCATGTATGGAGTATGCTTCACATGTCTGCGGGGGTGGAAGAGTGGAATCTAGAAGATTCCACTCTTCTAGACAGGGTGGAATCAAAAGCATTTTGTCTCATCAGCTCCTCTCCCCTAACTGATTTTCTTCACTCTCTCTCTCATTACCACAGTGTTGCATCTCTAGCTGTCTTCTACCACTATTTTCATGGTAACTGCTCTTCTGATCTTGCTAACTGCATGCCTCCCCTCTTCCCATGGCCTCGCTGCACAAGACTTTCTTCTCTCTTTCACCCCTATTCTGTTCACCTCTCTAATGCAAGCGTTAACTAGTATTCTCAATCATTCATCCCTTTCTGTGGTAAACTCTAGAACTCCCTGCCTGCTTCTGTATTTCCACCTTCCTGTTACTTGAATTCCTTCAAGAGGGAGGTTTCAAGACACTTATCCTTCAATTTTTGACTACTGCTTTGGACCCTTTTATGGGACTGGCATCCCAGTGGCCTTTTTTTTTTTCATCGTATTTTTGTTGCCCTTGGCCAGTGTCCCTCCTACATAAAACAAAAAAAAGAATGAACATAGAAGAAAGATGAAGAGAATGAATTGCAGGAGAAACATCAAGTTTTCCTTACAGAAGGCTGGAAAAAAATCTAGTTGACAGTCATCCATGCAAAAGGTATTCATGACTTAATGGAAATATTGG
>NC_087180.1:9081614-9096614 GCF_035594125.1 Scylla paramamosain
TCATAATATTCATATAATAAATTCTCTAGATGGGACGTTAAAACAACTTTAATGACTCAAGACTGGGACAAGCAACCACAGACTCTGGGAGGGAATTCCAGAGACCAATACTGCGTACAGCAAAGGAGCACTTCCTAATGTCAAAACTGATGCAGACATGGGCCAACTTGTGTTGACAGTCCCAGGTAATGTTGACAGCTGGATAATACAAGTCACCAAAACTTGGAGGATTTACCATGTATAATTTGCTACATTTTGAACATGTCTTAATAATTGTCTTAATGTCTTAATAATCTTCTTCCTATTACTTTATTGTTTCAAGAGGACTAATTTCCCCAACTCAACTGGCCTTCTTTTTTTTGAAAATCTCTCTCTCTCTCTCTCTCTCTATGGAAGCAGCAGCATAACACTTTTTAACCATTTTTCTGTGCCCTTGGGTAGCCCGTCTCACACACACACACACACAACTCTGATATCACCAAAATTGGGGACTACTGTATATACTAATTATAATCACAAGAAACCTTAATTAGAAGACAGCCAGCTTTAAATAAGTTGTTATAATCTTTAGGCTTACACAAGAACTGTTATGGCTTTTTTGTGAGTGCATGACATGGAAAGGACAATGATATGAAAGGAACCATTTACTGTACTTAGATAGTAAAATACAGTAGGTTTACCAGAATTTTCATGACACAGGCATACTATGCCTCAGTAATATGTAATGTAATGCTAACTTTTCACAAACATGTCAAGTATGAAAAATTTTCCCTTGAGAAAGAGGCAGGAAGAACAGAAAAGTCAAATATATATATTTATATATAATATATGTATGTACAAATTTACAGACAATAGCTAAGTAACAAATTTGTACACTAACAATATCCACAAAATGATTCTGTCTCAATGAATATGATATATGCATCAAATGATATCATGTTGCTGCTCACCTGGTATGTGTCATAACCTTCTAAGTGAACAGCAGACACACAAATATACATGAAAGAACAATGAAGAACATGGCACAACGATGGAAGAAAATAACATCCAAGACACCAGTCAGAACAGTCATGGCAGAAAAGTTGATGAGGAAAACGACTGTCTTTTATCTGACATGCCAGCAAAATGAGCATTTTTTTTTCTTTTTTAGCTCACTGGTAGCAAATATTACTTGATAATGTGAGGTTCCTGTTAACTCATGTTTACTGACCATATATCTATTTTTGACCTCTGAAAACTGTGTCTGAGAATGTTCTTCCTCCAACAGGCCGGTGGAACACTTACACACCTTCCTGGTGTGTCTATAATAATATTATTACATGAACTTTGGCTTAATAATTTTGTATCTTGAGCAGGATACACTGTGACTAAACCAATACCATACATACATAAATCTACATTATAAATCTCACTCGCATTCAACCTTTGGTACAAGTAATCCTTCAAGACATCTCTATGTACAGGTGATGACAGTGGGAGGTGCAGGATGATGATGTGTACAAATGGTAGTATGGTGAGCACATCTCTTGTATAAACAATTTTGTAATAATCACCACCAATACTTTCAAAAAATATGTTAGTTTATGACATGAGTGACTACCTTGAGTTGCAGGTGTCCCGCACACAAGAGATGGGACACCACAGAGCACTCCCAGCTGAGGATGCTTCACTATTCAGTGGTAGACTCCTGGAAATTGATGTGAGTGCCTCAGGATCCTCTAATACTGAGTGTGATCTGGGAGCCTACTTGGAATAGCAATGTGGGATATTTGGCGTAATTATTTCAGGAAGCACTTTCCTAAAGAGACTCACTACACACACAGGAATGAGGAAAGAAATGGACAGTTTTGAAGATGTCATTGGATGACTCTGACTATGAGTGATGAAAAACCAAGATGAATTTTTCAAATGTAAAACAAAAAAATAATGTAATTTATTAAGTGATAATATGAACTCCATAAATACAAATCAAGACCAGGAATGTAGTATTAAACTTTAGATCACAATCATATGGTGAAATCTGAAACTGTCATGCATTCCACCCGCCTTAAGGGAAGAGTATGACTATCTCATATCACACTAGCTTGAAGTTTATCAAGATCTGGCTTTCGGCTGATGGACCCTTTCCTCCGTGGAAGAGTAGATGGCTGTGTGGTGCTGGTGGTGGAGTGTGGCAGGGTGGAGTGGCTAAGGGCAGGGGTATGAGGTGGCACCACCAGACTAGTGTCTGGGCAACCATTCTGCAGTAAAAGATCAATAACTTCCTTGTCTCCTGCCCTTCGGGCATAGAAGAGGCTTGAACGTCCATCTGCATCACATGCTTTCACATTGGCATTGTACTGCAAAAAAAAAGTCATCTTGAAACTTACAAATTTAAGAGGAACTAATCTAAACATGCATGCATGCATGTATATATAACCAACATACATGTATAATACTGACAAATTAATGAACTATAATTCTTCAGATATATTAAGAAAATGTACAGAAGCTAGGATTTCAGAGTGTTATGCACTCCCTTATTCTAGCTTATATTTTCTATAATTTTCTTTTAGTCTTTACATCATCAAAATACTTATTTTTCTGTCCAAAAATATGACCCACTAACAAAATAAAGCCTTTTGAGTATAGATGATAAATCTGTAAAATGAAATATATATATATATATATATATATATATATATATATATATATATATATATATATATATATATATATATATATATATATATATATATATATATATATATATATATATATATATATATATATATATATATATATATATATATATATATATATATATATATATATATATATATATATATATATATATATATATATATATATATATATATATATATATATATATATATATATATATATATATATATATATATATATATATATATATATATATATATATATATATATATATATATATATATATATATATATATATATATATATATATATATATATATATATATATATATATATATATATATATATATATATATATATATATATATATATATATATATATATATATATATATATATATATATATATATATATATATATATATATATATATATATATATATATATATATATATATATATATATATATATATATATTTCAACGACTTACCCAGAGAAGCAGCTGTACACAGGGTAAGGAGGGAAAGCTGGCAGCCAAGTGCAAGGGTGTCCTCAGGTCTCGAGGAGGTGCCAGTGGGTTATTGATGGCGTCCCCTGCATGGGGAAGCAGTGCTGAGAGTCGCTTGGTGTCTCCACAACACATACAGTCTACAATCTGCAAATAAAGTAACAACTATGATGTTTCTTTTTTTTCTCTTGTTTTACCTCAATTGAAATATCTGGACAGTCCCTTTCATGTGAGCAGGATTGAAAGTGAAGTGTGTGTATTAACAACAGTACATCTAGTGAGATGAAAAGAATAAATTTTGATGTGGCAGTAAAAGAAAACATTTAGTTGTCTGGAGGATATAGATGAATATGATATAAGACAATATACAAGAGTAAGACGTCAGAGGATGAATATCTATAAGATGGAATAACAGAGCAATGGAATATTAGAGAAAGGTGGAGAAAATGAAAGGACCAAAACCTGCCTGGATGAGAAATAGACAGGAGTGGACTCTTCTGTTGTGGCCATCCACCTCAAGGGAATTTTCAAGGTGTTAAAAATAAATATGCAAGTACAAAGGATGAGGAATATTACTGCCATAAATCATAATGTAAGACAAGCAATGTGTAGATACCAGTTTTTGTGTATGAACTGCAATTCAATCTGAGTCAAAATAACTTAACAGTGCAATGGAGGTTTTATTCATTAAACTTACTTGTTCATTTAAGGGGATGTTTGACTGAGGGTGAGCCAAGAACTCTTTACCCTCATACTTGGCCCTGATCCAGCGTTCCTTGTCTTCCCTGCTTGAGCGAGGATTGGGTTTGGTTTGGCCTCGCAGACTGGCTTCCCACACATGGTTGCCAACTTCATTTCCAAGAGCCATCATGACTGCAACTGGGCCAGACCTACGAGAAAAATTATAAAGATGTTTAATTTTCATGAACACAGCACACATTTGACATACATGATAAACAAAAATATATTCTAACCGGAAAATCAATGGAAGTAAAAAGTGAATATTTCAAGATATTGCTGTACACCAAATATTGTTCGTCATGCCTTTATAAACTTACTTCCTGCACCAGAAAACTTAGCAGTAGTAGGAATGACCAGCCATTTTATAAGATCAAATATTCAAATCAACATTTATATATAAACTGTGTGAATCACCATTATTCACATAGATGTGCAGAAGACTCCATTACTGAAGGATGAATGAGAAAACACACTTATTAGAAATAACACAAGTCAAAGTCACACTTACGGCCACTCGTCAAGGTCCAGTGACCTGACTTTGGATATATGTGAGCCCAGGTTCCTGTGGATGCCCGAGCACTCAATACACATGAGCACCCCGAGGTTGATACTGGCCCACTCAGGATCTGTGAAGGCAATGATGATGAGAAAGAGAGGCCATCATTAAGTTGCTTCATACAAGATTCCCCTTTTTTTTTCCTCCCCTTCTTGAAGTATTATCTTAAGTATTTACAATAACCCCTAAAAGTAGAGTGGATTTATTTAATTTCTACTTGCCACACATTATCAGTCAAGATGTAATCCATGAAAAACAAGTGCAATTAAAATATAAATAAATAAATAAATAAATAAATAAATAAATAAATAAATATATATATATATATATATATATATATATATATATATATATATATATATATATATATATATATATATATATCTATATATATAAATAAATAAATAAATAACAATAAATAATAATAAGTGATGAGTAAATGACAAAAGCGGGCATCAGTTGTTGCTAACATAACCACAGCATAAATCCCAGTTATCTGGGTTTGCTGTGGTAATAATTGTCTCAGTATGTTTTACAGCCATCATTTTGTGGGGCAGTTATAACCAATGTCTTGTGGAACCCTACCATGACCATTCCCTTGAGGGAAGTTCTACGGAACTGGCATCAAATATATACAAATAAAAATACATATAAAATAGTGATCTCACAATGACTACATAACCAGCTTCTTACTCATACCAAATATCTATTTCAAAATTTTTTTACAAAAAAATAAAATACATCATTTACACCAGTGATCCAGTGTTCCCTCCTGAACTTACTGGGGGCATCACAGTCAACACAGTTGAGGTTCCCAGGGACTTGGTTCTTGATGGTAATGATGGCCTGTGGATCAATGGGGTGGGCCTGGCGGGTCCGGCTCTTATTGGACTCATTGCCCTGAAGAGAGCACAAAATCTGCTGCTCAATAACTGTCACCCACTCATCCCGCTCCTCCTGGCTGGCTGCCTCAAAGTGCCACTGTTTGTTGTCCAGGGACACCAGACTGAATTCATACCCATCAGAGTCTGCATTGGAAGATTTCTTAGTTATAAGAGGAAATACCAAGATCAAAGAACATGTGACATACAGATAAAGATAAAAAAAAAATTTAGATGAAAAAACTGTCATTGAAACAACAAAACCATGACCAGAACATGATGTTACCTTCACACTCTGCATTCTTGTTTCCACTGCTTTTCATTCTTCTGTGTCGCTTCTTGACATTGGGTGTCTCAATTTTGGAAGAGATACTGCTGGAATCAATGCCATTGACTCCTGCTGGATCCTGGAGCGTCTCATAGGACATGAGAGTCACCTGTAAAGGAATGCCTCAAGATTTCAGCTTTCAGTCAAAACTTTGAAAACATACATAACATTATTTGGGAAAAAAAAGTCTTTAATGTTGGATTTGATTTATTCTTTCAATTTCCCAGCATCAGCTTCCATCACATCCTTTCCTACAATAAAATTGGAGACTTTTGTCCTTAGAAAAGATGTATTTTTTTAAAGAAGACTATTGTCACCAAGACCATTTCTAGCTCACAGAAAATAAAGATTCTTTCCTGTATACTTTTATTCCTGCCTCATTTCATTTGGATGTCAGCCTATTATATAAACAGATAATTTTATATTTAAATAAAAGGGAAAGAAGGAAAGGGAACATCAAAATCAAAATAAATTTACCTTGTCTTTGTTTGACTGTGCCGGTCCGGTGAGTGATGCTCGGCCAGCGAGGGGCGGGCCCGGTGTACCTGTGGGGTTAATGCTGAGGGTGTTCAGATCTGAAGCAAGGGGATCACTGCTGCCACTGCCTCCCACCACCTTGGAGCCTCGAGGCTTCATGCCGGGAACCTTCACAGTGGTGTACTGGAGTGAGATTTCTTTCCCATGCACATCTTCCATATAATCCTGCAAAATAAGGAAATTAATAAACTTGAGATATTATCATGGAAATATTTCAGTATAATACATGAATAAGAGATTTGATACATGAATGGTGGTATCTTAGCCATCCAATCTATAACATGAAACTTTGGAGACAAGGAATTTCATTGTTATGATTATTGGCTATTATAAACTAGTATTGCCAGTATAACATATAAAGCCAATGTTATAATTGTACCCAATGTGTGGTAAGTCACAGTTTAGTTTTTTTGCCAACCAACCAGTCAGAATGGTATCATCCAATACTTTGTTTTTATTTTCTTCTTTTATTTATGTTAATATTTAACTTGTAGTATCACAAAAATGTTATGTATGTCAACTATACATACTCTGATTTCTGGCTGTAATTATGCTGATTTACACACTTAGCTCCACAATGTTTTTTACTGAATCTGCAGAAATCTATGCACACACACACAGATCCAACAAGGCTTTGAAATAATTTTTGTGATGAGCAAGAATAATGGTAAAATAAAGGACCTATTGGAGGGGCTTGTCAATATGCTTGGAGTTTCTATTACTATGGTGTGACATGAGTTTCCTAGTGGCAAAAAGACAAACTAATTCTAATTATAAATTATTCTAATTATAAAGTGGGAGACTCACTTTGGTCTTATCATTTCAACAAATGTGGTAATATATCTGCTACTGAAGATTAAGAAACAATAAGTAACAGAAAAAAGTCTGGCAGATACTCACGTGCAGACTAGGGTGATAGGTGAGTCTTCCATTATCACACAAGGTGACATACTTCTTCTTCCAATCCTTGTTGAGGGCCTTGTTGGATTTCTTGTAGAGGTAACCCTGCTTGATGGGGATGGCTCGCCCACTGCCCACCTCCCCATTCTTGTTCTTCTCTTTCTCATCACTCTTCTTGGGAGTGAAGAGATTGGACTTTCTCCGGCTCTTACGGGAGGTAGTTGGGGTGGAGCTGGGGGTGGGGAGGTCCTTATTGTCCCGAGGAGGTGGTATGGTATCGGTGAGGATGTTGGCAGGTGTGGTCGTGGTGCTTGTAGTTGTGGTGGTAGAGGGTGGGGGTGGGGGAGCCATGAAGGTGGCTGTGGTGACAGCACCAGGGGCACTCACCCGCTTGAACCCATCATCCCGGATGGAGTCTGTGCGTGTCATGGCAGTCAGCTCGGCACCACTCCCATGGCTACTCCTCAAGGTGCCATCCTGATGGGGGCAAAAAAGCAAATTTAATATAAGATAACAGATACAGGAAGATCTGTGAATTAACTTTATGACAGCGTTCTATGGGTGAGTAATTAAGGGTTGTTTGTGTGCTATTTTGTATCCTAGACTAGATGTACCACAATACATTTTTTTTGCTAAATCATCAATATTTTCCTACCATAATTAATAGGAATCATAAGTAATAGGGAATCATGTAATGTAAAAAAGGTGTGTTGATAAAAAAAAGTACAATGTATGTGCACTGGCCATGACTACTGTACTGAACTGACTACATTACTTGCTGCTGAATTACATTTGTCAATAAATTGTACATTTGCACTTTGTATTACTGGCACTAAGTCTGAACACACTCCATATAAGTCTGGCAGGTACTAATTGCAGGGAGGCATATGTACTAGAGCAGTCAGCTGGTACAAGACTTAGCTAAAAGAAAATTATATGTAGTACCTCTTCAGGCACTTGAAGTTGAGCTTCAGGTGTTCTTGACCGGAATGGCAATTTTTGGCTTGATGATTTGGCAAGTGCTTGCAACTGTGAGGTAGTCATTAGTAAACTGTATGTGTATTCAGTACTCTTCAAGTTACAAGTATTCTTTATTGCTGCATTAATTTTAAGCTCAACATATATTCACAAGTTTGCTTTAATTGCCTCATGTTTTGTTTTGTTTCTTGTTGGAAGATGCCAGTGCATATATATGGGAGACACCTAGTTGTATAAATAGAATGTACTCTCTCTCTCTCTCTCTCTCTCTCTCTCTCTCTCTCTCTCTCTCTTCTCCTCTCTCTCTCTCTCTCTCTCTCTCTCTCTCTCTCTCTCCTCTCCTCTCCTCTCCTCTCCTCTCCTCTCCTCTCCTCTCCTCTCCTCTCCTCTCCTCTCCTCTCCCTCTCTCCTCTCTCTCTCTCTCTCTCTCTCTCTCTCTCTCTCTCTCTCTCTCTCTCTCTCTCTCTCCCTCTCTCTCTCTCTCTCTCCCTCTCTCTCTCTCTCCCTCTCCCTCTCTCTCTCTCTCTCTCTCTCTCTCTCTCTCTCTCTCTCTCTCTCATCAATAACTTTACAAACTCCAGATGCACAAAAAATAACTTGATGTGTAACTGGTGTAACTACTTGATGTGAATGCCTCATAGTAGTTTTATAAATGTATCCTTAAACATTATTAGAGTTCAATCTAAGAAACTTTCTTTTCTGTATATACAAGACTGGATACAATATTTCATTTGATAATTTCATTTGGGTAGAGTAAGGTCACACCTGTATCAAAGAATGGAATGGGAAGAAAAAGATGAGCAGTTATATGTCATAGAACCAATAATCTTAGAGGATGAACAGCTGAATTAAGCTTACCTTAGTGATGGTGTTGGTATAAACATGACTAGGTGAGGAACCAGAGATTGGCGGTGTGATCTGCTGGCCTGAGGTAAGTTGGGGTGTGAGGGGCGTGGGGATGTTGGAGTAAGGGGCAGGAGTGTAACCGTTGTTGGTGGGGGCGTAGCGAAGCAGGTGAGTCGGGGTGCCGGGCCGAGAATTGTTGGGTGTGAGGCCCTGTTGACTTAGACGCTGTGCCACAATCTTGGAACATGCTGTGGATGGAGTTAGGATAGTCAGGGAGATGAAATAATTTGTCAACATTTGTGTGGAAAGGTGGTCAAGCTTACACTACACTTTAGCAAGGTTAAGAGGGCCTGGAAGTGAAAGTAATAAACCATGATGCTAAATGACTCAGTAAGATGGTCAGGAGAAAAAAGTATGTTAACATGTGTATGGAAAGTGTCAGGCTTACAGTACACTTCAGCAATATTAGGTGGGCATGAGATAAAAAAAATAATAAAGTAAAAGAAAGTAACTGTGATGCCAAATGACTCAGTAGGACCTAGGAAATGCTAAACTGCCATAAAAGTAAGTGACTCATGTACGAAGGGTTGAATTCATATACACACAAAGCCTGTGGAAGTGGAAAAGTATGTCAAGGAATGTGAAGGAAAGGAACACAAGGAAATATTTGAGCTGGTGACAAGGCCATGGAAATAGACTGGTAACTCATGGATGAGGATAAATACTTTTGAGGAAGAAAAAAGTCTGAAAACAGAAAAGCTACTTATAAAGCAGGAAATGCTAATTATATATGCTTTGGGAAAGTGAAAATAAAAAAACGCAACTTGTTATAAGACCACAGTATAGTCCTGTTATCTCTGTAATATGCTTCATATGAGGCTGATCTAAACAACACAATTTATTAATATGACTTTTGTAAGGCAATATCACTCATATCATAATAAGCCGGAATTCAAGCTGGATATTTAAACAAGTATGAATAAGAGGTTTCTGACATTATTCACATTGACCCCAACAGACATGCCTGGGAAGGAATGAGCGTGGAAAGCGATGATCTATACTACATTTCTGTAGTGTATGGACTTTTTTTCCCTCATCAGGATTTTTTTTTGAAGTACAGTTGATTATTTGTGTATTCATGGCTGTGTTCTTTCCCAATGATGTTGCAGAATCCTCCTTAAGCAATCACAAGAACGAAGAAAACACCCTAGAAAACAATAACCTCGAGAGACATCAAAAGTTATGGAGATAGTGCGGCGCAACATTTGAAAATACGGTCCAGAGGGGCAGGCTTCCCTCGCTACCCTGCCGTGTGTGTCATGTTCGCGTGCGTCTAGGGCGTGTCTGTAGGGCCGAAGGAGCGGGGGGGAAGGGAAAGGCGTCCACTCACCATCATGGAACACTCGCTCCACATTGAGACCGTAGGTGGCGCAAGTCTCGTAGTAGGAGCACCTCTTCAGATCGGAGGCCAGCTTGCGCGCGCGGCCGTCGTCGATTACACGGGGGTTGTTCTCACTGATGCCATCTGTCAGAAAGAAACGGACATTAGAACATCTGAACATGAAAACTCGTCAGGAATTTGCAAATATACTATAAAGACCAAGAGAAGGAACGCTGAATGTTAGATCAAAGAAAGATGAAAGTATGGCATGATACAAGGAATATAACACAAGAGCACGATAAAACTTAAAACACAGAAACAAACAAACGAACAAACAAAGAAATAAATAACTTAATAGGAACGTATGATGCACATCACACATGAGACAACATAATGTGGTGACAGCAGCGGGGGATAAATATAAAGCTAGAACATCCTGTATTAATATATATATATACTCGTATATATATATATACTCGTATATATATATATATATATATATATATATATATATATATATATATATATATATATATATATATATATATATATATATAATATATATATATATATAATATATATATATATATATATATAACACCACCAGAGAAAAACGTGGCATGAGTGGAAAAAAACAGCTAAGGTAAAAATATGGCGTAGTGGTTTGGTGGGAGAAAATGACGCAGAAACATAGTAAACCTGTAAAAATACAAAACCACAGCAACGATATCAAAACGGCGGCGCATACACAGGGGTGGAGGGCACCGTGGTCATATTTCACGGGCTTATGACGGTGGATATTTTCAGTGGAGGCGTCAAAACTTGTATATGGGAGGGACTTAGGGGAGGCAATCACGCTGGCAGGGCAGGGACGGGAGAGGAGGGGACCTGCATGAGTTTTGCGGCGCCAATGGATAAAACTGTTTGAAAAATATTTTGTGTAAAGCTTATGAGGATGAAGGGCGGCCTGTCAACACGCCCCTCCCGCCAGCCTCCCCCCATCTCCTCCCGTCTGGCGTCGCTTTTGGATATTTTTATATTTCTTTATGTCTTCACGTCCCCCCATTATCAGTACTAATGACATTTCGGGGACATTAACTCGATCCCCCCTGCCAGATGTCCCCGGCTGATTACGCTCACTTACTGCCTTCACTTATTTCATTAATGGATTTCCTCACATACATTTAAGTTCCCAATGTTTATTCGTTACGTCGCAGTGCAGTGGAGTTGGGATACCGTTTAGGGAAATGAAGCAGACGCAGTGAAACTATCTGGTGTTTTAGAATGTCTAGTGTAGCCACGAGTCACCAGCCTCAACCATCTTTCCCTCTCCCCTCTCACAGCTTCATCTCCCTCCCAAAGAGCCATTATTCCTTCCCTCCCATTCCCTTGGTGCTTCCATAACTCTCGCCCCCTCCGCCCCCTCGAAGAGCAAGGAGGGAGGGGAGGGTTATAGATCCTGGGGCCAGGAGGGTGTCGGACTCAGCTTCAAAAACCAAGTGACAACAATGAAACGTGTCGCTAAGAGAGGGTTGCAGGGCTCCAACCGAGGCCGCGGCAGGATGAGGGTTGCCTAAGACGATGGGGTAGGTACGAGTAGACAGACATCATCAGAGAAAAGGGAGAGAAAGACAGGGAGGGGGAGAAGACCGACAACAGACAGCAACATCTCAAGAGCATTCCGCCCCCTTTCATCCCGCAGCCGCCACTCAGACCACGATGCATGGGATCAACCCTGCCTCTCATCCCTCCCTTCCTCCCTCCCCGCAGCGCGATAACACACCCTCAGCCTTCCCAACCACGCCATGCCAGCAGCGAATTCCTTCCTCACAGCACGACCAAACATACAATTCCACGAACTTGGGAAAACAGACGCGCGTGTCGAGAAGCGAAGTTGCAGAAACAAGCTTACTAAACGCACACGAGCCATAAAACCACCCAAACACGGCCGAGAGGAGAGTGCGGCGTGTGGAGGGATGGAGGGAGGGTGGGAGCGAGGGAGCATCGTGACACCACCTTCTCCCCTTCCTCCACACCCCTTCCCATCCCCTTCTTCCGCCGTCACCCTTCCTGCAACCTTTATTCTACTTGGTTACAGATCTCTTCGCTCCATCGAGGCGACGCTCTTCCCACCCCTCTCAGCGCCCTCCTCTTCGCTCCCTCCCCCCTAAGTTCATACACTTATATCGATCTCAAACATGGTCTCAGCGATGTTGACTACCGAGGGCCCATGGCTTGAGGGGCGGCTTTCCAAGTCACGTGACCAGCATAACTACAAGCTGCCTACACCCTAACAAGAAGGCGGCTGGGACGGCTGATGGAGGGAAATGTGGTAACGAGGTGCGAACAATCTGATGTTGTGTATTTGCATCGTGGGGGAAAACAAGATCAAACAACTAACCACACCAAACAAAGGGGAGAGGCTCGTGTGTGGGGAGGGAGGGAGGAGGAGGAGGAGGAGGAGGAGGAGGAGGAAGCTGCGAGGGGCCCAGGGGCACTTCCGGACGGACAGAGCCCGGCGCTCCGCCAGCCCAGCGGGAAACACCCAGCCCTCATCCTGCTCCTCCCGCTCACCTCCCTCCGCCGCTCAAGAACTGAATGGCACTGATTTTTTTGTTTGGGATGTCACTGCAATGTCAGCTTTCACCAAGAAAAGCGAAAGATCTACAAATCAACTCTTGGTGACAACGAAACCCCACGAATCTCTCTCTCTCCACAGTGGGCGGGATCGGAAGCAGCGTGTGGGGCTGTGGGCGAGGCAACGTGCTGGCTGGGCCTCAGGTCAGGTTACAATCGGCGAGCTCTCTCATTCCTGCTCCTGCCAACTCGCACTGACCTCTACTTCTCTCTCTCTCTCTCTCTCTCTCTCTCTCTCTCTCTCTCTCTCTCTCTCTCTCTCTCTCTCTCTCTCTCTCTGTATATCTGAATACGTATATCTCTTTCTAAACCCTTTTACCTCAAGCAGTTTGCCTCCCGAGAGTCTATGCGTCTCTCTCTCTCTCTCTCTCTCTCTCTCTCTCTCTCTCTCTCTCTCTCTCTCTCTCTCTCTCTCTCTCTCTCTCTCTCACACACACACACACACACACACACATCCTTCTAACTTTCACAAAACCCACCGACGAAGAACAGGTGATAAAAAAAAGATGTGCTGGCAGCTGGTGAGTCAGAAGCGACCCAGCAAGGAGGGACGGGAAGAAAATAGCTTTGTTTATTGGTTCAACCTGGTGTTACGGGCAGTCAGGCGCAGCTCCTCGATAAACCGTGGCCGTGCACTTCCTTCCGCCTTATCTCCTAACATGTCTTGGGAACACGAGAAGAAAACGAGAAGGAAAAAGAGAGAAAAGAACGGCGAGTCTCAATTTTCTTTTCGCTACACCGGTTTAGAAAGCAATCAACCCGCGTCTGGAGCTAAAGATACTCAAGATACGGTGTATTCTGAGACCAAATACACATTTAATTATTTTCCTACCAGGTTAAAACGTGTTATCAACTGACGGGGCATTTTGTTCCTGTCCGAATGAATTTTCACACTGCCGTGAAGTGAGATGAAAACGAACTCCCACAATTACTCATAGATAAATGTGCGAAGGAGTGGAGACCGGAGCTAATTATCAGTGTGTGTGTGTGTGTGTGTGTGTGTGTGTGTGTGTGTGTGTGTGTGTGTGTCAGTGTAATATTATCTAAGTAAGTCCTCCTTCCGCTCTCGCCTGGCCGTTCTGTCCTACCTTCCGTCCTCCCCCCAACCTCCCTCCGCCTGGAGGCATGAACCAAGGTCGTTCCTCTCATAAACCGTCCTCGCCCTGACCCTCAGAGACAAAGTCAGGTCACTAAGGTCCTGATAAACTCGCCCTGCACCACCACGCTTCACGCAGCCTCGCCCTGCACCCTACACACCAAGGCTCTTTATGGAGGGACCTCGCTACACACTACATTTCACCGTCTACGGATAAAAAAGAACCGATATCACGATGCTTAGACACGCCTGTGGACGAACAAGGGCAAGGCTGTGACTCGACTGCACCAGCACACCCATATTATCTTAGCGATTTAGTATAAACGTGGCAGTGAGGAGGAGACGGAGGAGGCGCAAGCTTACCCATGATGTTGACTCGGGCAGACTCCTTCAGAAAGGGGATCTTCATTGGGCCAGAGAAACACTTTATAGCGAACCTCTTCCTCCAGCGTCGTCTCCTAATGGTGGTGTTACAGCCTCTCACGATTCGGTAGCACTTGAGGGCCAGGGCACAAGCAAAGAGCCGGGCTCAGTCACTGCTCGCGCGTTCAGAGAAAGACTACAGCTTCCGTTCCCGCCTTGAACCGACGACCAACTGAGGCGCCTCGTTTACAGCGAGTGGCTGCGGAGGGGAGGGAGGAGTGGGAAGAGGGCGAGACACCGCCAGCCTCCCGCGACTACCCCCACCCCCGGCTCCCCAGTCCTCCCGTCCCCACTGGCTGGCCGCGGTAAATACGGAGTAGTGACTAACCTACTGGAAACATCAGGGCCTCATCACGAGCCATTTCCTTCCCTGATGACCCTTATGGCTTCCCCGTCATGCCCTCCTCGCACAAGACAATAACAAAAACACAACACCCGCGGACACTAAATATAGGACACCACCACCTCCCGCGCCCATCAGGTGAAGCAGCTAGGGTATTCCTGAGCCCCGTGTGAGGTGCTGAG
>NC_087180.1:9101614-9104114 GCF_035594125.1 Scylla paramamosain
CATGCTCCACTGCTATCCCTCCTTGCCCTCACTCACTGGGCACGCCGACGAGGACCCATGTGCGCCTCTCTCTCTCTCTCTCTCTCTCTCTCTCTCTCTCTCTCTCTCTCTCTCTCTCTCTCTCTCTCTCTCTCTCTCTCTCTCTCTCTCTCTCTCTCTCTCTCTCCAGCAGGTCACAACAAACACACCTGCGGCCCGGTGTGTGTTTACCTCCGAGGCTCCCCCGAAGCAGACAAACAGGTAAGGGTAAGCAGCCTGACTCCCTCGCATCATCAACTACCTTCTCTTATCTACATTCACATCTGCACATCTCCCTGAGGCCTCCGTTGCTGAGGTTGTCGCTCCCTCGCGCCGGGTCCTGCAGGCTTGGGCCACGTTGCGGACCTGGCGGCGCTACACGTATCGCTCGTCAAAGCACGGCAAGGCAGGAAGCGGTGAAGCTCCACACGACCTGAGATAAAGTCGTTCCACAGGCAGGACCCGCGAGTCCCCTCTGGCCAGCCCTGGAGGGACCATGTTCGCGCCCTGCCAAATAGCCCTATAAAACCCAGACCCTCGTCAATTCTATCGTGGCGCTCCTCTGGCACCGGCCTCCACGCCTCGCCTGCCTGCACCACGCCCTCCTCCAGCACGCAGGAGGAGGAGCGGCCACGGCGCGGCACTAGTAAGAATAATGGCATGGCGTGTGAGGGTGGGACGGAGGGCTGGATGCTTAAGGCGGCAACACCTTCATTAAATTTCCTTGACGACGATTTTCAGCTCATTATGCTGCTCACCACCTCCACCTCTCACCCCTGCCAGCCCCCCACCCCCCCAACACATACACAACCCTCTCCAAGCGTCTCCGGTGCTCACCGGGGTGCGCCCAGCCAGGCAGTACTCGGCAATGGGGGGAAAGGTGAGACATGTGGGGCAAGGCGGCCGTTGTCCCGTAGGTGGGGTAGGGAGGCCTACCTTCAGATAAGACCGGCCTAGTTCTCAAGCATCCTATAGAAAAAATGATCTAGTGGGGATCATTTGCTTGGGAGGAGATGATATCAAGGTGGCCAGACAGCTCACAATGGCTGCTGTAATAAGGGCTGTCGGGGCATCAATACCACACCAGCGCCGCCACCATGGTCCATAATGCTGGCTCGCCCCGCAAAGCAGGACCCCAGCCACCAAAGGCACGTAGCACTGTCATGGCCCGTGGGTGTCCCAGGGACGAGGGGCCCAGGTGGCGGCTGGCCTAGACCTCCGGCTCAAGAGATTTGCACACAGGCTCAATGGGCGAGGCTGGAAGGCATGGGAGGGGAGTGCCCAGACAGCCGTCACAAGGGGGCCGTCTCGCTGCGGCATAAAGGCGTCTGCTTTCCGTCTCAAACGCCGACCACCGACTGATCCACTAATAATACTATATATAATGCATCTCTGTCAGCTCCTGGGAGGGATGGTAACGAAAGTGACGAGCTGGAGGAGCACGTGAAGCGCCGCCTCAAGGTTTCTGCCGCCACCCTGAGGCTCAGAGAAAAACATAAACACGAACCTTTCTTCAGCAACTAGAGCATTACACCGCCGGCAAAAAAATCGTCCGTAAAAAATTTCTTTGTTCCGTGGGACTCAGGGTACGGGGGCCATTGTGGCGCGAGGGTCCCGGGCTCCAGGCGGGGGATGAAAGGGTGGGGGTGTACAGGAGCGCCCACGAGGTCGCTAAGATGAAGGCGTCACAACATCCGCTGTTACTAAGTTTGCTGCTGGGCCTCCACCCCCGCGGGGCGACGGGCGGGTATCAGCCTCAGGACAACCCGAGGTGGTTCACATCAATCCTGAATGTTTGACTCGCCAACGGTCGGCCCGGAAGGCTGAGGGGCTCGGGGAGGATGGGCAAGGGACGAGAGGCACCACCGCCGAAGCGCATGACGCGTGTTTCTGCGGCACGCGCGTGTATGTACCGGCCTGAGGCAGATGCGGCGCGAGGAGGAAAGAGGGAGGAGGCGGGGGTTGTAGGGGAGGGAATGGGCAACAAAAGGTGTCTGGGAGCCGCCGAGTCTTGTGAAAAGCTCTCACTCACACGTTCTTCTGCCTGGCTGCCGCCCCGCCAACAATGCAGCCAGGAAGGCGGACGACTCCACACCTAAACCAATACTGCGTCGCTCTGTGTCAACACGACAGCCTCGCCACTGCACACACACACACACACACACACACACACACACACACACACACACACACACACACACACTCCCACGCCGCCTGGAGGGCCACGGCACCAGGCCTCGGGGTGCATCAGCGTCGAGCCTCTCAAGACTGCATATTTACTCCCTCAACGGAAGCAGTGGATCAGCGTGACGCACGACTGGAAATCTTGTCTCACCGTTTGTTGAAGAATTTTACTCGAGTTTTGTGTGTGTGTGTGTGTGTGTGTGTGTGTGTGTGTGTGTGTGTGTGTGTGTGTGTGTGTGTGTGTGTGTGTGTGTGTGTGTGTGTGTGTGTGCGCGCGCGCGCGCGCAAAGGGTGCCCC
>NC_087180.1:9111614-9124114 GCF_035594125.1 Scylla paramamosain
TATCAGCGTGTGTTCCTCCTCCCTTCCCTCCCCTCCCCTATTACCCTTCATTTACCTTCCCCTTCCCTTATTTTACGTCTATCCCCTTTCCTCCTCCCTCTCTTCCCCCTCTCCCCTCTTCCTCCCCTCTTTTACATGTCTCTTACCTGGCGCCAGTGTTAGCGATTCCCAGCTCCCCTCCCTTGCCTCCCCTCGCTCCCCTCACGCCCTCCTGTCTCTCCCTCCCGCCGCCTCTCACGCCACAGAACAGTACATGTATTTTCCTGTAATATTTCACGGGTTCCGATCAATGCAATCGTCACCTGTATACTGTGTTACCTGTTCTGTGTTCTTCAGGTAAATTAGTATTGTGATCGTTAGCTTAACCCTGATTATATGTGCTATGTTACCTGCAAGTCTGTTATAGCTAGTACTCTCTCTCTCTCTCTCTCTCTCTCTCTCTCTCTCTCTCTCTCTCTCTCTCTCTCTCTCTCTCTCTCTCTCTCTCTCTCTCTTTCGTCTCTATTTCTCTCCTTTCCTATTTTCCTTAATATCCTTCCTCCTTAATATTCCTCCTCCTCCTCCTCCTCCTCTTCCTCTCTTGGCGATAAAATTTGTTCTTTCTTATAAGTATGACTTCCTAAGTTTGATTAATGACACACACACACACACACACACACACACACACACACACACACACACACACACACACGTCTTTAAGTCCTAAGCGTCAATTAACACACTAATTTTAATGAGCTTCACTGATTAGTATCGCTTTTATCATGAGTCTTTTAATTCCTTAGGGGAAAGGCGGAATACAGGGACATTGATGGCTCGGTGGGGCGGGGGGAGAGAAGAGAGGATGGGAGGCAAGGTGGGTGGAGTGGGAAGAGGAATGAGGGAAGGGAGAGAAGTAAAGAGGATCGGAGGAAAGAAGAGGGAAGGTGAAGTCTTCTTTTTTAATCTATTTTCTTAAAATTTTCAATTCCTCTTCTTATACTTGGAAATTTGATAAAAAGGAAGAAGGAGCGAGAGGAAGGAGGAAGATCTTTGGTATTTTAAAGAAAACAGATATTTTTTTACTCCAGGAAATATATTTAGAAGGGAAAGTAGGAAGGAAGGGAGGGAAGTGAGGGTAAGGGGAGGAGGGAGAGAAGGGAGGTACGGGAGAGGAAGAGAGGAAGGATTCTGGTTGTGGTATGTTAAAGAAAGTTAAGATTTTTTTTTCCTTCTCGCAAACTTATTTAGAGGGGAAAGGAATGAGGAAGGGGAGGAGGTATGAGGAAGAGAATGGAGGGGAAGGAAAGAGGTAAAGAGAGGGTGGGAGAGGCGCGTTGGGTTCCTGGTTGCAGCTGACCTCACCTGACCTGCTTCACCCCAGCAGCCACCCCGTCAGGTCTGGCCATTCCGCTAGTCAATAATGCAACACTTGCAACGCAGTCTGAAGGCCAGCACAACTCAGGTCTCTCTCTCTCTCTCTCTCTCTCTCTCTCTCTCTCTCTCTCTCTCTCTCTCTCTCTCTCTCTCTCTCAAGGGTCAACCACCACGCCCTTCCTGACAGACATCCCTAATATCACCTCCTCCACCACATTTACCTCCCGTCTTCCCCACCATCACTACTCCACTTACTTCTTCCCCTCCTTCCCCTACCACATCCTCCTCCTCCTCCTCCTACCGCCCTTGTCACTTCTGCAGCAAAGGTCGGAGTTGTCTTGATCATAGGAGTTTCACAGCAAGTTACCAACCACACGCACGCCTCACGCTGTTCTCCACCTCATAGACAGAGAGACAGACAGTGTACCAAGTCGCGAGGAAGTGAAAGGTACACACAAAGGGAAGGAGAAGTGTTTACAAGAAGTGGAGAGAACGAGAAGTAGGAAAATTAACATCAAACTCTGGGTAAAACTTATGAAAGGAGAGGAGGACAATGGATGAAGATGACAAGAGAAGGGAGGTAAAGATGAGCAAGAGGAAGATAAAGAAAGGGAATGCCGGGAAGAGAGGAGGAGGAGGAGGAGGAGGAGGAGGAGGAGGAGGAGGAGGAGGAGGAGGAGGAGGAGGAGGAGGAGGAGGAATGAGGGAGGAACAACACTGGTGGTCCCAGCAGACATGAACGATCAATAGTTGGCCTCACACACACACACACACACACACACACACACACACACACACACACACACACACACACACACACACATGAACGCGAGTGCACACGCACACGCACACACACACACACACACACACACACACACACACACACACACACACACACACACACACTACCTCTGAGACAGTCACACCACCCACAATAAAAAAAAAAAAAAAAAATTCTAACGTCTGTCAGAAAAAAAAAAAAATCAGAGTACTTGTATACATGACGACTTATAAGTGGTCTGCTGCTCCCCCCGGCACCACTCGCCCCTCACCCCTCCCCAGCCGCGCCGGCACTGCACTTCACACATCCCTCACAGAAAAAAATCGCCACACAACTAACAAACAAAATAAACGAAATCAGAAAGTCTGAACAAATAATCTTGATGGCGCCAGATGCAGTACCCCCCACACCCCCTCGCGGCACTGCTCCGCGTGTCAGCCCCAGCACCCAGCGGCCGGGGAGCCCAGGCCCAGGTTTCCGAGAACTGCGACCAGTGTTGGGAGCACGAGTCGCTCCCCCCGCCGACACTCACCTGGGATTAGCGATGAGTGGGAGGAGGCGCGGTAACATGGGAACAGTGAGGCTGAAGCCCGAATCTGGCGACGGAGCGGGAGCTGCGGCCCGCCAGTCACCTCCAGACGCAGTGCGCCAGAGACACGATCACGCACCCCTCCCCGCACGGCAGTCTCGCCGCCACTGACACACTCCACTTGCCGCACAGCTCATCACAACTTATTTCCCGTCCCCGCCGCAGCCACGGGTAACAGCCTGCCCCGTGCCGTCGGGCGCTGCCACACCTCAGGCCACGAGGCTATTAACTCAAGGGCGTCAAGGATCCGGGAAGGGTTGTAAGGGTCAAAGGAACTGCCTTCAGGTAACACGGGTGACCGGGTACCTGGCTCAGCAGGGGTGCGGGCAAGGGGCACTCAAATAGGTGAGGTGTCACGAATGTCAGGTGTATACTCTTACGCAGAGGGCGACTTGAGCTGGCGCGGACAGGGCGTGTGGTCCGGACTACCAGCAACACACCACTGCACCCGCACATGTATCGACAACCTGGCCCGTGGCGCGGCGCCCCCTCCCCTCCCTAGGTGACGATAACACGCGCTACAGGACCCCCTCCTCGCTCCCCTCTCTTCCTCCCTCACGTGCCTCCCAGACACCGTGACCCAAATCCTTCCCCCTCACCTGCAGCCACCCTCACCCACCAGCCTCGCCCATGTGCTGTGCTGCAGCTCTACCCTGCCCCCTTACCTCTCTCTCTCTCTCTCTCTCTCTCTCTCTCTCTCTCTCTCTCTCTCTCTCTCTCTCTCTCTCTCTCTCTCACACACACACACACACACACACACACACACACACACACACACACACACACACACACACACACACACACACACACAGTTCCTTTTGAAACTCTACTGTTATGCAAGTCCTCCGATACCGAGAGAGAGAGAGAGAGAGAGAGAGAGAGAGAGAGAGAGAGAGAGAGAGAGAGAGAGAGAGAGAGAGAGAGAGAGAGAGAGAGAGAGAGAGAGAGCTCCGAGGATATCAGTGCAGAGAGTAGATTAGGATTAGAGTAAAGAGGGTGAGAGTGACGAGAGGATGAGAGAGGAGGCGCCACGCAGAGTAAGTAAATAAGTGACTGTTCCCTTAAAGCACAAAATAACAGTAGATGGAAAAACAGAATAACGATGAGGAAGAAAGCACAAGGAGAGAAGGAATGAGATACACGGAGAGAATCTAGATGAAGGATACGAGAGATTATAAGTTTATCTTTTTGATTTATGGAGTGGAGGAAAGAGGAGGACGTGGGAGTAAGAAAATGAAAGAGGAGGAGGAGGAGGAGGAGGAGGAGGAGGAGGAGGAGGAGGAGGAGGAGGAGGAGAGCAAGGACGCTGAAAAAGTATTATGAGCAAAAGAAACAATGAGAGAGAGAGAGAGAGAGAGAGAGAGAGAGAGAGAGAGAGAGAGAGAGAGAGAGAGAGAGAGAGAGAGAGAGAGAGAGAGAGAGAGAGAGAGAGTGTGTGTGTGTGTGTGTGTGTGTGTGTGTGTGTGTGTGTGTGTGTGTGTGTGTGTGTGTGTGTGTGTGTGTGTGTGTGTGTGTGTGTGTGTGTGTGTGTGTGTGTGTGTGTGTGTGTGTGTGTGTGTGTGTGTGTGTGTGTGTGTGTGTGTGTGTGTGTGTGTGTGTACAGGTGCTTCAAAACTCACCTGTACCAGAGTTGCGTCACTCGTCACCCTCATCCCAGCACCATCCCTCACTCCTACACTCCCTCACTCATCCTGACCTTAACCTTCCACCCCTCTCCCTCTTCAGCCCTCCCGCAGCCACCCGCATCGTCCCTCCCTCACTCCTGCCGTCATTTTACATAAACCCCCCACCCCGCCCTCTTCCCTCTCGCCTCTCCCAACCAATACAAATCCCAGAAGACTCACGTTCACCACAATCAGAAGAAATGTCAAAACACGGAAGAGAAGGAAAAAATCTGTGGCTGTGAAGACGGCGGCTCAAGGGAAAGAGGGAGGGGAAGGAGGGAAGGCAAGGAAGAAAGGAAAGAAAGGTACAAAAGATGAAGGGGAAACCAAAATGGGTAAGAGGGACAAGGAAAGGAGCTTCCGGGGACGGAAGTGGATGATAATGGGCGAGAGAGAGAGAGAGAGAGAGAGAGAGAGAGAGAGAGAGAGAGAGAGAGAGAGAGAGAGAGAGAGAGAGAGAGAGACTCTGGCAAAGACTGCTGGCGGGTAAGCTAAGGGAGGAAACAATGAGAAGCAGACGAGAAGATGAAGAGAAGGAGGAGGACGAGGAAGAGGAGAGAGCAAGAGCCACGATAGGCCCACAGGGATATTAAGGCCTGGGGAAAAGCAGGAAAGAAGGATAAAAGAGAGGGAGGGAGAAAAAGAATATGAAATTAAAAAATGAAGCTAAGATGAAGAGACTCAGAGAGAGAGAGAGAGAGAGAGAGAGAGAGAGAGAGAGAGAGAGAGAGAGAGAGAGAGAGAGAGAGCAAATCAAGCCTATACACACTCTAAATGACATTCCACATTCGTCGTCACAATAAGGAGTGAAGGAGCAGGAATGCTGGCGTCCTTAAGGGTAGAAATCCTGCGTTAAATAGCTCCTGAGGGGGTCACAAACGGGGGGCGCGTGCGTGGGGGGAGGGAGGATGCTGGCGGGGGGCGGAGGGACACAGAAGAGAACCGAGCGGGGGAGAGAGGGGGCGAGGACGTGGAACGGGGAGAGAAGAGAGGACAGAGGAGAGGGGAGAGAGGAGAGGGGAGAGAGGAAGGGTTTATCAAGGGCAGAAGCTTTACAATTCTCTCTCTCTCTCTCTCTCTCTCTCTCTCTCTCTCTCTCTCTCTCTCTCTCTCTCTCTCTCTCTCTCTCTCTCTCTCTCTCTCTCAGAGCCTTCTGCTTTCCTGTCCTTTTCTTCTACTATCACCTTTGTAGTCCTAGGTCAGGTCACCTCGTGAGGACCGCAAGGTCTGTTGTGGCCTGTTTTTCTATGTAACTCTAAATAATTCTCTCTCTCTCTCTCTCTCTCTCTCTCTCTCTCTCTCTCTCTCTCTCTCTCTCTCTCTCTCTCTCTCTCTCTCAGGCTGTTATCATCGGTGCCTCTAATTTTTCTCTTCAAATTCGTTATTTCCTCTCGTCCAAGAACCGAACAGAAAGTTGGTTCAAGGAGTACTCTCTCTCTCTCTCTCTCTCTCTCTCTCTCTCTCTCTCTCTCTCTCTCTCTCTCTCTCTCTCTACCACACTACTATATAACGATATAAAGTAAGATCCGCCAGTAAAAACAACACAGAAATACATAATACTTGAAATGAAACAAATAATATGCAGTAAAAATTAAGAAAAGCTAAAAACAAACTTGAATTAAGAGTAATATCAATAATAATAATAATAATAATAATAATAATAATAATAATAATAATAATAATAATAATAATAATAATAACACCAGCAATGCCACAACAGAGAACATAAAAAAGAAAGGATGAAAGAGAGAAAGAAAGGGAGACAGATCGATATTCTTTCATTCCACACAACACGAGGGGGGAGGGATCATGTTACTTAAGAATCAATAAAGAAGTAATGAGAGAGAGAGAGAGAGAGAGAGAGAGAGAGAGAGAGAGAGAGAGAGAGAGAGAGAGAGAGAGAGAGAGAGAGAGAGCAGATGACAGGAAGCTTCTGGCCCGGTCTCCTTCCCGCCGGCTTCCTCCCTCCCCTGCAGCATCCCCTTCTCCTCCACGAGCGACGGGAAGAGCGGGAGGGGAGGGGAGGTGGCTGAGGGGCATCTGGCGGGGGTGTCAGTACTTTTGTGTTATGTGTGGGCGTCTTGTGTGGATTCTTTTTACGTGGTGGAATGCAGGGAGAAGGTAAACGGGGTGTGGCCAGGTTAGGTTAAGTTAAGAGTTTGGATGGGTTAGGTTAGGTTGTGTTGTGATTAGGGTGTGGATGAGTTAGGTTGGGTTTAAGTTTGATTAGGTTAGGTAAGGTAAAGTAAGGTTAGGTCATATTATTTAAGGTAAGGTAAGTAAAGGTTAGGTTATGTAAGGTTAGGTAAGGTAAGGTAAGGTAAGGTAAGGTAAGGTTAGGTTAGGTTTGGCTGTGAATGGGTTTCGGTGGAGTGTAATGTCCTGGGATGCAATCTATGGTTTGTTTGGTGGAGTGAAATAAACATGGGTAGGTATGAGAGGCTACAGGTGGTGTGTGAGGGCCAAACAACCCATCGAATCACTAACAATCTCACCAACACAAAGCCAGATTCAACACATGTGCCAGCGGATACAAATGCGGATGGTTGTTTTCCTTCCTTTCTCCAAACAACGGATGTGGAAATGTAGATATAGGCCCGTGATAAATAATGCAAAGTACATGCCGCTGTGGTTTGTTCCTTTGTTTCTTCGTGTACTGCATCAACTAATACGCTTCACGTAAGACTTTCCAGGAAGCGACCGTCGGTGACTCGTACTGGCGCATCCATGAGTTATGAGCGCGGCAGGACTCAATAAATGATCATCCGACACTTACACACACACACACACACACACACACACACACACACACACACACAAGCAAGCTACTGGTACAAGCCTGTGGCAGTAAGGCTGTTTGTTAGCTAATTATAATAGTTCTAGCGAGATAAACTCAAAAGACACATGTCCAATGCCTCTTATGGGTGTTTTCCTTGTGACAGAGCAGAATCTCACTTAAACTATAATTAGAATCATGAAAAAACCTCTGAAAAACCCCAGTGACTTCCAATAAAGCTTGAAAATCCCCAATCACTTCCACTGAAGCCTGAAAACCCTAATGACTTCAACAAGATTCTGTTAAAAAGTCATCAAAACGAGACGCCGAAATTGTTGAGAACACAAGGGTTACTGCGAAGTGCACGATAAAGAACTTTCCTGAACACTTACATACCCCATGCAGCACACACGCACGCACACACAAGCAAACTATAAATATCCCCGACTGGCATGGCTTCCCGTTACTCACTCAAAATAGTCTTGTTTGTTTCAGTGAGTAATGGTAAAAAGCAACGTAGATTCCCAGGAGTTTCGTGCATTTCAGCGCTTTTTAGTATTCACATTTTGCTCATGATTTCATTCCTATGCACCGCGTCCATTAGGTGATTGGAGAAATGCATCCCAGCCATTCCTTCCCCTTTTTATCCATAAAGTTACATTCTGAAGGTGGTTTGGGGATATATACCCAGAGAGAGAGAGAGAGAGAGAGAGAGAGAGAGAGAGAGAGAGAGAGAGAGAGAGAGAGAGAGAGAGAGAGAGAGAGTTATTCCAAGTAAGGCCTGTAGTTAATGTTTTACTCTTTCACCGCGACTACTTTCAAAGGCCACAGAGATGATTAGTCTGGTTCTCATGATTGTTTCTCCTGTTAAAAATGTAGAAATAATGTTACTCTGCCACTAAAACCATAAAGCACCCTCAAAAACTTGTGTCACTTCAACTAGCGCCTATTGCGAGTAGTGGAAATGTGGACCAGAAGTGTTTCAGAATATGGACCTTAGTAAGTGACGAGTCCGCGCTTCCTGAGAACTACTCGCGGAAATATGGGGCGCCGCTCACCGGTATGTGCAGCGGTGACGAAATGCAGGAAATGTCCGGATCAATGTACAGTAAAGGCTTTTCTGTGGCCACACTCATACTTATTAAAGCACGCTCTTTTTGTTCACGCCTCGGCAATACGGAAATGGTTGGAGTTATGAATGTTACACCCTTAGGTACATTAAAGGAGGGAGGAGGAGGAGGAGGAGGAGGAGGAGGAGGAGGAGGAGGAGGAGGAGGAGGAGGAGGAGGAGGAAGAGGAGGAGGAGGAGGAGGAGGAGATGACGCAATATAGCTACAGACAACGATAATGATTAAACGATACGCGAATTAACACGAGATGACGCAATACAGCGATAAAGACAAGGGTAAGGATGACTTCATGATTAACCAACGCGCGAAGCAATACGATATTCTTCAAGTGTGTTGCTGTGACTGTGTAGAGAAAAGGAGAAGGAAAAAATGGAGATAACGCAACACAACTAAAAAGACGACTACAACGACACCGCAACACACGAAACAACACAATATTCCTTACTTGTGTTGCTGTGACAGTATGCGGAGAAAGAGCAAACATACGAAGCAACACATCATCATCCAGGTGTGTTGCCGTGAGTGCTGACGTGGAATAGCGTGTACTCACCCTGCGTGCCCACCAGGATGAGCGGCACCTCGGCGGTATTGCGGTAGTGGGCCATCTTGGCGTAGTAGTTGTAGATGGCGTTAAAGGAGGACTCATTCTCCAGGCTGAACACGAAGATGACGGCATCCACCCAGGCCGTGAACTGCGGGAACAAGAAGTGCGTGAGATGACAGAACTAAACAGGTAGAGGTGAGGGGAGGGAAACAGTATGTGAGTGAGATTGCAGACAGGAAGGTAGAAACGCACAAGGAGAGGGAAACAGTGCGTAAGGGAAACAGTGCGAGAGGGAAACAGTGCGTAAGATGATGGCTAAGTAGACAAGTAGAGGTGAGAGGGAAGGAAATAAGTGCTTAAGACGGTGAAGTAGACAGATACAGATGAGGGGGTGGGGAAAAATAGTGCTTGGGATTACAAATAGAAAGGTAGAGACGCACAAGAAAGGACAGGCAGGCAGCGCGTGAGATGACAGAGAAGTAGACAGGTAGATAGATGAGCACCTGAGAGGACACGCAAACTGGGTGAGATGACAGAGGTAGAAAAACACGTGAGGAGACAGACACACATCACCTGTTACATTACTGACGAATAAAATATATGTGTAATGGACGGAAAAACTGCCTAAGAAATTGTTGACGGACGGGTAGACAGGTAGGAGGTGATTCACACTACGTTATTTTGTCGAGTAAAAACACACACACACACACACACACACACACACACACACACACACACACACACACACAGATACAATCGCAGACAAATACACGCAAAAAGACATACAACACCGTAACAGTACACTGGATATAGGCGAACGACACACACACACACACACACACACACACACACACACACACACACACACACACACACACACACACACACACACACACACACTGATCCACGAGTCAAAATAATGCGATAAATTATTCAATATATAACAACACTATGACGCAGGTAGAACAAAATCCAAGCTGACAGGTACATAACATAATGAAGAGAATGAATAACTACGTCACCACGCGTGTTTCAGACTGAACCGCAATTTGGAGATAAGATAAAGGGCAGAAGCTCCATACGCCTGGCTACGTGACACTGAGGAATGCGTGCTACGTGGGTTCGAGTCCCTGAAAGTCTATAAATGGTATTACTAAGAAGACCAATGTAGTACGTATATACCTTCTCTCTCTCTCTCTCTCTCTCTCTCTCTCTCTCTCTCTCTCTCTCTCTCTCTCTCTCTCTCTCTCTCTCTCTCATACACACGTGCGTAGTAATAAAAACAAACATTCTA
This sequence comes from Scylla paramamosain, assembly GCF_035594125.1. Classification (NCBI taxonomy): domain Eukaryota; kingdom Metazoa; phylum Arthropoda; class Malacostraca; order Decapoda; family Portunidae; genus Scylla; species Scylla paramamosain. The sequence goes on from NC_087180.1 coordinate 9,121,746, forward strand.
TTTATAATGTTTCTTTTTCTCCTCCTTTTGTAGCTTACGAAAGAGAGAGAGAGAGAGAGAGAGAGAGAGAGAGAGAGAGAGAGAGAGAGAGAGAGAGAGAGAGAGAGAGAGAGAGAGAGAGAGAGAGAGAGAGAGAGAGAGAGCGTCGGTCCCTAACCTCACAAACAAGTCATTTCCCTTTACTGTACCCTCACCATGCGAGAGAGAGAGAGAGAGAGAGAGAGAGAGAGAGAGAGAGAGAGAGAGAGAGAGAGAGAGAGAGAGAGAGAGAGAGAAATACATATGAATTTAACTCGAACTGAAGGAAATACTCTCATTTCTTTCTTCTTTCACTTCTTCCTCGGTTTCATCTTTAATTCTCTCCCCTCCTCTTTTCTTCCATGCCTCTTCCATTCTCCCTCCTTCCATGTCTCCAAGTCCGCTAGTAATTCTGTAGAGACGTATTGATCCACGAACGAGGGGAAAAACGCATAACAAAAGAAGAAATCGATGAGGGAAGAGACGAAAGAGAAGGAGGAGGACGAGGACGAGGAGGAGGAGGAGGAGGAGGAGGAGGAGGAGGAGGAGGAGGAGGAGGAGGAGGGAGAAGAGGAGGATAGAAAAGGAGAAGAGATGAGGAGATGGATACTGGCACGTCCTTAACAGCCTCTCAGACCTCTCCAGCCTTCCCTCCCCTCTTCTTCCCCTCATCTTACCTCCTCTCTATCTCCCCTCACCTCTCCACTCTTACTACCTGGGCAATTAAGATTCACGTGTGTTGTCTCATCTTAACCTCCCCTTCCCCCTCCCTCTCTCTCTCTCTTTCACCCCAGGTCATCCCCGCCAGGTACTAATGAACACGAAGCACAGGTAGAAGTAAAGTAAGAATAGTAGGTACACGTTTTCACAGGTAATATTCCTAATGCGGAAATGGAGAGAGGAAATATTACAGTGGGTGCAGTTTACTTCCCCTTAGTGGAATTCCATCTTGGGCACAAAGGAGGAGGATAAGGAAGAGCAGAGAGAGAGAGAGAGAGAGAGAGAGAGAGAGAGAGAGAGAGAGAGAGAGAGAGAGAGAGAGAGAAGGGGAGAAAAGATGACATGTTGATAAAAATAGAAAGAAAACGTACGCAATAATAGAATATGGTAAAACTCTCTCTCTCTCTCTCTCTCTCTCTCTCTCTCTCTCTCTCTCTCTCTCTCTCTCTCTCTCTCTCTCTCTCTTCGCAAAAAAGGACAAAAGCTGATTGGCAATTGCGCGGAGTCTCTTATCGGGGACTTTCAAAGCTCGAACCCACTTGTTCATTAACGAAAACAAATCAAACGTTGATTAACGCGCCTATTTCGCTCCACCGCATTAATAAAATAGACACCAGGCAGGGCAGAGCGAAGTGCAGCAGGGACGGAGTGAGAGTGTGCGGGAAGGAGGTAAATGAGAGTAGATGGAGGGAAGAGAGAGTGAGCGAGGTGAGTGAGGAGGAAAATGGCAGGAGTTCCAGACGAGGGGAAGACGACGAAAAGGAAATGAATCTTGTGTAAGGAGGACAAGGAAAAGAGGACAGAGGGGAAAGAAGACCTGGGTACGGGTTGGGTACAAGATTAACACACACACACAGACACACACACAACACTGACCCAGTTTCCCACACGTTAAAGCTGTCAGCTGGTCGCTCTGGCTGGCCACACCCCCTCCCTGGCAGCCTCACACGACCACTGCTCCTTTGTTTGGCTCGCTGGTCACGGCTCACGCTTACCCCGTGCCTCGCCCCATGTGCTTTCCTAGGCGGACTTCCTCATGTGCCCCGCGATACATCAGGAGGTAAATATACGAGCTATTCCTGGTATCGACTCAGCTGATCCTGGTGAAATCCGTCATGGGCTATTTAGGTCACACGGAGATAAGAATGAACCGGGTTAGGTCATCCGAGTTCAAATCTACCATGTTCTTATTTATTTATTCACTTTTCTTATTTGGATCGATCTCGTTTTATTATTATTTTTTTATTTTTATTTTTTTTATTCGAGTAGAGCAGGTTAGAGTTGTGTTTTCTAATCGAACAAAGAAACAGCGTTGCTAGGATGGCATTTAATTCCTCTCTCTCTCTCTCTCTCTCTCTCTCTCTCTCTCTCTCTCTCTCTCTCTCTCTCTCTCTCTCTAATGGAACAAAGGCAGTGTTGCTAGGAAGGCATTTATTTCTTTTGTGTGGCTGTGTTACTTGGCTTTCACTTCAGGACGAGTTGTTGTTGTTGTTGTGGTGTGGGCGGTGAGGTCATCTGGCTGGCTATCTTGACTAAACATGACTGGCGGCGTCAATACAATTATTCTTGAACGGCTGTATCGATATTATTATTACTATTATTACTTATTTTTTTTTACTTCCTATTTATGT
>NC_087180.1:9129114-9151614 GCF_035594125.1 Scylla paramamosain
TCCAGCCGTTAACTCACGCCCTTGCACAATATTATCACAGTCACACCACGCCATTATCAGTCCTCATAATGGAGTCCTGGACTGATCCCTCCCTAAGGGCGCCACCCCCTTCCAAGGGCACAACAACGGGGCAAAGGCGTGGCTAATTCAATGGGTCTATTCACCTCCTCTCCTCGGCACTAAGGGAAATGGTAATGGCAGTAGTGATGGTGGTCGTGTTTGCCCTGTGGGGAAAGGTTTTAATGGTTAATTATTTCCATGTGATTTGCTTGCTGTTTTTATCTCTCTTTCTTTTTTTTATCAAGACTCTCTCTCTCTCTCTCTCTCTCTCTCTCTCTCTCTCTCTCTCTCTCTCTCTCTCTCTCTCTCTCTCTCTCTCTCTCTCTCTCCCCATTATCTCCATCACAGGCACAGCTTCATTCATCAAAGGCAGCACACAACGCCCACCATACATGTTATTACCATCCCAATGAGGCGACGTGAGGGTGTGGGCGGGTTGAATGGCCACGCCCTCACGCCCACACCTGGCTTGAGGGCGTGGGATACATGGTGTTTATCTCACTGTTTGTTGCCTAGTCAACCTGTTCCTTGCCTTGGTGGACGGCAGGTAAAGGTGAGGTGTAAGGGAGAAAGGGAAGGGTGTGTGTGTGATTACTACTACTGATGCTACTACTACTACTACTACTACTACTTCTACTACTACTACTACTACTACTACTACTACTACTACTACTACTGCTACTACTACTACTACTACTACTACTACTACAAGTCCACGAGCACGGACGACCTAATTGCCAAGGCTCGTAGGGTCACACTGTCCGAAGTCTCGTGTTCTCCCGGCCCTGAGTACCAAGGGCGGGAGGAAGGCGTGGGAGCGTGACCCCTGAAGCCTTACAGAGCGTGACAGTCCGTGAGTCTCCCAGGGAAAACCTTTATTCTCTTTGGTCTCCCCCTCGACGCTCCCCCGAGAAGAAAAAAGAACACACAGACACACACACACACACACACACACACACACACACACACACACACACACACACACAAGAAGAAAAACTCAAGGGCAGAAAAGGTCACTAGATTTCTGGTTTTCCCGTGTTTGTCTTTCAATTTTCCATGTTTCTCTTCATTTAATTCATTCGTGTATTGTTCTCTTGGTGAATGTGAGTTTTATTCTTTTGTTATGAATCGAGTAACTAAAAGTGCTTGAAGAAAATGGTGCACACTTTTTTCTTGTATTTGCTGAACTTCCCACTACGAGTCTCCCAAAGCAATGAAGGTAATGACACTTACTGCATGAGACTCAGAGAAGGTTGTCAGTCACGGATATGCATTATGAGAGAGAGAGAGAGAGAGAGAGAGAGAGAGAGAGAGAGAGAGAGAGAGAGAGAGAGAGAGAGAGAGAGAGAGAGAGAGAGAGAGAGAGAGAGAGAGAGAGAGAGAGAGAGAGAGAGAGAGAGAGAGAGAGAGAGAGATTCCCAATACAACTCTAAAACTTTCAGAACACCGCCACAAGCACACAAACACACGAACAGTAAGCCAGTGACCGGTAACTTCCAGGAACAAAACCAACCCAAAACACTTGCCATGCCTCGTCCACCCTTCCACGCCCACCCTGCAACACCCACCCAGCTTCAACACAATTAACCCCTTTCTCACTCTCACCCTGTCACTCCTCTCCCTTCAATTCCACCCTAAATATCGCCTCTGCTTCACTTCCTCTTCAAGATCCCCTGCCCGTCTCCTCTCCTCTCCCCTGCTTCCACTTCTCCCAGCCGCCCCTTCCTTCACTTCCCCTTCCAGCCTCGCCCACCACCCGCTCTCCTTCTACGCCATGCCTCACGTCTGTCCCTGGCTGCCCCGCCCTTCCACTGCCCCTAAGAGGACATGCATGAAGGGCTTCGCTAGGACTGTAAACAAGAGGACATAATGACAAGGACACGCGTGTGGCCTTCTGACGACGCAGGAGGAGGAAGAGAAGGAGGAGGAGGAGGAGGAGGAGGAGGAGGAGGAGGAGGAGGAGGAGGAAAGAGTGCTTGAGGGGGAAATAATTAGACTCTTAAAGGTTTCCCATTAAAAGGCAAGCATTCATTTCCTCATTAATTAAAATCTGACAAAGAGTCCTTCAAGTTAGAAAAGGGACGCCCCCCTCCTCCTCCTCCCCCTTAGTGTGTGTGTGTGTGTGTGTGTGTGTGTGTGTGTGTGTGTGTGTGTGTGTGTGTGTGTGTGTGTGTGTGTGTGTGTGTGTGTGTGTGTGTGTGTGTGTGTGGCGTTGAATGGTTTTGTTTCTAAGTGTACACAAATTGTTAAAATATGGATTTCAGGCAGAGAGAGAGAGAGAGAGAGAGAGAGAGAGAGAGAGAGAGAGAGAGAGAGAGAGAGAGAGAGAGAGAGAGAGCGTGCTTGGGGGTGAGCGGGGTGGGGACGGGACGGTGTTTAAAATTCAGTCAGCGAAGAGGGGGAACGAAACAGCAAGCAGTAAATATAAAACACAAAAGAGTGACGGCGATTATTTGATAGAGATGATGATAATGATAAATATGAACATGATCTATAAACATTGCCTCTATCTCCCCTTCAACTCTCTCTCTCACTCTCTCTCTCTCTCTCTCTCTCTCTCTCTCTCTCTCTCTCTCTCTCTCTCTCTCTCTCTCTGATAAGAAAATTGCTTGAAACAACGAGAGAGAGAGAGAGAGAGAGAGAGAGAGAGAGAGAGAGAGAGAGAGAGAGAGAGAGAGAGAGAGAGAGAGAGAGAAGCCAATATACAATCAAATTATAAAAATCCGTTTCTTTACCACACACACACACACACACACACACACACACACACACACACACACACACACACACACACACACACACACACACACACACACACAAAGTTGGTAAATCCCTGATAAAATTAATCCCTCCTTTTATCCAATTTTATCTTCGGTCGCGCACAAACATGTAATCTCCTTCCCCCCACCCCCTCTCTCTCTCTCTCTCTCTCTCTCTCTTGGTCACCCTCTTCCAACATTCCCCCATCACGACCTTCCTTCCTGCATTTCTCTACCCATATAAACCAAACCCTCGCAGCTTATTCTACTTCATCCTTTTCCTTGCACTCTCCCACCTATGCCCTCTCTCCCCTCTCTCTTCCCCTCAGGACAAGTACGCGGCACCGCTTTATAAACACTGATCAAAAGGCGATAACACAAGAGGGGGAGGTGAAAAAAAGATAGAGGGAGTAAAAATGTGAAAGCTTGTGTGTTATTGTGCGCATCAGCTGTTCATTTGTCTCGCTCGCTGACAGAAAGGAGGAGGGCTGATGCTGCTGTTTGTTACTCATTCTCTCTCTCTCTCTCTCTTTTTTTTTTTACAATCTGACGGTGATGCTTCCTGAGAGAGAGAGAGAGAGAGAGAGAGAGAGAGAGAGAGAGAGAGAGAGAGAGAGAGAGAGAGAGAGAGAGAGAGAGAGAGAGAATGTTAGGTGAAAACGAAATGATGCAGGAGGATATGGGAGTGAGAGAGGATGAGCGAGAAAAGGAGAGGAAGAAAATGGAAAATGGAGAGAGAGAGAGAGAGAGAGAGAGAGAGAGAGAGAGAGAGAGAGAGAGAGAGAGAGAGAGAGAGAGAGAGAGAGAGAGAGAGAGAAAACAGTAATCCAGATGTGTGCTTTAACTCTCAATAACAATGGAAAGAAAGAAAGGGAGAGAGAGAGAGTGAGTGAGTGAGTGAAAGGGGAAAAGTTGTTTGGTGAGGCAACAACATGCACTGTGGTCCCGAGGGGAAAGAAAGGGGGAGGGGAATGGGGAAGGGGAGGGAGAAGAGAGGAAGGGGAGAGGAAGAGTGGGATGAAGAGAAACAGGGGAAAGGGTTAAGAAGAGGGAATACAGAGAAGGGGTAAAAATGCATGACTCTCTCTCTCTCTCTCTCTCTCTCTCTCTCTCTCTCTCTCTCTCTCTCTCTCTCTCTCTCTCTCTCTCTCTCTCTCTCTCATGGTGGTACTAATGGGAGAACATAACAGAGGAGGGAAAAGATAAAGGATGAGAGAGAGAGAGAGAGAGAGAGAGAGAGAGAGAGAGAGAGAGAGAGAGAGAGAGAGAGAGAGAGAGAGAGAGAGAGAGAGAGAGAGAGAGAGAGAGAGAGAGAGAGAGAGAGAGACTTAAGAGACAGGAAAAAAATGAAAGCGAAACATGCGAGGGAAAGGGAAAAAATAAAGACTTAGGTACAAAAACGAAAAAAAAACAAAACACGAGCGAATGTTTCCCCCTGAAATGTAAATGTCTCGTGAAAATTAATTAGCTGGAACTTTCACAATCTTTCCTCAAAAAAAAAAAAAAAAAAAAAAAAAAAAAAGAAAAACGGAAGGAATGATGGAAAAAATAACAAAACCAAAAAAAAAGGAAGAAAAAACATGAGAGAGAGAGAGAGAGAGAGAGAGAGAGAGAGAGAGAGAGAGAGAGAGAGAGAGAGAGAGAGAGAGAGAGAGAGAGATTGTGTAGGCATGTACGTTCTTTTTTTTTTTTTTTTTTTAATGTGTGTACGCGTGTCTGTATGTGAGGAAGGAGGAATACAAAAAAGGATATTGCGTGGGAGTAGGGAGTGGAGGACGGGGAAGGAAATTGAGGAAGGGGAAGAGAGAGGCCGTAGAGTACCGGAAGTAACCTCATCTCCCTCCCCTCACACTACCCCCGCCTCCTCCTGACGCTCGTGCACCGGGCTATCAAGTTCCACAAACAACACGTAGAAGTCACGTCTAGACCAGGTGCTTGTCCCCCGTTACTGCCTTTGTCCAACACCCCGTGAAGCCCCTACGTAGTTAACCCCTCACCCTTTCACCCCTCACCCCACACAGTTAGGTCCGTGATGAGTTTCCACGCCTGATTTTGACAGCTTTTAAGAGGCTGTGGTGGAAGTTATTGTGGTTTTCAGGAGTTTTTACGATTCCAGTGACTGTCTGACAAGAATTCTGCATCATAAGAGGGAAGGACATCCATGAGGAGCCGACTAGTCATCTTCGTGGTCTTTGGAAATTGGATAAGAACCGTAAGCGTTTAAAAATAAGGTGGTTCTTTAATTCTTCTTCTCGAGCTTCACTAATCATCCTCATCTCTCGTAGCCAAAGTCCCATCCTTCACCACTAAGTCCCGCCCTTACTCTACATCACTGGAACCCTAATCACAAAGCCGCCCTAAGCATCCTGTCCTCCCACGCCAACGGAGGAGGCGGGGTATGAATTAATAGCCACATTTAAGGAGATTGAGAGGAAGATCTATTATTCCTCTTATTTATTTCTTTTTTTTTACGCCTCTTCAGTCTTTTCTCCTTAATTTGCTTCATCCTGCTTCACTCGTTCCTGCCCCTTGAACCCTATGTACCCTTGCCTATCCCTGTCCTTCCACCGCCCTGCCTGCACTGCCTCGCTAAATCCTCGTCTTTCCGTGCCCCGCCCACAGGTCACCAGCACCCACCCAGCGGTACTCCGGGGCCGTTAGTGGGGCGGGGCATGAACAGCGGGGCACAATGGATCGCCTTGGGCCCCGCGGTGAATCATAAGAATGCAGGCAGTTGTCTCCCTCATTCTTCCTGGCGTACACAGCTGTCCCTCCGTTATACACACACACACACACACACACACACACGAGGCATAACGCACATACACACACGCACGACTGCCCCCGTGTGCGTGCGCCTTTTAAGACAGTCAGGAATGTGTGGTAAAGAGGCTGTCACGTGAGCCTCGCCTTCCCGTGCAGCCTTGGCGGGGGAAGTAAGACATGCTTTGGCTGGTGAGGGCTGGACAGTGACGCCACACCCACTAATGCGAACCTCACGTCTTCGGCCACGCGAACTCAATAAAAGTGTAGGTTTTCCTTGGAAAATCTGTTTTTTTTTTCCTCAATCGTCGAAAACGTCTTAAATCCTTGGTATTACTGAGCATAATTCTTTAGTACTATTAATTTTAGTGTACAGTTTTTTTTTGCCGCGTCATGAATTGACTACAACAACAACAACAACAACAACAACAACAACTACTACTACTACTACTACTACTACTACTACTACTACTACCGTAATGACAATAAAACCGACACCATTTCCACGCTCCTCCATTCATAACTGTGAGTCGTATTGCCCACAAGCACAAGCATCAACCCTCAACCACACATTAACTAACCATTAAGTACCATGAGAATGCTGAAATAATCTAGCAAAACCGCGAGGACAGTTCGCCTTCCTGGGAACCGGCGTGAGTCAGACAGCCAGGTGTGTGCGTACGTGCATGTGTGTGTGTGTGTGTATGTGTATGTGTGGAAGCAATTGTACGTATGTCGTGTGGTGACTTGCGGCCTCTTGTCCAATTAGTCGCGAGTTTTTCTTTGAACGTGTCAGGGGAAGGTGTGTGTAAAAGTGTGAACCATTAACGTGTGTGTGTGTGTGTGTGTGTGTGTGTGTGTGTGTGTGTGTGTGTGTGTGTGTGTGTGTGTGTGTGTGTGTGTGTGTGTGTGTGTGTGTGTAACCGGCTTGAAGTGGCGCATACTCTCCTGTGGGTCCGCATTTTGGGTCAGTATGGCGTGGCGTGGCGTGGCGTGGCGAGCAGGCAGGCAGACAGGTAAGCAGTGCCCAGGTACAGACAGGCGCGCACGTTCCCACGCCACAAAGCCTCACCTTCCCATCACCGCCACTGAATCACCAGAAATCCAAATGAAATTCCCTGAGAGATTGAAAAAAAATTGTGCGCCACCATGAATCGTCTTTACCCTTGGCTATGTGTCCCATTTTACGGTGCGGGGGACACGTGGGGACAGGGGAGACAGAGACATGGGAGGGAGGGTGAAGGGAGAGGCAAGGGATGAGGCAAGATGGGAGAGAGTGAGGGATGGGGGACAAGGAAACCAGGTAAGGGAGAAAGGGAGGAAAGGGGAGTGTAGGGGAGGCATTGGACACAGTAATGGAGGTAAGGGAGGGGCATGGAGGTGGTGCGGAGCTGGACACAATAGGGGAGCGTCATACCCTCAAAACCACTTACATTTCACAGTAAAATTCCAAGAGAATAATTCACCTTTTTCGACATGACAGCTTTGTGCCTCGCGTCCTTAAGCTACCTGAGCTGCTATTGCCACAGAGGAGAGAGGGAGAAGGAGAGGGAGGGAGGTTGGTGGGAGTGAGAGGCGAAATGACGAAAGAGGGCAGGAGGCCGGGAATATTGCGAGAGAGAGAGAGAGAGAGAGAGAGAGAGAGAGAGAGAGAGAGAGAGAGAGAGAGAGAGAGAGAGAGAGAGAGAGAGAGAGAGAGAGAAGGGGGAAGGGAGAGGTGCGTGCTACACTGATTATAACTCGTCACCATCACCACCATCAATTATCAACGCATTTTCTCTCATCTCTTTTCCCAACTTCTTGCACCATCACATTGGGAATCTCTCTCTCTCTCTCTCTCTCTCTCTCTCTCTCTCTCTCTCTCTCTCTCTCTCTCTCTCTCTCTCTCTCTCTCTCTCTCAGGGAACACGAGGAAAAAGGTAAAATGAAACTGCTAGGGTTGAGTTGGAATGGCGAACAATACTCTACAAAGAAAAGTGTGTGTGTGTGTGTGTGTGTGTGTGTGTGTGTGTGTGTGTGTGTGTGTGTGTGTGTGTGTGTGTGTGTGTGTGTGTGTGTGTGTGTGTGTGTGCATTCGCTTGCTAACTTGATTTCTTGGAAAAAGGAAGGGAAATTTTGACAAGAGGTTGAAAAAGAAGAAAGCAAATGGGAATGAGGAAAAATATGTAGGAATGAGGAGGAAAAAGGAGGGAAAGGAAAACAGATGAAGGAAAAATAAGAGAAAGGAGGATAAGGAAAGAAAATGGGAGGGATTGAAAGGGAGGAAAGGAAAGTGGGAAGAGTGTTGGTTGATGGCGAGGAAAGGAGGGAGGTTAGGAAAGGAGAAAGGGGGCCAGAAGGAAGGAGGAAAGATGGTGGTGGCGAGGGACGCTAAGAAGGCAAGCACCGCAACTTTAACGCTACTAAAAGCCACGCCAAGGCCACGGCAAGGCGGAACGGCGCGAGCCAAACGCGACGCTGAAAGAGAAGCTGAAAGAGGGAGAATACGAGTAATCCTGTCTGTCTGCCTGTCTCTCTCTAAATCTATGTCAATTCTTTATCGCTCTCCTGTAGATCTTAACACTATCCACATCTGGAGACTCTCAAATCACGGGCCTTCAGTCCTTTCAGGCAACTTCCACAACGGTTTGCAGTAAGACACAGGAAAATAAAAAAAAATAAAATAAATAAATAAATAAAATAAATAAATAAAAAAGTGAATATACAAACTTCGGAAGAAAAGAGAAGAAACGAAGAGAACAATAGGGGAAAAAAATATATATGAGGGAAGCACCGTTGCAAAAGGCGTCTTCCCAACAACAGTCCGAACCTGAAGCAAGACAGGTGGATAATGTGGTCCTTACCTGCAGCTCAGGGGGTCCGCCTTCGTCCCGGATAAGGAGCAGGTAACTCTGGCCGTCCAGCACGATTTCCTTCTTGAAGCGGCCGCCTTCGGGGCTTTCCTCCTGCATGTACGACCCCGTCAGGTACCTGCAGCACCAAGCCACACTTTTACTTCACTGAGTCGCTGATTGACTGAAGGCGCCACAACAATGAAGTCATGCGGCACTGAACTCATACGTCACTATTTCCTCGTTTGTAAGAATTGGTTATTTATTTATTTATTTTTTTCACGGGTTGGACAAAGTATAATTTTCTGAAGTGAGAGTAGAGACTAGGCCCTCTAACATAAAAAGGGACTTCTAAATGTAGAACAAAAATGTAAAGTACGGGCAACGAAGAAACCTTATCATAAAATCAAGCTAACAAGAAAAATCAAGAAACCACTGAAAAAAATCTCGTAATTTTATACTCAAACTCTAAAAAAAATAAAGGATGATAAAACATATACAGGAAATCAATAAAAAAAAAAAAAAAAAGAGGGACCTTGCGAGAAAAAATAATTCTAAACTCAAAACCATCCACACTTCCGCACACCGAGACACCCAGACCTAACACTCACCGGTGGACCAGAGCGGACTTCCCCGAGGAGAGGGAGCCCACGATACCGAGGCGCAGATCTGGCACTCCGCGGGACAGGGTCCATTCCTGCGAGTTGACGAACGAGTCTGAAACGAGAAGAAAAACGATGTTAGTTTTTTTTTATGTTTGTTGTAATATCTTGTTTTATATTCTCTATTTTAATTAAAATTTATGTATATCATGTTCAGCCAGCTATTTCCTCTCTCTCTCTCTCTCTCTCTCTCTCTCTCTCTCTCTCTCTCTCTCTCTCTCTCTCTCTCTCTCTCTCTCTCTCTCTCTCTCTCTCTCTCTCTCTCTCTCTCTCTGACAAATGACACTCATTTGGGGTGACTCTTGGACCGTGCAGGGAAAGAGTGGTGGTGGCGGTGGTGACGGATGAGTGGGGAGGGAGACAAGCAGGCAAGGGGGGAGAGAGAGAAGGGAGGCAGGCACAGGTAAGGAGGCCGCACCACCTTCAGGTTACCTCGACCAGGTGACAATGCGGGAAAGCAAGGACGACGAGGCAGCCACCGTAACAACGCCGCCACCACCACCACCACCACCATCACCACAACCCATAACAAAACCGTAGGTCTACTGTAGTGTATAATTAAGCCATTTATTTATAACAGCATCTATCACCTGTATATATTTTTATTATTACCTCTATTTTTTCCTTAATATTAAGCTGCCTATGACACATGGTGAAATAAAAGCTCTATAACTAATGTCATCACAAACATTAACATCACTATCATCACTGTACGCACAATCCTTGACGGCAGTACACCAAAATCGCTAATATCACATCTATACGCCACCATCACAATCATTACATTCCTACACCACCACCAAGTGACAGTAATTATCACCAAACATTATTTTAACATTAACACATCAACATAATTAACACCATCACCATCTTTAAGGCTCAACCACCATTACCAGCATCTGTAACACCATTAAATCACAGTATCCACAGCTGTCTAGATCACTTTCCCTGTCACCGCCAAGGCAGACACCATCACCTTCATTATCATCACTATCACCACCACCACCACCACCATAATAAATTCAAGGTCCTGTGACTAACACCTCCTACTCTTCTCATTACTTATTTAATTCAATTCTTTATGCGATTTTTTTTTCTTTGCAAGACAATAAATAAATAACAAAACCTATAGATTCACATACATACATACATACATACATAATTGACTGTTAGTACCTTCGAAATATACACGAAAAGCTGTTATGTGTGAGTGTATGTATGTATGTATGTTAATGCATACGTGTGTGTGTGTGTGTGTGTGTGTGTGTGTGTGTGTGTGTGTGTGTGTGTGTGTGTGTGTGTGTGTGTGTGTGTGTGTGTGTGTGTGTGTGTGTGTGTGTGTGTGTGTGTGTGTGTTGACTACCTAATTTTAATACTATCAGTCTGGTTATCTGCGAGAGAGAGAGAGAGAGAGAGAGAGAGAGAGAGAGAGAGAGAGAGAGAGAGAGAGAGAGAGAGAGAGAGAGAGAGAGAGAGAGAGAGAGAGAGAGAGAATAATTAATGTTTCTTCTTGTTTGATTATTTCCCTTCCAGAGGTCAACACAAGAGGAGGAGGAGGAGGAGGAGGAGGAATACAAAGGAATACAAAAGGAAAGCCAAACAGCAACAGACCTTTTGGTCCTTGCAAGGCTGTTAGGTGACTACTTCTAACTAGCTATTGGGAAGAGAGACAGGACAGTATAGGAGGAGGAGGAGGAGGAGGAGGAGGAGGAGGAGGAGGAGGAGGAGGAGGAGGAGGAGGAGGAGGAGGAGGAGGAGGAGACGGAACATATAAGGTAAGGTCGAACTGGTGACTCATAACCATTATTGCCCGGTATGGCCTCTCTCTCTCTCTCTCTCTCTCTCTCTCTCTCTCTCTCTCTCTCTCTCTCTCTCTCTCTCTCTCTCTCTCCCCCCTGTATGCCTTCCTTTTTTTGTCTTGTCCGTCTCTCCTGCCACGTACTCACCTACTTTCTCTCTCTCTCTCTCTCTCTCTCTCTCTCTCTCTCTCTCTCTCTCTCTCTCTCTCTCTCTCTCTCATCGCTTCCTTTTCCTCTTCCCGTCCACCCCCACACCTTTCTTTCATATTGTAAATGTAAAAAAAAAGAGAAGAAAAAGCAACAACGAATATGGTTTCGGAGGGAGAGGAAAGCCAATTAAAGGGCAAGACAGAGAGGGATGGAAGAAGAGGAAGAGTAGGAAGAGAAATGAGAATGATAATCGAGGAATGACGTAAATCACTGAACGTATGAATAAATTAATGAATAACAAGACACTCCAAGCATGTTATCTTCTGCCTTCCCCTTTCCTACACACACACACACACACACACACACACACACACACACACACACACACACACACACACACACACCTCCTGACACGGCCACTTCATCAACACCAAGCAAAGGAGGAAGAGGAAGAGGGAGAGGAAGAGGAAGGGGTGGAGAAGGAAAAGGAGGGCAAAAAATTAAAGGGGAAGAATAAAGAGGCCGCCTTTTAAGCCTTTTAAATCTAAATAAAAAGTCCCACCTCTTTTCCTCCTCCCCTCACCGCCTCCATCACGCCTCCGCAGGACATGAGGAAATATAATGGGGATGAAAAGGCAAAGGAAGGCCCCAGTGATCGAAATATGAGGCGGTGGTGAGGGGTGAGGGCTGAGGGGGGTATGGGAAAGGAAGGGGAGAGGGGTGATAAAAGAAGGGCCTCGCCGGGGAGTCTTCGAAAGCAGAGTTAACGAGGTCGGCAAAAGTCCTCCCCTTCACCCCATTCCCTTCCCCTCACTTCACCTTACTCCTCACCCATCACACTCCCTCTCCTTTTACCCTCGCCTTTATAAACTTGCTCTCGTTTTCCCCGTCTCTCCATCAAACCATTACCAGATTTTTCCTCATTTCTTCCTTCTCTCTTATCACATACGCTCCTCTGTCTTCACTCTCACCATCACAAACTAACTCCCTTCTTCCCATCTCCCTATATTACCCTTCTCATTACTCATCTCCCTTTACCATACTGCTCTCCATCCTCCAGTGTCTTCCTCCTCCTCCGGTTTTCGCTAACTAATCTCTTCATTCCTCCATCTCCCTTTTTCTCCTCTTCCATCTCAGTCTTTCCGCCCATCCCATTCCTCCACCCACATCGACTAACCACCCACGCCCATCTCTGCCCAAACCAAACCCCCAGGGAAGCTGTAGAACCGTCCGCGCTCAGAACCGGTCTGACTCCCGCCCCGTGACTCACCGCCCGGGGCCTGGAAGCGGGACGGGGCAAGGCGGGGAGAGGCGGGACAAAGCAGCTGTTCTTGACCCTGCTCTGCTCCGCCCCGCCCCACCCCGCTCTTGTGTTTGTTTGTTGTGGTGGTGATGGTGGTGGTGGTGGTAGTGGTGGTGGTCGAAAAAAAAGTAAGAAGAGACGTTATGAAATTGGAAAATAGTAGTAGTAGTAGTAGTAGTAGTAGTAGTAGTAGTAGTAGTAGTAGTAGGAGGAGGAGGAGGAGGAGGAGGAGGAGGAGGAGGAGGAGGAGGAGGAGGAGGAGGAGGAGGAGGAGGAGGAGGCGGCGGCGGCGGAGGAGGAGGAGGAGGAAGAAGGAAAGAGGATAAGGAATAGGAAGAGAAAGAGGAGAAGGAGGAGGAGGAGTGTGCCGAGGGCTATACATCCTTGTACCTTATAAACACACACACACACACACACACACACACACACACACACACACACACACACACACACTCATTACGCCCTATAGTTCAGCCTTCACACTCTCACTCACCTTACAAAAAGACCCCTCATTTCTCTCTCCTCTTCCCCCTTCCCCCTCACAAGCACCCGGCGCCCTCACCACCTCATTAAGCTCCCCTCACCGCCCTTCACCTCCACTCCCAAGCACTCAGATAAACACCATCACCCACACCATCCCCTACGCCCCCCCATCACCCCTCCTTACCTTTGTGACTAACCTCCTCCTCCTCTCCCCTTCACCTCTTGCCCTACTCTCTCTCTCTCTCTCTCTCTCTCTCTCTCTCTCTCTCTCTCTCTCTCTCTCTCTCTCGTTCATTTTCCTAATTCATTAAGGTTTTTCTTATTATGATTTTTTAAGAGAAATGGACGTGTATTTAAGAAACATGGTAATTACTCACTTGAGAGAGAGAGAGAGAGAGAGAGAGAGAGAGAGAGAGAGAGAGAGAGAGAGAGAGAGAGAGAGAGAGAGAGAGAGAGAGAGAGAGAGATTCACACACACACACACACACACACACACACACACACACACACACACACACACACACACACACACACACACACACACACACACTTTACTTGTAAATTTAAATAGCTTATTATTATTTTCTCCGATTTAATTTAACGACTCTCTCTCTCTCTCTCTCTCTCTCTCTCTCTCTCTCTCTCTCTCTCTCTCTCTCTCTCTCTCTCTCTCTCTCTCTAATCTATTTACAATTCCTCTAATCTTACACCTAATCTCTCCATTGTAAGAAATTTTTTTTTCCTTTCCATTGTTATTCATTTTTTAGTACAAGGGAAAAAATCAGCCTAACCCAGAACATTTTTTTTTCATATTAATATTCAGAGCATTCCTTCACTAACATTTTTTTTATAAACTGAAAAAAAAAATGCCATTATATCCTTTAATCTCTCCTCGAAAGATATTTTTATTCATCTTTTTTTATACATAGGAAAAAAAAAAGGACAAAATTAATAAGCTTCTACCTGCTAATTCATGCCATTCACTAAACCCTTCCATACACTGCCGAGGTACTTGAATATTCTCCAGTTTGATTTGATAAAGAAATAAGTTTGGCTGTATTAAAATTCCCCCTTTCTTTGTTCGGACTCGAGGGAAAAAATCTGAATTATCATACACCTTTATCTTTCTTTTTATTATTTTGGTCTACGCTACTTTTTCTTCTCTACGATTTTCATCCTCCGCGCACCATTTTCCTTGCTTTATCATTCATTATTATTTTCTCTCTCTCTCTCTCTCTCTCACACACACACACACACACACACACACACACACACACACACACACACACACACACACACACACACACACACACACACACACACACACACACACACACACACACACACGTACGTAGGTTAATTCAGCAAGAACAGCTGAGCGAAAACGAACCAACATCAAATAAAAAAGGAGAGAGAGAGAGAGAGAGAGAGAGAGAGAGAGAGAGAGAGAGAGAGAGAGAGAGAGAGAGAGAGAGAGAGAGAGAGAGAGAGAGAGAGAGAGAGAGTTGGGGGATGTTCAAGTCACGCCTTACTTGTTTACAAATATATGTGCAGTTAAGGTAAGGCAAACTAGATTAGGCTGGTACAGGTTAGGTTAGGACAGGCTGGTAAGATGAGGTCAAATAAGGTATGGTATGGTATGGTATGGTAAGGAAGAATAGAGTAAGGAAAGGTAAGGTAATGTGTTCGACTCTTGACCAGCAGGGGCACAGGAAACGCAGGTAACAGTGCAGGTGTTTATTCACAGAAGGTGTGAACAGAAGGCTGGAGGTAGGTGATCTCCCGGCGCCAGGCCGCGCACTTCCACTTAACACTTATGACTGAAGCCTAGCTCGTTCACTCATACACGTATTCATGCCTCACACAAGTCTCGCTCATTCACTCGTTCACACAACTAGCTAACAACCACACACCTCCCCCGAGACATAAGGAAGATTCCTTATCTTTGTTATGGCTACCGTAACACATGAAACAAAGTTACAATGATTGAAGTACAGAAAACACGGTACATATACACAAAACAAACACAGCGTACAATGAACACGTACGACTAATCGTAGGTGCTACGGTGCCACCGCACCTGCAGTCGTCTCGGCTCCCTACGCTGTCGGCTGCTTCGACGCTCTGGTTGCTCTCGGCCACGGTGTACCCCGTTACCCTGATGCTCCGGGCTGCCAGGATGGTGGTGTTCCTCGTGACCCTGATGCTGAAGCGCTGCACCGCCATGAGCGGTGTGCTGCTCGACAGGAAGGGGAGCAAGAGGTCTGTGTGGGCGTAGGTGTCTTCTATTACGCCACATCACGCGACCGCTGCCCATCTTGATGAGGTAGTCTCTCCTTCGCCCAACAGCCACGATGACACCCAGGCGATCCCAGAGGCCTGTCGTGTGATCTTGAACGTCGACGTGGCCACCGAGGTGCAGGAGAGGAAGAGTACGAGCGGACGCGTCGTGGCGAAGTTTCGCTTTCTTCCTCAGTCGCTCTGCCTTGGCGTCGCACTCATCAGCAGCGCGCTGCCACTGCTGAGCGTATGAGCGATGATGAGCCGGGACACAGGACCTCATAGGATGACCGAAGAGGACTTGTGCTGGTGATCGCCCTTCCGCCCTCGGAGTGTTGCGCAGTTCCAGCAACCCGCGAGCGAACGCATCCTCGTCCAGGTGTCCCTGCTGTGTGGTCGTGAGGATCAGCTTCTTCACGGACTTGACCGCTGCCTCGGCGTGACCATTGGAGCGTGGATAATGAGGTGAAGATACACGATGCTCCACCCCCCATCGAGCCAGGAAGCGCCGTACCGATGAAGAAGTGAACTGCGGTCCACCGTCAGTCCTCAGGAGAACAGGCACGCCCGTGTCGGCGAACACACCCCGAAGGACACGAACGAGCTGATCAGCCGATGCTGGACGTGAGCATGCAGACACGTGAGGCCACCCAGACAAGCGATCTACATACACGAGGTATGTACGGCCTGCTGCGTGGAAGTAGTCTGCAGAAACTGACTCAAACACCCTGCTGGGTGTGTCCGTGTCCTGCCAGAGAGGTTCGTTGGCTTGGCTTGGTAGGAGTGGACGGCATAGTGAGCATCCAGAAACGACGTTCTCAACGTCTCTGTCCATACCAGGCCAGTACACCGTTTGTCGGGCCCGTCGCTTGGTGCGCTCCATCCCCTGATGACTGTCATGGAGTCGCTCTAGTGTTTCTCGGCGGAGGCTGTGAGGAATAAGAAGCCTCGGCCCGTAAACCACCAGGTCGTCGTCTACGGCCAGCAGACTGCGCACCGGCCAGTACGTACGCAAGCGGTGATCGAGGTCGTGGCAATGATCAGGGAAGCCCTCGATGATGACGTTCTTGAGCAAGCAGTACTCCCCCGTCTCTTGCTGCTGCGGCACGTACCATTTCCACAGTCTGATCCTGGAGTGGTGCTAAGCGGACGCCGTCCTCATTGGTGGCAGATAACGCTGAGATGACCGCTGAGTGGAGAGGGTCGAGGTCACCAGAAGTAGCAGCATCCTCTTCCTCCACTGGGTCCTGTACTGGAGCACGTGAGAGGGCGTCGGGCACACAGTGTGTCGATCCCTTTTGCCAGCTTGCTGTGAAAGAATACTGAGCAAGCTTCTCCCTCATGCGCTGCAGCCGCAGGTTCTCTATTTCTCCCAACAACTTGCTATTGAGGAGAGGTATCAGCGGGCGGTGGTCGAGCACTAGATCGAAGTGAGGGAGTCCTTTCAGGTAGGTGCCACATTTCCTGACTGCCCAGACGATTGCAGCCATTTCCAACTCTATTACTGCATAGCGGCTCTCTGTGTCTGTAACAAATCTTGACCCGCATTGCACCATCTTCCACTGGTCACTGTGCTTCTGCAGGAGAACGAATCCAAATCCGTGCATCCTTGAGGCGTCAGTCTGTAGCATCGTTGGTAATGATGGGTCGAAGTATGCCAAGACAGGTGGGCTGACGAGACACTGTTTCACCTTCTCAAACGCCTCTTCATGGTTAGGAGACCAGCACCAACTGTTCTTCGGGCGTAAGAGATCTCTGAGGGGTTGTGCAGCTGCAGCCACAGCAGGAGAAAAGCTTCCAAGCTGGTTTGTAAGACCCATGAATGATCGTAAGTCGGTGATGTGCTGTGGTCGTGGGAAGTCAGAGATTGCCTTAACTTTCTTTGAGTCTGTCGTGTAGCCTTGTCCAGAAACAGAGTAACCACAGTAATCTACCACTCTTTCCGCGAATGTAAACTTCTGTGGGTTGAGAGTGATGCCGTGCTGGTCACACCGCCGCACAATCTGAATGACATGGGCTAAGTGCGCACTGTAGGTGGAGTCATAGGCCAGGATGTCGTCCACGATCTTGATGGTGTTAGGTATGTCGCCGAGAGCTTGGTCTCCTCGACGGTTATACTCGTCTCCAGACGAGACGAGACCCATAACCGCTCGCCGAAACTTGTACCGACCCCAAGGTGTTATGAAGCAGGTTAAATCCTGGTCTTCTTCTCTAATGGGGACTTGAAAATACCCCATCTTGGCATCAAGAGTGGTGAACCAAACTGCTCCGGTCCCGATCGAGGCGATGGCGTCATGAGGTGAGCGCACTGGATACACGGGCCTCTTCACGTAACGGTTGAGTCGTGTCAGGTCAACACACAGCCTTACACCAGATGTCTTTTTTGGGACAGGCACGATGGGGTGGCACCATGCCGTAGGGTAGTCCACACTCTCGATGATTCCCTTGTTAAGCAGCTCTTCCAACTGGCTCTTAATTTCTTCACGCCAATTGTAAGGGATTGTACGAGATGCTGTTACGGCGAAGGGTCGAGCGTCGTCTGTCAACTCGATGGCCATGGATCCACCAGCCATTGCACGTAAACCTTCCTTTGCTTCGAAGACGCTGGGAAAGGCCTTGATCACAGCAGCAGCGTGCCCCGCACGCTGCTGTGGCGTTGGGTCGTAGGAATGAGGCCAGCTGATCACTTCTGTGGGCGTAGATAGAGGTGGCTGCGAGGCGGTCGGGTACTTGATGGAGCTGTTGCCGGTGCGCTGTTCTTCCCTGCGTAGCGGTCGGATTTGAGCCGGAAAATCTTCGGGGAGGATTCCGAGGGCGATGGAATCGTACCAGCTAAGCAGCGCCCCCTTCACCTCCTTCACCACGCTCACAACAGTCTCAGCTTCCCTGTCGCCCAGTTGCAAGTGCGACGAGAAAGTTCCTACACAGGTGAGGGGGTGATTACCGGCAGCATAAAGTCCATCACCATCAGCGGGCGCCAAGCTGGAGGGCGGGATTCCAAGGAGTGTTGCCGTGTCGAGGCCAATAACGGTCGTTTCGGCCCCAGAGTCAGGAGTCCACGTAATCTTGTCTCTTCCAGCGGGATGTGTGGCGGTAATGAGCACCTGGGGCGCAGGTCGTGCCGTCACCGTCTTTGTGTATACGCCTGATAAGAGCTGGTATACACTGGCACTGGCTCCCCGCCTCGGGCCTGCACCGCGATGAGGAGAGACAGTTGAGGAACTCCTCGAAGCTCCTCGTCGTTTCCTCACTGTCTGCTGACATACACTCGCAAAATGCCCTCTTTTCCCGCAGTTACGACACACTTTATCTATTGCCTGGCATCCCCTTTTGTCACTGCGACAATCTTTGCCACAACGATAACAGCCCGTGGGGCTTGAGCCCCCGAAACTGCCCTTCCTGTAGTTCGAGACAGCGTTCACACCATGGCTCGAAGAGTGAGAGCCGCCCCTTAGTACTGCACTACACTGGTTAGCGCTCTCTGATGCTCTGCAAATATCTATGGCGTTTTCAAGGGTGAGTTTCTTGTTTTCCAGCATGCGTTTCAGAGCCACTTCGTCTCGTGTCCCAACGACAATTCTGTCACGCAGCTGATGGTTTATGCACTGGTCGCAAAAGTCACAGAAATTGGCGATTTCCTTAACAGCACATAAAAAGTCGTCAAAACCTTCTTGCGTTTCTTGCACGCGGGAGTAGAAGTCTCTTCTATCCATGATGATGTTGCGCTGGCTTCGCAGGTACTCACACATTGCATCGAGGATGGTTCTTAACTCCGCGTCTCTCGGTAAGCTTATCCACGTGGAAGTGTACGGGTCCACTCGTCGTCTAGGACAGCAGCGAGTGCCGCCCTCTGCTCAGCCAGGGAGAGACAGTCTATCCTGGCGAGGGTTACGTATCCTTCAAACTTATGGCGCCACGTGTCGAACTCACGTAAAGATGCTGACGCCGTTAAGTGAGGAATGATGGTGGCGGACGTCGGGAACCTCGCGCCCTGGGTAGACGTGCTGCGGGCTGTGGTTTCGCCTTCATTGCTCGCCGTGGTGCGACTGGGAGCTTGTGTCCCCACTCTCTCCAGCAGCTGGGTTAAACGCTCCTCGCGAGCCTGACTCTGCTCCGACTGTCGCGCTAGCAGGGCAGCCAGCGCCTCCAACTGCTTCTCCATTCTGCGCCGTACCCACTGCAGCCTTGTCCTGATCCTACTCACTGCGCCATGTTCGACTCTTGACCAGCAGGGGCACAGGAAACGCAGGTAACAGTGCAGGTGTTTATTCACAGAAGGTGTGAACAGAAGGCTGGAGGTAGGTGATCTCCCGGCGCCAGGCCGCGCACTTCCACTTAACACTTATGACTGAAGCCTAGCTCGTTCACTCATACACGTATTCATGCCTCACACAAGTCTCGCTCATTCACTCGTTCACACAACTAGCTAACAACCACACATAATGTAAGATCAATAAGTTACAGCAAGATTACGTAAGATAAAAGTAAGGTTAGGTTAGGTTAGGGAAGACTAGTTGAAATGAAGCTACGTCAGGCATAAATGTAGCTGGCTGGAGGCAGGATCACTCTTGATGAGGAAGGGCGGCAACCAGCACTACATTTTCCGACAGTAGGGAGGGCAATGTTGAGATCGTAATCTTCCAGTACACACGCGATACAGTGCTCTCTCTCTCTCTCTCTCTCTGATGGTAAATAGATATAGCGCAGTTATGAAAGTGGGACAGATTGAATAAACGTAGCAAAGGGAGCGAGATGAAGAGACGAATAGGGGAGATAGGAAAAGAAAGAGGCAGGTAAAGAACGGGAGGGAAGAACAAAGTAACGGAGTAACAGTGAGAATAGAAGGAAAAAGAAGGAAAAAGGGGACGAAAGAAGGAATGGGAGAGGAATGACGAAGATACAGTTCAGAAATAAAGTAACAATAATGGAAAAAGGAAGAAAAGGAGAAACAGAGGATAAGAGAAAATGACTGAAAAAGAAATACGAAACAAAGCATGACACTGGAAATAGGAAAAAAAAAAAAAAAAGAATAGAAGGGAAGAGAAATAATAAAGTAAAAAAGATCATGCCAGAAATACAACATAGAGAAAAAAGAAGAAGTAAAAGAAAAGACATAAAAGAGAAAGGAAAGTGATACATCAACAAAAGGCTAGGCGAGAACAAGAGAATAATAAAGCGAAGTGAAGGAGAGACCAGAGAGAAGGCAGAGAGATATTAGAAGCGAGAGGAATACAACAGGAGGAGGAGGAGGAGGAGGAGGAGGAGGAGGAGGAGGAGGAGGAGGAGGCAGATGCGAGAAACAGGTGAGAGAGAAGCTGCAATTCAAGCCAATATTGGAAACCTGACTCGGTGGGCAATACTGAAAGCAACTAAAGGCCTCCCGCTGAGTGTGGAAACTCCTCTCTCTCTCTCTCTCTCTCTCTCTCTCTCTCTCTCTCTCTCTCTCTCTCTCTCTCTCTCTCTCTCTCTCTCTCTCTCTCTCTCTCTCTCTCAAGCAGGTGTGCAGGCCAAGTAACGTTCTCTTTCAGCTGTGGTATGATGGTGTAGTGACAAATAGAGCACAAACAGGTGTGAGATGTGTCCAGAACAGGTGTGTGAAATGTATACAGGGAAGCAGCATAGGTATGGCGGGGATAAGCGGCCAGGTGTAGTAGAATTGAAAGAACAGCAGGAGAGGTGGAAGGTACGGAGTGGTAGCGAATGGAAGGTAGCAACGGAGGAGTAATTACAGGTGTTGCCAGGTAAAGGGGTGGGTAGAAAAGTGGGGAAGAAAGGAAAGCTTCACCATTATTGGGGAAAACAGGTAAAACACGTAGCTGAGGAAAACAAGAGGGAAAAACAGAAATACCAGGGAGAAAATAAGATACAAGAGTGGAAAAATATTGCAGGCAGGAGGGAAAAAATAGAGCCATGAAGGAAAACTGAGAAAAAGATGGAAACACGGAGGAGGAAAATAACACGAGTGGAGGAACGAAGGAAGTTTTTGAGAGAGAGAGAGAGAGAGAGAGAGAGAGAGAGAGAGAGAGAGAGAGAGAGAGAGAGAGAGAGAGAGAGAGAGAGAGAGAGAGAGAGAGAGAGAGAGAGAGAGAGAGGGGCAGACAAACACCTCGAATCACGAATCACAATCCTTCTCTCACTCTCTCTCGCATACAGGAAGGGGCGGAAAAAAAGGAGACAAGGAGAGAAGAGAAAGCCAGAGGAATGTAAGGTAGCGGCGGACAGGTAGGAGCGTTAACAGGTAAGGGCCTCTGAGTGGATCAATTAACACTCGATCACCTGAGTCAATTTTCAAGCCGAGTGAAAATTTTCCCACACTTCCCACGTTTGGAGATAATGAACCACAAAGAATGCCTCTCTCTCTCTCTCTCTCTCTCTCTCTCTCTCTCTCTCTCTCTCTCTCTCTCTCTCTCTCTCTCTCTCTCGCTCTCGACAAATGTATCCTGTTTTTCTGTGTTATTTTATTTTACTTTCGAATTGTCCTTTTAGTTTTCTCTCTCTCTCTCTCTCTCTCTCTCTCTCTCTCTCTCTCTCTCTCTCTCTCTCTCTCTCTCTCTCTCTCTCTCTTATAGCTCTTCCTTTTTTTCTATCTCTCATGGCTGTATAATTATTTTCCTTACCGCCACCCCCCCCTCTCTCTCTCTCTCTCTCTCTCTCTCTCTCTCTCTCTCTCTCTCTCTCTCTCTCTCTCTCTCTCTCTCTCTCTAAGCGCCGCGGGGATCCGAGAGTGCGACAGATGGACGGAGCGAATGGCGTCGTAAAAATGGAGTAACACGAAAGGCTGAGAAAATTGTAAAAAGAAATTGTAAAAGAAATGTGACAAGTGAAAGAGAATCTGGAAACAAAAAAAAATATATATATAAAAAAATGGAGTGGAAGAAATAGACGAATAAAGGACAGAAAGTAAAATGAAGTGGACTAAAGTGGAAGAGAGGATGAGAGGAGAGAAGAGAAGTGAGAGAGGATGATAACGTTAGGCAATACAGATAAGCGAAAAAAAAAAATCTAGAGAGGGAAAAATATGAACGGAAAAATGGATAACAAACAAAAGAAAAGGAAACATTCACAAAAAAAATAAAAAAAGAACATAAAAAATATGAAAAAAATGAAAAATACAAAAAAAAAAAAAAACACGAGACTTAAAATCCACATATAATGAAAAAGGGAAAGAAAAAAAAAAAAAAACTAAGACAGGAAAAACAAGTGGGGAAAAAATGGATGAAGGGAAAAACAAGCGGAGAAAGGGGAATAAAAGGGAGAGAAAGGAGGATGTTTGTTTAAATATTTTCCCTCGTAAAGAGTAATTAAGCGGAACAAAGGAATATGATGGAGGCGAAGAAGGCTGAGAAGGAGGAGGAGGAGGAGGAGGAGGAGGAGGAGGAGGAGGAGGAGGAGGAGGAGGAGGAGGAGGAG
>NC_087180.1:9156614-9159114 GCF_035594125.1 Scylla paramamosain
GGAGGAGGAGGAGGAGGAGGAGGAGGAGGAGGAGGAGGAGGAGGAGGAGGAGGAGGACGAGGAGGAGGAGGAGGAGGAGGAGGAGGACGGGGTAATGTGCCTGGAGGAGTTTACTTACTGCGGTCTGCACAAGTAACGGTGTGTGCACGTCATTTAAGTACCGTGAGAGAGAGAGAGAGAGAGAGAGAGAGAGAGAGAGAGAGAGAGAGAGAGAGAGAGAGAGAGAGAGAGAGAGAGAGAGAGAGAGAGAGAGAGAGAGAGAGACGCAAGGAAGTTTAGGAAGGAAGTTATGGAAAAATAGAGGTTTAATAGGAGGGAAGGAAGCAGCGAGAGGCAAGAGGTTGAAATTGGGGGGAAGGGAAGGGAAGGGAAACAAAAGGAAGGGCTTTGCTATACAATTATATGGGAGATCCCGCCTACACTCACCTATACAATGTTGCGCACACACACACACACACACACACACACACACACACACACACACACACACACACACACACACACACACTAATGAATGAACAGTCACCCCTACACACCCCTTCCTTATTCCCTACTGTCTCATCACTTCCCATCACCCTCCCATAGTGTCCCCTTCCTTCTCCCTTCGCTACCACCACCATCACCACCACTGCCGGTCATCAAAGTATAGTCATTATCTTTTTAATTACCACCAATAATGACGCGTTTCCGTGAGAGAGAGAGAGAGAGAGAGAGAGAGAGAGAGAGAGAGAGAGAGAGAGAGAGAGAGAGAGAGAGAGAGAGAGAGAGAGAGAGAGAGAGAGAGAGAGAGAGAGAGGAAAAAGGGGGGAGCAGTAATTATCGGCAAAAGTGATCGAGCTGACGAGGGAAAAAAAAAACAGGAAAAAAAAAGGGAAAAAAGCCAGATAGATCACAGGGCACCCAGACACCCTCATTACGGGATTGTGTGCGTGTAGGATCCTGTGTAAGTACATGTGTAAGCGTGTGTGTGTGTGTGTGTGTGTGTGTGTGTGTGTGTGTGTGTGTGTGTGTGTGTGTGTGTGTGTGTGTGTGTGTGTGTGTGTGTGTGTGTGTGTGTGTATCTTTAGCTTTTGGTAGCGGTGGAAGTGGTGATAAACAGGCAGAGAGACACAGACAGATAAATATACGAAGATAAACTCACGGACAGATAGATATTGCAACATTTTCTTGTCATATCAACAACAACAACAACTACTGCTGCGACTACTACAATGAACACCACTGACAACGCAACATAAACATAGTATCCATCCTTTCCTCCTCCCCTGCACCTTTCCTCAACCAGTAATGCTATGCGGGTTGGTGGTGGGCACAACCGCGTCTCTTTACCCACTGACACACTCCACTTACCCTCCTCACTCCTACCCACGTATACTGCCTCACTCACCCTCACACCCTGACCTTGCAACCCTCACACTCACACCCTCACATAGACACAAGTACTCCCTTACACTCACATTCACACATACACAAGTACTCCCTCACTCACCTTCACACCCTCACTCCCTCCCTTACACCCTAAAACGACGCCTATAAACTTACTTTTTTTCTTTTCTTTTACACCTTTATTTGAGATTGTTATCCTGATCACGTCCAAACTCTCTCTCTCTCTCTCTCTCTCTCTCTCTCTCTCTCTCTCTCTCTCTCTCTCTCTCTCTCTCTCTCTCTCTCTCTCTTCCACATAGTAGTCTAGGCCATACACACCCACACGCCGCGTCCGTCTCAGCATCCACACTCCACTCGTCTACTCCTCCAAGTGGAAGATTTCACGGTGGAGCAATTTCGTGATGGAGAAGATTTGAGAAGGAGGAGGAGGAGGAGGAGGAGGAGGAGGAGGAGGAGGAGGAGGAGGAGGAACGGAGGAAAGTGTGAAGAGAAAAACGACAGTGATTGAGGAGATTATTAGGTAGTGGTGGAGATGGAGGAGAGGGAGGTGGAGGGGGAGGTGGATGAAGCAGCTCTGATGGTGGTAGCAAGGTTGAAAATGTCTGAAAAATTTCTTGGCTCTCTAATAAAAGTTACGTAATTTTCACCTCCGTTACACCTGCACAAGATTTTTCAACTACTTGTATTTGCATATAGAAGAATAGGTATATAGAGTTAATTGTCCTACTACTACTACTACTACTACTACTACTACTACTACTACTACTACTATGAACTGAATTTACAACGCTTCTTTCCTTCTTTCTAATTCCGTCCTTAATCTAACAACGTGGCTCAATGACGCCGGCCTTTCCCACTTTCAATGGTCTCTTGTTAGCTATAAACGTATGCTTCGGAAATAAGCGGAAAAAAAAAGATAAAAAAATGATGGAAACAGGAAGAACACGGACGTAATATGGTAAAGCTCTCTCTCTCTCTCTCTCTCTCTCTCTCTCTCTCTCTCTCTCTCTCTCTCTCTCTCTCTCTCTCTCTCTCTCTTAACGCGAGCACACGAATTTACTTTATTCCCTTTAGCTTGAAGGCAAATATTTCAGGGAATTTTCCCCACGTGAAC
>NC_087180.1:9161614-9166614 GCF_035594125.1 Scylla paramamosain
GTAAAAATGTGAGAGAGAGAGAGAGAGAGAGAGAGAGAGAGAGAGAGAGAGAGAGAGAGAGAGAGAGAGAGAGAGAGAGAGAGAGAGAGAGAGAGAGAGAGAGAGAGAGAGAGAGAGAGACTACCCATTTCCCTGATCACTATAGTACACATTTTTCAATCTAATTAATCCTAATGGTGACTTTTCCCCTCAATTAACAACGGCTTCTCTCCGTAACCACCAATTCCCCCCTTTTAAATACCCCCCACCACCAATGCACCCCTTCCCTTCACCTCAAAAGTCACCTCTCCTCTCACCTCATCACTCTCTCCTCACCACATCGACCACCACCACCACTCATACCCTCCCCTCTCATTTTTTTCTTCCCCCTTTTCCCGTCATTCTAAAATTTCCTGCGCCAGTTTGATGTTTTCCAGAAGTAAAGGGGAGAGGGGGTGAAGGAGGGACAGGAAACCACAATGAGAAAAGGAGGAGGAGGAGGAGGAGGAGGAGGAGGAGGAGGAGGAGGAGGAGGAGGAGGAGGAGGAGGAGGAGGAGGAAGGGAAAGCAGTTTAGTAGGATTTTGGCTAAGACTTGCAGTTGTTCGGCGAATAAAAGGCAAAATGTGTGAAACCGCAATCTCTCTCTCTCTCTCTCTCTCTCTCTCTCTCTCTCTCTCTCTCTCTCTCTCTCTCTCTCTCTCTCTCTCTCTCTCTTTGGAAGTCCAAATGTAAACCAGCGACGGTATATCTTGGTGGCATTATGGGTAGTTTTCGTTCTCCCCTTCCTCTTCTTTCCCTCCCTCCTCCCTTCTCCGTTCCCCATTTCTTTTCTTCTTCATCTCGCCTTCTCTTCCTCCATTCACAATCCAAGTTTTTGTTCTTCTCTTCGTTTGTTCATTCCCTTTTGTTTTCAGTTTTCTCCATCCTTTCTCTTTCTTCTTTTCTTTGTTGTTCTTTCGTCTTCACTTCTTCGAATTTCATCCTCCCTCTTCTTGTCCTTGTTCTTACATTGCTCCTTCTCTTCCTCTCCTCTTCTTTTTTCTTCACCTGTTTCTTATTTTCTCCTCCTCGTCCTCGTTCTCCTCTTTCTCTTCCACTTGCACGTGAATTTTGATCTTGCGTGTTTGTCTCACCACCTCCTCCTCCTCCTCCTCCTCCTCCTCCTCCATCATCTCGGCGAGGCTTTGTTCCAGAAAACATTAGACGTCGAAAGCAAAAGCGAGAAGGGAAAGGGGGAAGGAAAGCGAGTGTAGAAGGAGAGAAAGGGGAGGACAATATAGTGGCAGGGAGGGTCAGGGAATGAGGGACTGTTAGCAGAGTAGGGGAGGGCTAGGAATTGCAGAGGAAAGGAAGAAGGAACAGTAAATGGGTAAGAGGAAAGTAAGGGTCATTTCGGGAAGGGGAAAACGTGTAACTCGAGGGAAAAAAAATAAGGACTGAGAAGAAAGAAGAGTCTGGCAAGAAGGAAAAATGAACGATAAAGAAGAACGGTAAACAGAAAGGGAAGAGGAAAGTAAGAGTAGAAAGATTTTGCGAAGGAAGAACGTAAAAGTGAACCTGAGATAAAAGTAAAACGAAGGACTGAGTGGAAACAAGAGCGTGGCAAGAAGGAAATATGAAGGAGAGCGAAGGATAGAAGATTAAGAGGAAAGGAAAGGAAGAGTAGAGAAGATTTTGCTGAGAAAGAATGTAAAACTGAACCTGAGAGAAATAAAACGAAGAACCGAGAGGAAATGAGACCATGGCAAGAAGGAGAGCGAAGGATGAAAGGGTAAGAGAAAAGTAAGAGTAGATTCAAAGGAAGAACGTAATATTGAACCTGATATAAAAATAAAACGAAGGAGAGAGGAAACAAGGGCCTGGCAAGAAGGAAATATGAAGGATGAAGGAGAGCGAGGGATGAAAGGGGATTGGCGGGGCAGGACAGGAGGAGACTGAGGCTGTCGAGGAGAAGACGCGGCCAGGAAGAAAGTGATGGGAGCTTTCCTCGTCTCGGATGGACAAGCTGGCAGGAAGGACGGAGAGAAGAAGGAAGGAGGTGAGCGAAGACTGCCAAGAAAAGTGCGTGGGAAAAAGAACGGTGGGGAAAAAAAAGGGGTTGAAAGAAAGCTGTGTGCATTTGACCTGAGAAAAGTGTGGATGAAAGGAAAGGAAGGGGTGAAGGATTAGTGAAAGAAGGAAGAGAAAAAGAGAAGCTTACGAAGAAAAATGTGCACAAAAGCATAAAAATATAAAAGGCAAAAAGATATGTATAAGAGAATGAAAGGAAAGTATAAAGAGGGAAAGGAAGGAAGAAAGGGTAAAAAGAATGGAAGAAAAGGTGGTAGGAAAGAGAAAAAAATAGGAAAGGTATATGAGAAATGAAATACTAGGAGGAGGAAGAGGCAGAGAGAGGGGGAGGCAGGAAGAAAGGGAGAGGGAGGAGGGAGGAGGGAGAGGAGGGAGAGGAGCGAGAGAGAGAGAGAGAGAGAGAGAGAGAGAGAGAGAGAGAGAGAGAGAGAGAGAGAGAGAGAGAGAGAGAGAGAGAGAGAGATTACACAATACAACAAAGTAAAAACAGGAACTCTATGGATAAACTAACTTTTGATTATGCTGTCTCTGTCTCTCTCTGTCTCTCTCTCTCTCTCTCTCTCTCTCTCTCTCTCTCTCTCTCTCTCTCTCTCTCTCTCCATCCTGCTGTGATATACAGAGGAACATCTTCTCCTCCCCTCGCTTACCTTTCTCTTTTTTATCACTTTCCTTCTTCCTCTCCTTTCTCCTCCGTCCCCTCACTCACTCCTCTCTTCCCTCCTCGTCTCTCACTGCTCCCTCCCTTCTTCCATCCACTCTTCCTCTCCCTTTCCTCACTTCCCTTCTACCCAACTTCTACCTTTTTCCCTCTCCCCTTTTTTTTTCTTTCTCCTTTTCCTTCTACACTCCTTTCCCACCACCCATCTCACAGTCCCGTTCTTTCCTTCTTTCCTTTTAACTGTTTTCCTGCCGCACGTTAACAGAGAGAGAGAGAGAGAGAGAGAGAGAGAGAGAGAGAGAGAGAGAGAGAGAGAGAGAGAGAGAGAGAGAGAGAGAGAGAGAGAGAGAGAATCTTGTTCTTTTTATATTGTTCTGACACACGCTGAAGTAGTAGTAGTAGTAGTAGTAGTAGTAGTAGTAGTAGTAGTAGTAGTAGTAGTAGTAGTAGTAGTAGTAATCAACAAATCTGGAGTCTACTTTTCCTATGTATCTCTTCCATCACCATTACCTCCCCTTCATTTCTAACACTCCCCCAGACTCCCCCAGCCTCCGCCAGCCGGGCCACGCACATACATCATTTCTATGGGCGCGTCCCTCCCCCAGCAGGCCGGACAGGGGTCTATCGTCCTGTGTCCGCGAGTTTATCATCACCTAATGAATATATGAGGCAGCTGCTCGCTAGGCCGGGGTGTGTGAGGCCTCAGCGGGGCACAAGGGAGGGTGTGGGGTGATATGTAGATATGTTCAGGCTATATACAGTCTAAAGGGGTGCCAGATTCGAGGCTATAATGGATACAAGCATAGGGGTAAGGGTGATGAGGAAAGGGTGAGGGGTGATAAAGGGAATGAGTGTGGGAGTGAGTAGGGGGAGTGTAAGGGTCATGGAGAGAGAGAGAGAGAGAGAGAGAGAGAGAGAGAGAGAGAGAGAGAGAGAGAGAGAGAGAGAGAGAGAGAGAGAGAGAGAGAGAGAGAGAGAGAGAGAGAGAGATGAAAGTAACAAATGGTGACAGACATGATTGAAGAAGTCAGAAATATTAAATAAAAAAATAAATAAATAAACATCCAGAAATTCTCAACAAGGAGAAGCAAAAACACACGAGACTGAATGAATAAGTTAATAAATAAATAAATGCAAAATAAGTATCATCAGCGGACTTTGAGGACACTCCTGACGTGGCGACCTTGATGCAGAAGCGATAGCCAGAGAGAGAGAGAGAGAGAGAGAGAGAGAGAGAGAGAGAGAGAGAGAGAGAGAGAGAGAGAGAGAGAGAGAGAGAGAGAGAGAGAGAGAGAATCGGAGTCAACTTTACGAGCACACACAAAGTTAAAACGTTACATGACCTCTAATCTTTACCCGCAGCCCTTGTTATCTCTCTCTCTCTCTCTCTCTCTCTCTCTCTCTCTCTCTCTCTCTCTCTCTCTCTCTCTCTCTCTCTCTCTCTCGAAGACAGTAACACCGGAAGGAACAAATTAAAAAAACTGATTCTTCGAAAAAACGTGACCACACACACACACACACACACACACACACACACACACACACACATTGTCGCCTCTTCGAAATGCCTGAACGCACTTTTTATGAAGCCGACACATACAGGAGGAGGAGGCACGCTGTATGGGGCCGCAGCTGCATCTCCAACACACCGGAAATGACGAGTAATGATAAAAAAAATATATCAACTCAACCTGCAGCACACCTGCAACACACCTGAGCCCCACGCTGCCACACACACCTGCCGCACAGACACGAGTCCCGCACCACACACCTGCTATACCACAGCTGCCCGCCACCACCACACCACTGACCCACATGTTAAGGGAGACAGGGAGACGCGACCTTCCGCTGTCATCACTATCATAACTGACTGGACAAGCAGTTTCTCTCACTTTCCCAGTCTCTCCCTTCCTTCCTCTGGCTCAGGGCAAGGATAGAGGGGGTGAGGTCACTTTGCCATGACCCCGAAATAGTCTTGTTAGCGAGGAATGCGGAAAATTGCGGAAAATTGGAGGTGTGGAGTAAGAAGGGAGGGAAAAAATGGATACATGAACCTGTCAAGGAGGGAATGAAAGGGAGGGGATGAAGGGTAGGATAAGTGAAAGTCTTCCCCCCCCCTCTCTCTCTCTCTCTCTCTCTCTCTCTCTCTCTCTCTCTCTCTCTCTCTCTCTCTCTCTCTCTCCTCCTCTCTCAGCTGTCAGGCAATACAAGCAGATTTCTTCCTCAATATACGTAACCCGATGCTGCGGTGCTGCCTCAAAGAAAACGGAAAATAGTTACTGATCACAAAA
>NC_087180.1:9171614-9191614 GCF_035594125.1 Scylla paramamosain
GTCTGTCCTGATGTCGTCCTGTCTATTTATCTGTGCACCCCCCCCCCTCTCTCTCTCTCTCTCTCTCTCTCTCTCTCTCTCTCTCTCTCTCTCTCTCTCTCTCTCTCTCTCTCTCAGGTGAAGTGACAGGTAACTGAAGTTAACTAGAACAAGTCCACTTCCATCCACTTCTCGCTGTCCCTCCGCCTCTCTTTCATCTCAGTGCACAGGCCAAGGCAGGCACTGGAGGAGGAGGAGGAGGAGGAGGAGGAGGAGGAGGAGGAGGAGGAGGAGGAGGAGGAGGAGGAGGAGGAGGAGGAGGAGGAGGAGGAGTCAATGTCACGTCGTTATTGTTCACGCTGAGAGGAGGCGGAGGAAGAGGAAAAGGAGAGGTGAAGAGAGAAGAGAGAGAGAGAGAGAGAGAGAGAGAGAGAGAGAGAGAGAGAGAGAGAGAGAGAGAGAGAGAGAGAGAGAGAGAGAGAGAGAGAGAGAGAGAGAGAGCATAAATCCTAGCAATCTAAATAACAGCTCTAGACTACATACTCCTTCCTCTTCCTTCTCTCTCTCTCTCTCTCTCTCTCTCTCTCTCTCTCTCTCTCTCTCTCTCTCTCTCTCTCTCTCTCTCTCTCTCTGTTCAAAGCCTCCCTACCGCGTCACTATAGCAGCCGAGTGACAACTGAGGGCCTCTAGTGACAAATTATCACAAATTATCACCGTGCTAACCAAACAACATTTTTTACCGACCCTTTGTACCACTGCAAGTCCTCGGCGCCCCTGTACCCACCCATGCCCCTCACTGCGCCACACTGACCCATCCTTGCGCCGTTACCACGTGTTCCCTGCCCTCCTTCACGCCCCATGGAACATTACTACGATATTACCCATGTCCTTATGTATCCTGCGTCTTCCATTTCCCTTGTCTCCCTGAAGAGGTACAGTGGAAGGCGTAGTACACATGCCCCTTTTATGACGCAGCCACGTGTCTTCTCCCTCCTCCGACAACCCCTAACCCCCTATAGGGTCATATTAGGCATATCACCCACGTCCTAATGTGTCCCTCCCCAGAGTCCCAGCCTCACACGTGTGGTCTTGGCATCCGGCTTGGTGACGCGGCCCTACCTCGGGTGTCACACTAGGCGATGATGCTCCCCGCCTCCCCTGCCGCGCCTCCCCAGGGTGTGGCGGGGCTGAGGGGAGGGATATCATGTTGTGTCTCCACGTAACCGCTTCCTGACACCCGCCCTTCACTTCCTCCTCTTCCTTCTCCAGGTGTTTGCTGTCTCCCTACCCGCAGTGCCTCATCCTCCTTTTCCTCTTCCTTCCCTCTTTTTCCTTCACTTGGGTGCCTCGTTTCCTCCCATGTCCCAATGTCTCCTCCCTTCATTATCACATCTCTTCTTCCAACCGTAGATCCTTTCCTTCATCTTCCTCCATCTGCTCGTCTTCTCAGTCCTTCATTCCTCTGCCTTTTCTCAATCCCCCGCTTCTCTTCTCTTTTATTTCCCCGCCTCCCTTCCCCCTGCGGACAGTCGCGCGCCGGCACCATGATGACATCGCCGTTACACGCAGGGAAAGTGACCGCGCCGAGTGCTAACCCCTTCCCGGCGCCTCGTAAAGCGGTGTGTTACTTCCCGTTCGCTTCTGGAAATCCTCAGCATCCGTCCATCTATTCCATCCACCAGTTACCCTCATCTCTTATTCTCTTTCTCTACGCCTTACATTTTGAAAACTTCTGCCCGCACCCAGACTAATTAGAAAAGACTCTAGCTTAATTTACACGAGTTTTTTTAAGGTGTTTTTTTATAATTCTACTGACAGATTAACAAGGTTTCTGTATTATTAACGGGTAAAACAGTCTTGAAAGTCCAGCTGATCAGATTTGTGGCCTTTGAAAACAGCCGTGGTGAGAGAGCAAAAGGTTTCAGTCTGCCGGCCTCTCTCTCTCTCTCTCTCTCTCTCTCTCTCTCTCTCTCTCTCTCTCTCTCTCTCTCTCTCTCTCTCTCTCTCTCTCTCTCTCTCTCTCTCTCTCTCTCTCTCTCTCTCTCTCTCTCTCTCTCTCTCTCTCTCTCTCTCTGAATGTCTCTCAACCCCAGCTACTTAGTCCTTACCCTTCCTGCCTTCCTCCTCCTCTTCCTCCAAGCAAGAGATTAGCTCAAGACTTCTCACCGCTCCCTCCTCTTCTTCGTATCTTCCTCTATTAATTCTCCCCGTGCTGTTGCTCATCCTATCCCCCACTCCTCCTCCTCAACGCTTACTTCCTCCTCTTTCTCCTCTTCCTTTAATCATTTTCTCCGTGCTGTTACTCTTCCTCCTCCTCCTCCTCCTCCTCCACGTTCACTTCCACTTCCTCCTCCTCTTCCTCTTTTAATTTTCCCAGTGCTGATGCTGCTCCTGCCACTCCTCCACCTCCTCCACCTTTTCCACCACGTCCCAGACTCCCAAGGTCACACAGGCGCGGCATCAACATAAATTGTCCTGTGTCGTGTTTTCACTTACTCAGTAAATACCAGAATTACCCTTTCGTGTTGCATAATGGAGTGGCCCCGTGAGGCGGAGGCGCGTAAGATATACCCCCTGCTGCGCCGGCGTCGGGAGGAGGAGAAGGAGGAGGGCGGCACCAGCTTAGTCCGCGCCTTTTTTGTAGTTTCTCTTACATAAATTTGATATCAGGTGAGATTACTCCGTCTGGGTTATTTCTCTCTCTCTCTCTCTCTCTCTCTCTCTCTCTCTCTCTCTCTCTCTCTCTCTCTCTCTCTCTCTCTCTCTCTCTCTCTCTCTCTCTCACCCCCGCGCGTATGGGTGATATATATATTTTTTTTTACAAAAGCTAAAAAGTATCACCTGGAAAAAACTGGTGGTAGTAGTAGTAGTAGTAGTAGTAGTAGTAATAGTAGTACAAACACCAGTAGTAGAAACCGTAGTAATAGCAGTAGTACCGATGAACAAGGAACAGAATACATGCTTTTGTACGAGAGTAGCAACAGAAGTGGTGCTGACGAAGCCTTTTAACTAGGTGACGAGGATCAGTGTATGGGAAGCCCCCCACACTGCACGGGGACTTTGTGTTGTGACCGAGCATTTTCTGCGTAGGTAGAAATGTAACACGTCCAGCACTCGAGTGAAGTCCTCGTCAAAGTATAACCCAATGCAAAATTTAATTAAGTAATACACGCGTAAACAAGATAAAATTCCAATATATTAACTTTTCAATTATAGCCACTAATGAGCGCTGCGATAAATCCTTTTTAATGCGCGCTACGGGATAATCATGTTTAGCGTGAATATTCATAGTGATATTTATAATGATATTCAGCGTTCTTCATAAGCCGGAACACCATACTGCTCTTCATAAGCTAACACTGAAAAATGCACCGACAAGTATATTAACTCATTTCGCTTCATTTTGTCATTTAATTACTCGTTCATTCCTCCCCTTCTCCCCCTCCCTCCCTCCGGTACTGGTCGGCGGTGGAGGTAATGGGCCTGTAACCGTAGACCCACCGCCACGTTATGCCACCACGCCTCCACTCAGCCTCCCGGTCCTGCGGTACTCCACTCCACACCACTTCACCCCACACTCTATTTGTGCATTGCCCACTCCACCACATCATCCACATATTCTGGTGAGCACATCCTCACACACCAAGACATGTAATACACATCTCACAGCTTAGGTCTGCCTCTCATCTACATTAAAAACCTGCACTCCACACCTCACTCATTAACCTGCAGCTGTGTACCTCATCACCAAGCACCAGAAAACCCACACCCCGCCCAAGACGTCTCCACAGCCACGCCGCGCCCTCCTGCCTTCCCTGAGAACCCCGCCGTCTGGCTCACGTCTGTGCGGGCAAGATGTTATCACTGGACGGATAGCGAAACCTGCTGCTCGTCCTGGCTGGCTAATGGCGGCTGACGAGGCATGATAGCAGCTCTCATTACTCGTGTGTGTGTGTGTGTGTGTGTGTGTGTGTGTAGGGGCGTGCATGTGCTGGGACAACCACGTCCGCCAAGCACGTGCCGCCCCTGACCCTAACTGCTAGTACATACCCGACTTTCGCTTGATGGTGTTGTTGTTGGTGATGGTGACGCTCTTGCTCTTCTTGATGCGCAACGAGCGGCGCATCGACCGCACAAAGTTGTCACCGTACTTCATGGTGGCGGTGGTGCCTTGGCCGCCCACACTAAGGGAGTCTCCACGCACGCCCTTGACTAGTCTCCGGCTCAGGGCAGGTTACGGCACTGCACGCTCACTGGTACACTCGAGGGGGCAAGACGCGAGGGGCGTGAGCAGGAGCATCATGTGAGACTGACTAGTTGAGGAACCACGGGCGTGGGCGGGCGTGGGCGTACCGCTGATTCTGACTAGAATAGTAGATGAAGTCTGCTGAGCGTGTCCTCACATGGACACCACGCAGCCTCCTCTCAGCGGGCACCACTCACGGCGGGGGTGCACACAGTTCGGCGCAATGCAGTGGTACTCAATGTCACTACTGAGTTGTTAGTTTGTAAGACGAAGACTGTACATCCACGGACACACGGCTGGCGGGGCGGCGGCCGCGGCGGCAAGGGCGGACAGGTGGCAGCGGCGGTCACTCATGGTTACGGGGACGAGCGAGCCACACAGAGCGACGCAGCAACGCGCGCACCTCCGTCACCATTCACTGGCTTGCGGACAACTGGCGCTCGTCTGCGGGGCCCAGCCTCACCACTCGCCCGCCCGCACCCGCCCGCGCACGCGCACCGCGGTTGTCGTCCCGAACAGAACTATCACACGTACCTCACTTGACACCCGAAAGGACTAATAAACCATAATAACCATCTCGATATTAGGCCACTCGCTCCCAGGCCTCGGGGACGCGGGGCAGGGCGGGGCAGGCACAGGGGGACGCAAGCCTGAGGGGTGGCCTCGCTGCTGGCCCCCCGCCTCGCCGCCTGCTGCACGCACTCGTGATTGCCTGTGACAGTGACGCCTCGAGAGATCATGAAGGACAGGAGATGCACCGGAGGTCACGTCACCCAGCAGATCTGGATCGCTCGTACAGTGTGTGTGTGTGTGTGTGTGTGTGTGTGTGTGTGTGTGTGTGTGTGTGTGTGTGTGTGTGTGTGTGTGTGTGTGTGTGTGTGTGTGTGTGTGTGTGTGTGTGTGTGTGGCCAGATAACCTCATTCAGAATTCCTCTCACCAGATATTAATTTATCTAATCACATATCTATTCACTTGTTTATGTTCATGCAGGAAAGAATGACCAAAGATCCAAACCACCGCAGCGCAAACACTCCCTCGAGGCGCGTCCCGTAAAGACATAAGAGGGAGAGTTACAAGACAAAGGGCAATTGGGTTTTCCAGGTAACCAGATGCTCCCCTCCTGAAGGTGTCCAAGACGCGGGAAGGAGGAAGAACAGAGAAAAGTGAACTAGACGCTTCATTCCAGTTACTGACGCATTACTCGCTACGCGGAAAACATTCTGGGAGGAAAGCTGGAGAATGAAGGGGGGAAAGAGAAAAGAGGAGAGAGTGGGGAGGCGGTAATCTCCTTCAACTTCACTAGGAGGCTTCATAAGTCAAGCAAACTCCGGACTTGACTCTTCATCAACGAGAAACACATCCCGGCCCTCCCAGCCCTCTTCCCCCCCCCCCGCCGGTGTGAGCGAGGTCGCCCTGACGAAGGTGCTCCGCTTACAGGAAGGCACCCAGGAGGTAATAAGTCCTACTGATTACCATCCTTCTGAGGGTATATATTCCTCCCCCGCCTCCCACCCCTCCCTCTCTAATTACCACAAGGATGGACTATCTCACTTTTC
The DNA here is from genome assembly GCF_035594125.1 of Scylla paramamosain. NCBI lineage: Eukaryota > Metazoa > Arthropoda > Malacostraca > Decapoda > Portunidae > Scylla > Scylla paramamosain. The sequence goes on from NC_087180.1 coordinate 9,177,397, forward strand.
CAGGCATAAATTCGCAGCGGTGCGCGGAGGAGGAAGGCAAGAGTGTATGCATCAATTAAGCCTGAAGAATATTATACAATTTAAATGCTAATGTGATAACGAAAGTGAGAAGAGACTGTCTCGTGGGAGGTGGCCCGCTGTGGGTGTGGGTGTGACTTGCGCCCCCACAGCCCGCCCCGTGCTGTGATCCCCCTCCCTCTTTCCTCTCCTTCACTTCCTCCTGTTACGCCATAAATCAGTAGCATCCACGAGGCCATCAGTCTCTCTCATGGGCAGCGTCACTCGGTGCACACCCGCGTCACCCCGCACTTTGCTTCCCCCACACCTTAACCACTCACACTCTCCCTCCCTCACACCTTCCACCCCCTTAACCACACACTCACTCTTCAAACAGTCACACACACACACACACACACACAAACACACACACACACACACACACACACACACACACATACACACACACACACACACACCATTACTTTCCTCCCCTTCGTCATTCATCACCAAACACACACACACACACACACACACACACACACACACACACACACACACACACACACACACACACACACACACACAAGGGGGAACGTAGGTGGAGAAAATATCGACACCGTGGGAAGCTCATGGCAAGAATAACGCGAGGAACAACGGCACACACTCGACACCACCACCTTGCACTCGACACCGCCACCCACACCAACACCAGCGCCTCCATGACATCACCCAGCGCCTCCATCCCTCACTCATCACCGCCGCTGCCAGGCACATCACCCAGGCTGTCACCACCACTTTATCACTCTGTCACCAACTTAAAGCTACTGATATCTTATCTAGTCGGACTTGTACAATAAATATTACGTGAACTGATATTCTTAATCGATAAGAACGTAAGGTGTCAGTAAAGTTAACCCTTTCACTGCGACACGAGAGGATTTTTTCATATGAACTGCACAAAATGTATAGAACTATGTGCGAAAAAGAAATGGGGTTAAAAGGATACATTTAGAAATATGTAGTCAGTTTTGTGGTGGTTGTAAACACACACACACACACACACACACACACACACACACACACACACACACACACACACACACACACACACACACACACACACACACACACACACACACGAGCCTCGAGTTGTCATTAAGAAACTAAGTCAAACAGCAGTGAATGGGTTAAGTAAAACATACATTTTATATCAACTACATTTCCGACCTCAACACCACCCCAAGTCATGTCTAGGAAGTCTACCACCCCTTAAGTCAGATACAGGAAGTCATGCCATCCCTTAAGTCAGATCTAAGAAGTCCAGTCATAGGAAATGTAGCACCCTTAACTAACACCTGGTCAAAGTGACATTACATTAACACAGTTGAAAATGAGTCTAACGTTTATCAAATAAAAATACACTCTTGTCGAAAAGCATCCCTTTGACAGTTTTCTATACTTAGCGAGAAACACGCTGCAGGATTTTCCAGCACCCCCCTAAAATTAATCTCAGCAATCCTGGGGAGTGTTGGCACCGAGGGTTAAGAAACACTGCACTATACACTTCAGAACACTCTCATACACACAACCTCAACACCTGAAAACTGATATCAGATAAGACCCTAGGCAAATAAGCAGACTGCACAAGGCCAGCTGACCTACACAAAGCATCTGAGTATATTAGCAGTCAAGGTCATATATCATTAAAACTAAATAAACTGCACTTACAACCGCTACTGTACACAGATTAGTCACTGCCGAACACTTAAAATGCTCTTCAAATGTGTAAACTGATTATGCGGTATCAATAAAACTAAGTAAACTACACTTAAACCATTACTTTACAACCACCAAACACTGCCAAACACTCCAATACACCCACATAGGCTCCACACACTCCGTACACCCACACCATCACACCCTCTACACCCGATACCTTCCCACTCCCACACGAGAAGACAAGTTATTACCCCCGATAACAAGCCCCCGGGGAGGACAGGAATACCCAAATTAGGAGAGGGAAGCGAGGAAGGCGAAGAGAGGGCAGGAAAGGGAGACGGGGGCAGGGTGGGGAGCGTGGGAGGCGAGCAGACAGACAGACATACATTGAGGGGAGGATGGAGGCAAGTGGCGGGTATGTGTGGAATGTGATGCAAGGGAGAGAGGGAGAGAGAGAGGGAGAGGGAGAGAGAGGAGACGGGTTGGTCAGGCTCCATCACCACCAAAGTCGCCATTGCAATGCACTATGAGTATCCTCACAGTTCTCTCTCTCTCTCTCTCTCTCCTCTCTCCTCTCTCTCCTCTCTCTCTCTCTCTCTCTCTCTGGGTGGTGGATCACTCCGCTCGGCCTCCCGTCACTCCTTCGTCTTGGCTGATTTAGTCATTTGTGAATCATTCCTCCCACACGTCACTTCGCCACTTACTCACGTCTGTCATGGTCGAACGCCAACACACACACACACACACACACACACACACACACACACACACACACACACACACACACACACACACACACACACACACGGGATCACTTCCTTTTCAACTGTTCTAAATAATAATAATAAAAAAAAAAAAACATAAGAGGCTTTGTTAGTCTGATACACATGACAAACAAAAAGGAGAAAAGAAAGAGAAAATAACACAGGAGGAAAAAAAGCGCACAAAGACCTGATAGAAACCCAAGGGGGAGGAACAGCACCCTGGGGAACCTTTACGGAACAGTGGCTCTCGAAACAACAGTAACGATTTCTCTTTGGCTCTTCAGAGTGCCATTCTAGTGCCAGGACCTGGATGGCGCCCGACACCCTTCCCCTTTCCCCCTTCCCTTCTTCTCCGGCTCCTGTGACCTCTGGCCGCAAGGGAATGAAGGGCAGGGCAAGGGCACGGGAGCAGGTCACGCGCAGTGGCAGGGGCAATGACCTTGCTCCCCAGGGTCGCGTTACAGGGAGGGTAGTTATCAGTTCTCGTCCTCCACCGCATACCACATACCACATTACAGTGACGTGTCCACCATGCCACACCACAAGGACTGTTCTTCGCTTCACCAACTGCACTCCACTACTCGGCCACTTCACCACTATCATCACATTATTTTCTCCTAAAACACCACACGCCATAGCTTCACTAAAGTTTCATCATTCTATCTGCACACTTCACCGCCACTATCATCGCATCTCACTAATACTATAATCACTGCTTTCTCCTGAACTCACCACACACAAGTTTCTCACTCTGTCTACACACTTCACTACCATCCACCATCACCATAACAACGTCCACTACTCCATATTCCTCCAACATTCATCCTACATCACTTCTCCACAACAGTTCCTTAACTCTGCATAAAGCTTTCACACACAACACTACAGCCACATCAACTATTCCACCACATTTCTCTATCCACCACCACACACCACATCACAAGAGTTCCTACACCACACCACAAAAGTTCCTAACTCCACCACACTTACCACCACATCCACTGCACCACACTTCTCCAGCACTATCCCTACGTTCCACACACACAAACCACACACCACAACGCACCACAAAGGTAACACATCCTCTTATTCACCACACAGATACCACATGCTATCTTTCTCCTGTTTCTGTTATGAGAAACGGTACAGGTTTCATCTTCCCTAACCTCTCTCTCTCTCTCTCTCTCTCTCTCTCTCTCTCTCTCTCTCTCTCTCTCTCTCTCCTCTCTCTCTCTCCTCTCTCTCTCTCTCTTACCTCACCCCAGCCGCGTCCCGCCTCCAGCGCCTCACCTGGAAGACAAATACAGGTTGTTAATACCCGCGGCTGCTCACCTGGTGTCGGGACAAGGTGTGAGGTTTCTATTACGACGAGATGGGAATGGAGATGGGTAAATAAAGGGAAGGCAAAAGGGAGGATGGAAGGGAAGGGAGAAGGCGGGAAGGGTTTGGCTGCCTTGGCAACAGATGCTACCAGACGACACCTCGGCCACCTTGGATTTGGCGTCCAGGTGAAGGGGGTAGTGGTGCATCTCTCTCTCTCTCTCTCTCTCTCTCTCTCTCTCCTCTCTCCTCTCTCTCTCCTCTCTCTCCTCTCTCTCTCTCTCCTCTCTCTCTCTCTCTCACACACACCACACACACACACACACACACACACACACACACACACACACACACACACACACACACACACACACACACACACGTGAAAGCACATACCAACAAAATTAGAGATCTGGACTCAAAATGAACGACATCAACTCTCCAATCGTTCTCTGGCGACCAATTTCTCTCTCTCCTCTCTCTCTCTCTCTCTCTCTCTCTCTCCTCCTCTCCTCTCTCTCTCTCTCCTCTCTCTCTCTCTCTCTCTCTCTCTCTCTCTCTCTCAAGAGCGATAGCCTGCTAGCAGCCGCCACTGCAGGTGTTCCCAGGAGCGGCGTGGCGGCAAGCAGTGGGGCAGCAGACACCCAAACTGCTTCCTGCTGTCCTAACCGATGCAGGCCATTGACGGCGTGGGAGCACCGCTGGGCAGGGGCCACCTCGCGCCGCCGCCAAGCATTCACCCCCGGCAACATGTGGTCCGTCTCAGGCAAAAAGTGATCCATGCTTGACCGTCTACAGGCCCGCCAGACACCACAGCTCACTCTCTCTCTCTCGCTCTTTCTCACGCACTGCATCTTCACCCGGCAGCCCCACTGTACCACTGCACCACACACCTGCCCTCCCTCCCGCTCTCACTCTCTCCCTCCCGCCTTCCAGCCCCGCCCATGCAGCATCTATTACTCATCTTCCCGCCACGCCTAGAATCTGGATGGTCATGTTTTGCGCCCTGTAAGTATATGGTAGCCCGGTGAGAGGAGTGAGAGTGAGAGAGGGATGTTTAAAGGAGTAGTGGTAGAGATGGTGGTGGTGCTGGTGAGTCCTGCTTGCTGAAAATAGAAAACCTGCCCGTGCTTTTTCACCTTGTCACATCTCCTTTTTTTTTTTTCTTATTATTTTTTTTTCTTGCATTTTTCCCCACACACACACACACACACACACACACACACACACACACACACACACACACACACACACACACACACACACACACACACGCACTGGGAAAGCACATCGGAGGGAAAGAAGGGAAGGGAAGGGCAGGGCAGGGCAGGCAAGGGAAGCAGAATGGGCAGGGATAAGGCAGAGAAATAAGGATGTAAGGGGGTGAGAGGTGTAAGGGGGTAAGGGTTCAGGGTGTGAGGGAGATAAGGGAGAGGGAGAGGAGGGACACAGCATCCCGCAGCCGCCCATACCTGTCCGTCCCAATCAGCATCAGGTTAATCCTTCCACTACCTCGCTACCTTTTTTGACATATGGGGGGAGGCGGCGCTTGGGTTAATACAAATTGCAGGCGGTTTCCTTTCTTCCTTTACCCTCCCTCCCCTTATCCTCCTCCTCCTCGTCCCTCCTCCGGTAGTGTATGGTCAAGGAGCGGTTTCATTGTCAGTTGGCTAAACCCGTCTCGGCCAGTTTCTCTCCCCCCCCCCCTCTCCTCCTCCAGTCTCCTCCCCATTTTCCGTCTCTCCCTAACTAAAGCCACAACCAGGTGCACTGCAGGCCCGCCACGCAGTGCACTCACGAGCTCACGAGGTGCACCGTCAAGCTCAGTGTGGGTCAATTCATCAAGGTGGTGGTGGTGGTGGTGGTATTTGGCCCCGAGACTCACCTGCCGGAACCGTGATTTGAATGTCACCTGATTGCACCTTTTGTCTCTCTTGTTACCCACTCAGCCAATACAGAGAGTAGCAATGCACGTCAATACACTGTTGTGCCTCTTGTTTCTGTGGTAATTATAACATTCCTCCTCTTCTTCCTAGTGGTTCTCCTACGACTATTACTACCAGTGCTGTTACTAATTGTTATTATTATTATTTTGTTGTTGTTGTTGTGTTTGTTGTTGTTCTTGTTATTGTTGTTGTTGTTGTTATTATTATTATTATTATCATTATCATTTCAAATTCAATGATAAGGCCGTCTTGTATCTTAGAATTTATCGTGTGTTATGCATTTTTATACATAAGGTATATATCAAAACGTAAGCTTTGCAAAGTAAGACGAAATGGTTGATAGATCCGCTACTGCTACTAACAACTAGATGATAGTAACTAGTACCAACACTACAACAACAACAACAACAACAACAACAACAACTACTACTACTACTACTACTACTACTACTACTACTACTACTACTACTACTATACAACCACGTCTACTTTTATGTGCTAACTCCATTACAACCGCCACGTATGGCACACATGCTTCTTTTCTCTCGCTTCTAACCGGCCTCTCTCTCTCTCTCTCTCTCTCTCTCTCTCTCTCTCTCTCTCTCTCTCTCTCTCTCTCTTGCTGTGGGTAGACAAATTCCTGTTCCAATGGGAAAGACATCTGGCCCAGTTATGCAATATGGCGGGAGGAAGGGAAGGAGGGAGGGAGGAAAGGAGGGAAGGAGGAAAGGAAGGGCGCGGTCAACCTCACTCCTCCATTTGCTTGTGCCTCTTCACCCATGAAAACCGATCAGTATGTTGATATGTAAATGTTCCTTCAGTACCGAGCGGGGAATGCAGTAATGTGGCTCCAATCTTCCATCTGCACTGCCTTCATGCCTCTCTCTCTCTCTCTCTCTCTCTCTCTCTCTCTCTCTCTCTCTCTCTCTCTCTCTCTCTCTCTCTCTCTCTCTCTCTCATTCTTTCGTAGTCTCTTTTTTTAACATTATAATTACTTTTAAGATTGTTCTTTTTACCTACTGTTGGGATCTCTCTCTCTCTCTCTCTCTCTCTCTCTCTCTCTCTCTCTCTCTCTCTCTCTCTCTCTCTCTCTCTCTCTCTCTCTCTCTCTCTCTCTCTCTCTTTGTGCAGTCAACGGGAATAAAATTTATCCCAGAAAAGGAAAAAAAGCACACTTAATGCAATTACACACACACACACACACACACACACACACACACACACACACACACACACACACACACACACACACACACAAACTTGAACAGATTTTGTCCAAGAGGAGAAAAAACAAATTCCTGTCCATCAGTTTAACAACATCCAGGCCAAGAGATCGCTAATCACCATCCATCACTATCTACAAAAATCACCTTCATTACCTTAACGTGCCCTCACTACTCTTATCATTTTCATCATGAGCCTCGTTTAATTACTAACTAGTTAATTATCTTCAACTCAGTTATGATTACTTTCTTAATTCTCGTCATTTTCACGTCATATTCATCCATGTTCTCGTATCAACTTCGCGGCACAATTTTAGCAAACCTATCATGTTCAGTCACTCATTCCTAAGCTACCTTTATCATAATTTACGTATCACTTTAACCACCACCACCACCACCACCACCACCACCTCCTCCTCCTCCTCCTCCTCAAGTTAAGCCTATTAGAAATATCAGCCTATAAAGACGTGACTCGGAGGCTTCTATACTAAGTCGCTAGAAATTCTGTTCCCATTTCGCTAAGCCTGGCGGAACTAAACCATCCCTGTGTGTGTGTGTGTGTGTGTGTGTGTGTGTGTGTGTGTGTGTGTGTGTGTGTGTGTGTGTGTGTGTGTGTGTGTGTTCTGACGTGTGCACAAATTTAGTTTTTTTCAGGTAGTGGCTTGTCGAATATCGTTTTTCCATTTGTTTGCTTGTACTCAGCCTCTCTCTCTCTCTCTCTCTCTCTCTCTCTCTCTCTCTCTCTCTCTCTCTCTCTCTCTCTCTCTCTCTCTCTCTCAGAATACTCCATTCCTCCATTCCCTGAAACAGTGTCACTCCGTTCTTTGTTTCACCTTTCGCCTTTTTATCCTCCTCCTCCTCCTCCTCCTCTTCAGCGTGGGAGGACAACCAGGTCGACATCTGGTTGCCGTGGTTACTGCGGCGCACCAGCACGTGACCTTACCACGTGCTCCTGACATCTCGTGACTCCACACCACGTGCAGACGGCAGCTGTGGCCGAGGGGCGTGAGGGGAGAGGTGAGGGGAAGTGGCTGGGGTAAGGGGAAGTGGCTGGGGTGAGGGGAGGCTAGAGTGAAGGGGGAGGGATTGGAGGTCACGCTAATCAATATAATCCATGCAATCATATGACCAATCAGTGCTGACTTAACTAACCTGACTAATTTATTTGCCTCTAATTTTAGAAAAAATATATTTACAACATTTAATGAGAGTAATTAGGGCGTGTAAGCCATGTCCTGCTCCTTGTTACCGCCAGGGAGAGAAAGGGAGGGAGCGGTGAGGGTGGTGAGTGAGGGAAAGGAAGGCAAGGAAGAAGGACGGTGAAGGTAAAATGTGTGTGTGTGTGTGTGTGTGTGTGTGTGTGTGTGTGTGTGTGTGTGTGTGTGTGTGAACAAAAGAAAAAATTATGCATGGATGAGTCAGTGAATGAGAGTGAGGGAGTGACTTGCTAACTAAAATATGAAAAAAGCAGGGGAGAGGAAGCTGACCAGGAAGGGAAGGTGACTAGTGCGAATGAGACTTAGCTCTGAGACTTAGCTAACACCGCCTCGGCCAGCCAGTTACGTGAACCAGACTGCACGCAATTGGTTGTAAACATGTTGCGTGACACGGAGCGCACTCTCCTCCTCTTAGCATATCGATCGATTTTTTGTTACTGTCTGTTGTGTGGTCAGCTGAGGAGGGCGTGGTTTTGGTATGATACGTTGGGTGTATGACAAATTTAGAGAATGTTGATTTATATTTCACATTAATCTGACTTCACGAGTTTTATTGTTACTGAAAAAATAGGTAAAGTTAAATAACACACAAAATGAATTCTTAAAAAGTTAAAAAATGTGATAAATCCAAGAAATTTTACATAGTGCGATTAGTTAGAAGCGTAGCTATGGAGGTAAATGGATAAATAGATAGATAAACATATAAATGGACAGAGAGACAGATATACAGATAAATAAATGGATAAACAGATAAACAGATAGACAGAAAGATGAAGAGATAAACAGATAGAAAGATAAATAGACTGAGCGATTAACTGATAGTTACTATAAAAAAAATTTATGTTCTGATGATTTTACTACTCTTTAATCATCATCATCATCATCATCATCATCATCATCATTATCATCACCATCATCATCATCATCATCACCATCACCATCATCATCATCATCACCATCATCACGGTAAACAAAGACAACAAAGGAGGCCATTGGATCCTTACAACTAGCAGGATATGACGGCCTCCTCTTGTATCCTTTTCCTACATCCTTTTGTCCTTCACTTCTCCCTTCCTATCTTCTCCGCCTTTCATTACACTCTTCCTTCTATTCTTTCTGCATCTTCTTCCTTTGTCTGTTACTGGTTCGCTTCGCTAATTCTCAATATACTAAGCGTTATAATTTTCATCACCATTATCATCGCTTTCAATATTATCACTATCATTATTACTTCCAATATCACCATCTTTTTCACTGTCATTATCATATTCTTGAGTATCTTCACCACTGTTATATTTTTCAATACCTACACCACAATCATCATTCCTCAACATCATCGGTTCACTATCATAATCACAATCACTTTTCAATATCATCACTATCATCATTACTTCCACTACCATCAACCTTTTCACTGTCTTCATTGTTGTATTCTTGACTATCTTCATCACCGTTATCTTTTTCAGAGCCTACACAGCCATCCTCATTCATCACCATCATCGGATCATCACCATAATCATCACAATCACTTAGCCATTTTACGGTCCTTTCACCTCACCATTAACGTTCATAAACACAAATAACACTATCGATTACAAAATAATAGCAGGAAAATTAGCAGCTTTTATTTCCACTAACAATCTATTACGAGAATATCAACCTGCTGGAATTATATTTGAATCGGGAACTATATTATCATTACAACCGTTCCTTCCTCCTCCTCCACCATAACTTCACAACTTTACGAATGAAACAGGCACATTACAGAGAGAGAGAGAGAGAGAGAGAGAGAGAGAGAGAGAGAGAGAGAGAGAGAGAGAGAGAGAGAGAGAGAGAGAGAGAGAGAGAGAGAGAGGATGGAAAGAGCAACGGTGATTTGGGAGGGAGGAAAGGAGGAAGAGAGAGAAGGAAGAGGGAAGAGGAGGGAGTCGGGGGGAGAGGAAGGGTACGTCAGCTTACGGAGGAAGAAACTGGGTCATGGAGACGCAGTGGAGAGAGAGAGAGAGAGAGAGAGAGAGAGAGAGAGAGAGAGAGAGAGAGAGAGAGAGAGAGAGAGAGAGAGAGAGAGAGAGAGAATTTCCAAGTATTTGTATTATATAAACACCTATTAAACTTTAACCATCACAAAGTACAAATAAAGATAAGATTCCCACAAAAACTAATTAAATCAAACAGCATTCCGATACATATAAGACTAAATTAGTACAAACACGCACGAAAAAAAAAATGCACAAAAAAAAGAAACTCATCAAAAAAATAAAGTTACTGAGAAATTACAAACATGAATTATTATAAGAAAACAGTAAAAAATAATAAATGAAATAAGAAATAAACTAAACTTGTCTTGGGGTTCTGTTTCTATTTAGGCTAAAAGAGAGAAAAGAACGAAGGACGAAGACGAGGAGGAGGAGGAGAAGGAGGAGGGGGAAGGGGAGGAGGAGGAGGAGGAGGAGGAGGAGGAGGAGGAGGAGGAGGAGGAGGAGGAGGAGGAGGAGGATTAGATTGCCTTCCTTCGATCATCCTAAGTGTCGGCAGCCGCTCGCAGAATCCTGAATGACGCTCTCCTGCCCACTTGCGCTCCCGAGAGAGAGAGAGAGAGAGAGAGAGAGAGAGAGAGAGAGAGAGAGAGAGAGAGAGAGAGAGAGAGAGAGAGAGAGAGAGAGAGAGAGAGAGACGGGAAGCTCAGGTGGAAGAGGAAAGAGAAAAGTGAGGCAAGTTACGTTTGTGGAAAGAGAGGATTGGGATAAGGAGGAGGAGGAGGAGGAGGAGGAGGAGGAGGAGGAGGAGGAGGAGGAGGAGGAGGAGGAGGAGGAGGAGGAGGAGGAGGAGATATGCATAGATATTAACGAGGATGATAATAAGACAGCTGAACGAAGGACGATGACATAAATGAGATGAGGGCAGAGGGGAGAGGAGAAAGGGAGAGGGAGAGGGGAGAAGGAAGGACAGGGGAGGCTGACACGCACTGCTGGCAAAGTCCCGCTGACCCAAAGTGACGTTCATATAATCCTGAAGATGTGGATAAATGCACGTCCAAACCCCCACAAAGCAAAGATAATCCACTCCCTCCCCTCCTGCCCCTCCCTTACCTCCTTACCCTCAGCACCACACCCCCTCACCATCTCCCCAACCGCACGTTATCTAAGCCAGTAACGCACACACACGCACACAGACACCCCTCACGCCCGCAGGCATTCTCCTACCACACACACACACACACACACACACACACACACACACACACACACACTCACACACACCGCACTTCCCCTTCCCCCAAAATCCTTGAGGGAAAACAAACACGACTTTGAAATCCTAAAGAGCCGAGAGAAGCGTTTTTACAAAAGTTGGGTAATTTTTCAACATTCCAAAACTCTGGCCCGAAAAGCTCAGATTGAGCAATACGTGACCTGAGGTGCGAAGAGTGCGAAATTGTGTGTGTGTGTGTGTGTGTGTGTGTGTGTGTGTGTGTGTGTGTGTGTGTGTGTGTGTGTGTGTGTGTGTGTGTGTGTGTGTGTGTGTTGGGGGTGGGGGGAGGGGGTGGAAATTATGGTACGGAAAAGCTGGAGGACCCAGAGAGAGAGAGAGAGAGAGAGAGAGAGAGAGAGAGAGAGAGAGAGAGAGAGAGAGAGAGAGAGAGAGAATGGGGGGTCGGGGGAAGGGGAAGGTTGATGTGTATTTAGCCTCGTTTGCACCATTGCTTGAGCCGCCGAGCTTATGGATTCCCAATACGGATCCGGCAGACTGGAGTTCCGGCACGCTCCTAGCCCTCCCTACCCCCTCCCCCACCCCAACAACATCAACATCAACAACAACAACAGCAACAACAACAACAAAGAGAACGCACTTTCAATCTCCTCTCATATGCTTTTCTCCTTTGCTTTACTCTTTTTTCCGTCTCATTCCGCGCTTTTCTTCACTTCACGAGAATATACCTGCTATCTCATCTGCAAACCTTCTCTCTCCTCTCCCTCCCTTTCTCTCTCCTCTCTCCCTCCTCTCCTCGCCCCGGGCAACAGAGGGAAGCAGACTGGTGGTAAAAGCGTCGCTGCCAGTGTGTGCCGATTAATTATTCAGAAAGAGCAAATTTCCCGCTACTGTGGAGGTGAGTGAGCACGTCCCGCCAGACAGCCAGACAACCAGACAGCCAGACAACCAGACAGCCACACATACGCACGCCAGCATCAGTTTCAGTGTGTCGGTTAGTTATTTAGTTTATTAGTTAGTAAGTTAGTTACTATGTATGTTTGCTAGTCAGACAGTTAGTTAGATTTATTAGTCAGTTAGTTCATGAGTAAGGTAATTACACAGTTAATAAGTTAGTTTGTCAGTAAATAGGACAGGCAAGAAGTCAATCAGGTCAGGAAGCCAGTCGGTTAGCTAGCTATTATGTCAGTCAATCAGTTATTATGTTTTAGTTGTTTAGCTCATTGGGGTCACTTAATTAGCCATTTTATCAGTCAGCCACTCAACTAAACATCCACTCGATCTGCCAATTACCTAGTCAGTCATCCAATCACTCAATCATCCAGTCAATCAGTCACACATCCAGAGAGACAAACACCCAATCAAGTCAAGCAGTTTACAATCCACCCCGTCAGTTATACAGTTACTTAATCGATAGCCTTTCATCCAGACATCACCTCACGTAGGCAGGGAGGATGCACAGGGGTGGATCAGAGAGGGCAGTGCTGGGGTCGAGGGGTGGCAGTCATTCACCACCGCAGACCCTTGAATCCCCGGAGAGAGGTGACGGAGAGTGAGGGAGTGAGGGGGACGGAGCCACGTTCGTACTCTCCTCCTCCTCTTCCCTCACTCTTCCTCTCAGAGTCATCTCCTTTCACTCTCCTCCTCTGCCTTCACTCTTCTTTTCTCCCTCGCCCTATCGGTACTTCCCTCGTTTCTCCTCTTCCTCTTTTATCATTCTCCCTCTACTCTCTCTCTCTCTATTGGTGCTTTTCTCCCTCCGTTTCTTCCTTTTATTACGTTTTCCCTCCTTTCTTCCCTCGCTTTTCTCCTCTTCCCCCTCTTTTTCCCCAGGGGCATCTCTCTCTCTCTCTCTCTCTCTCTCTCTCTCTCTCTCTCTCTCTCTCTCTCTCTCTCTCTCTCTCTCTCTCTCTCTCTCTCTCTCTCACACACACCAAATCACAAATGGCCGGAAAGCAAACAGAGTCCAGCATAACAAATAAAAAAAAACTTTCATTGCTTTGGAAACTGGAGAGACAAGTTTGCTTATGCAAGAGTAACTTCAGCTGGAGTCTGAGCCAATGCAGTGTTGTTTCCCTCACGTCCTCAATCATTCCGTTACTCACTCGTAGTCTGGCTGGGTATTCTGAGTGTTATGGGCGCCCACACCTGTCCCTGAGTGGAGGCACCTGGGGGTCTCTTAGGCGAGGTCTTTCCTTCCTGCCTTGGGTTCTCAGTATTTTAAGTATTTCTGCTCTCATTTCCTACTTCCTCCTCCTCCGTCTTCTCTTTCTCCTCCTGTTGCTCTTCCTCAGTCTCCACCTCCTCCTCCTCCTCCTTCTGTTTCTCTTAATGGTTGTTGTTGTTGTTGTTGTTGTTGTTGTTGTTGTTGTTGTTGTTGTTGATGTTCCTTTGTTGCGTTTTTTTTTTCTAGATTTACTTGTACTTTTTTCTTTCTCTGTCTAGTCGTAGTCATGTAATTTTTCTGTGTGTTTTATTCTCTCTCTCTCTCTCTCTCTCTCTCTCTCTCTCTCTCTCTCTCTCTCTCTCTCTCTCTCTCTCTCTCTCTCGCTTCTATGCCATGAAGTGATGCTCGTTTAAGTGTTTGTTTTCTTATTCTCTCTCTCTCTCTCTCTCTCTCTCTCTCTCTCTCTCTCTCTCTCTCTCTCTCTCTCTCTCTCTCTCTCTCTCTCTCTCTCTCTCAAGTATTAGGTACTCTTCGTGATCCTTTGATTAATTATTCTTTGACCTCTCTCTCTCTCTCTCTCTCTCTCTCTCTCTCTCTCTCTCTCTCTCTCTCTCTCTCTCTCTCTCTCTCTCTCTCTCTCTCTCTCTCAAGTATT
>NC_087180.1:9196614-9206614 GCF_035594125.1 Scylla paramamosain
AAACAAAAACAAAAACCCACAGAAAAGATAACGCAATAGTTTATCATTACTTTTCTTTTCATTATCAAGAGAGGACATTAAGTCAGATACAGCACTACCAATGCTTCACACACTCACTGCAAACACATCGCATCGCTCCCCTGCTGGATGCTGCCGCCGCTGCTCCCGCTGCAGTTGCTGGCGCTGAATCCCGCCTGGCATGCCCATTAAGCCAACAAATGCTTACTGTCTGGTAGCAACACTCGTTAAGCGCACGACTTATGTCCCCGGCAATAATAACGATCAGTGCGAGGCTGCTCTGCACGTCATCTATCTCCCTGCGTATCTGGGCGCTGTATCTATCGGAAGGACACATCCTGAATAGACTGGATGGCAAAATGATAAGGGTCTGTGCCTCTGAGGAATAAAACAGTCTATCAACGACGATTGCTGAGGAGAGATTCATTATACTAGAGAAAATACGCAGCATAGATATACAAAAAATAATAAATAAATAAATAAAAAGTTTCTCCACACAAACATCAGATCCAATGGCACTGAGACTAACAGAATTTTTATGTGGATTATAAATAACGCCATTTTTCTTTATGTTAACTGATTCGCTCAATATCCATTTATTTATTTTTAGAACACCAAGTTACTATACACCATTAAGTTATCTGCCTGCCTATCTGTCCCTTGGCGCAACACAGTGCTGTCAAGGTGAAGCTCCCTCAGTGTTTGGTTTAGTGCACTGGTAGTTTGTTTGAAGGAGGGAAGAGCTCTCCTCTCAACGTACCAACAGGAAAAAGCTTCGGAGCAAGATTGGAGTGTACAGTACTTCCCCTCTCTCTCTCTCTCTCTCTCTCTCTCTCTCTCTCTCTCTCTCTCTCTCTCTCTCTCTCAAAAGCTAAAAAGTCAACGTATCAAATTCGAAAATCATATATACCCAAGTTTCATAATCCTTCCACCTTACATAACTTCCACGTCCCTTTCTTATATAAATTCTGTTATGTAAGTATAATAATCAGCGTTCCTTTGTGTGTATGCCTTAAATTCCCAACGAGAAGCAAAAATGATGGTGTTTTTAATATAACATTACCTTCTTTTACAAAAATTGTGAAAGGACGAAGGTAATACTGACTGTGTGTGTGTGTGTGTGTGTGTGTGTGTGTGTGTGTGTGTGTGTGTGTGTGTGTGTGTGTGTGTGTGTGTGTGTGTGTGTGTGTGTGTGTGTGTGTGTGTGTGTGTGTGTGTGTGTGTCGCTATAAACGTGGCAACGGAGGAAGCATAAAAGAAACACGGAGGAATTCTAGGAGGGAAGGAGAAAAGCTGACGAAGAGAGAGGTTGTTAAGGAGTGACCTGCTGAGAGAGGAAAAGAGGAGGAAGACCAAACACCCAACCCGAGGAGGAGGAGGAGGAGGAGGAGGAGAATTGAAATACACGGGCGAGTCAGAGTCATCTCCTCTCTTCCTTAAGTTTACATCTCGCTTCAGGTAAAGTTTTAATTGTGAGTCTTGCCTTCTCCTTCTTCTCCCTCAGAAACTTGAATCTTCCTTCTCTCTCTCTCTCTCTCTCTCTCTCTCTCTCTCTCTCTCTCTCTCTCTCTCTCTCTCTCTCTCTCTCTCTCTCTCTCTCTCTTCAGACCATTTCCAACCTCCAAGTAATCCACCTCCTCCTCCTCCTCCTCCTTCATCTTTAAGTTTCATCAAAACTCTCCTCATCTTCGTATAGCAAGAGAATATTAGTATCGAAACTGATAACACACAAACACACACACACACACACACACACACACACACACACACACACACACACACACACAGCTCGGTAAAATGTCGAGGAAAGTAAATTGCTTTTACTATTGTTTGTTGTTTTTGTTCTGCTTGGTTGGGTTGTGTGTGTGTGTGTGTGTGTGTGTGTGTGTGTGTGTGTGTGTGTGTGTGTGTGTGTGTGTGTGTGTGTGTGTGTGTGTGTGTGTGTGTGTGTGTGTGTGTGTGTGCAAATCAGAGCAGGATGAAAGACAGACGACCATTAACTCTTAAACAACTTACACAGGATGCAACTCATTCTCTTCCCCAACGACCACCACCACCACCACCACCACCACCACCAGCGCTGCCAGCCCCAACGCGCCACCAATCCTCACAGAAAACAATAATAATCTCATAAATACCAGACTCTATTGACACTACCGTCGAAAGCACTGGAGAGAGAGAGAGAGAGAGAGAGAGAGAGAGAGAGAGAGAGAGAGAGAGAGAGAGAGAGAGAGAGAGAGAGTCCACAAACTCGTGTGTGTGTGTGTGTGTGTGTGTGTGTGTGTGTGTGTGTGTGTGTGTGTGTGTGTGTGTGTGTGTGTGTGTGTGCGCGCGCGCGCGAATTTAGCTACGAGATATGAGACTCTCTCTCTCTCTCTCTCTCTCTCTCTCTCTCTCTCTCTCTCTCTCTCTCTCTCTCTCTCTCTCTCTCTCTCTCTCTCTCCCAAATATGTAGTGAATTTGATTTTGAGCAAGAGGTTCTTTCGAGACGGAGGAGGAGGAGGAGGAGGAGGAGGAGGAGGAGGAGGAGGAGGAGGAGGAGGAGGAGGAGGAGGAGGAGGAGTGAGAGAGAAGAAAAGATTCTCTTTTCTCTCTCCTTTACTCTCCCCATGCAATCCTTCTTTTTTCAGGCCTTTCCCTCCCTTCTCCCTTCCTTTCTTCCTTCCTTCCTTCCTTCCTTCTTTCCTTTCTTCCTTCCTTCCTCCCTCCTTTCCTGTCACCCTCTCCAGGGAGAGGGCCTCCTCCCTCTGGTCTCCCTGCACGTATTGTAAGACAGCTGACGCCTCTGATTACCACGGTGATATCCACACCCCGCCGCCCTACAGGATCCTCACGGGGGGCGTAACCACTCGCCTCTCTCACTCCAACCACCGCGGGGACTCTCCCAGGGGCACCTCACCCCGCGACAAAGGCCTCCAGAGATGCCCACTTACCCCGCCCTGTTGCAAGGGAGTCGACACAATGAGTAGCGGTTTCTTGCGTCCTTCTGCATTGTGAGGGCGAAGCGGCGCGGTGACAATGGTGTGGAGGGCAGGGCGGGGTTGTTGCAGGGTGCCCGAGGGACGGAGCGACACATCCTGACGCGGGAGAAGATTACCAAGTTCACGTAAGTTTTTTTCGGTGTTATATAATGGTTGTGTCACTTCTTCCCAGGGGAGTGGGTGAAGGAGGTGACCGAGGCGTGTTCTATCTACGTGGGTTCTCGGTGCTCCCCTCCAGCAGTTGTTGATGGGAACGATTGAGTTCACGTGAGTTCTCTCAGTGTTGTGTGCAAAGGTATCTTCTTCCAGATGGCGCGCCCTGAGAGAGAGAGAGAGAGAGAGAGAGAGAGAGAGAGAGAGAGAGAGAGAGAGAGAGAGAGAGAGAGAGAGAGAGAGAGAGAGAGAGAGAGAGAGAGAGAGAGAGTATGGGACTTGCTAGAAAATATTCCTGACGACGATGACAATGAACAGAAGAAGAAAAAGGAGAAGAAAAGACGACGACGACGATAACAACAACAACAACAACAACAACAACAACAACAACAACAACAACAACAACAACAACAAAAGGAACAAGAATAAAAACAAGAACGAGAACAACAAAAAACAAGATGAAACTAATGATGATGAGAAAGATGATGAAGAGGAGGAGAATGAATAAAGGAAAAAAAAAAACTACCATCACAACAACAAAACAAGAACTTAAAACCACAACACACACACACACACACACACACACACACACACACACACGGAAAAAACACAGTAATGACAACAGCCAAGGTTCTTAAGGCAGTACAAACATAATGCCGCATAATGGTTCTCGCCACCCCGCCATCACCGCCTTGCCCTGGTTCACACACGTGCTTGCCCTTGCCCTGCTGTGATGCAATCCTGCGGTTTCCCCCTGAGCAAAGGTTGGCAGGGGCGTCACCTCTGCTAAGACGCCTCTGTCACCTCTGTTAGGCACACCTGTTCCTCTGTCTTCCTCTGTACCTGTTTTCTTCAGATGTAATTGCCTTCCTGCTGAGGTTTCTAAATGTACAGGTAATTTTTGACTCTTACCGGGTAATTACTGGATCCACGAGGCTGTTGGTATTGGGGGAGCTGTTAGTGTGTTTATTTTCACAATTTCTAAACCAGCGAACGACTTTCTGTAGCAGCGGTGAAGCTCTGGTGCTACGCCGGAGCTATTTTATTTATCAATGTTCCTACTTGTTTGTTGTTTCTCTGTGTATTCTCACGGTTTGCCTTCATTATAGACAATGTAAATAAATGTGAATAAAAAGATAATTCCCATGAACTCTTCTCACACTAACAAACACACAGGCAACGGTGATATTGCTGTGAGAGAGAGAGAGAGAGAGAGAGAGAGAGAGAGAGAGAGAGAGAGAGAGAGAGAGAGAGAGAGAGAGAGAGAGAGAGAGAGAGAGAGAGAGAGAGAGAGAGAGAGAGAGAGAGAGAGAGAGAGGTCGTGACGCAAATGCTGACGACGAAAGCACAAGATCAAGAAAAAAACATTTTTCTCCTTTTCCTTCTGCTTCTTCACATAATCCAGCAACATCCCCCCATCCTCCCCTCATCCTCTGTGCGGGGCGGAACGTGAGGCCTTGCTCAACACTCACCTGTCAGCGTCGCCAGGTAAGCGGCTTAGATCAGTGCTGACGCGTAAAGCAAGGTGGAGGTCATTCATGAGTCTCTCTCTCTCTCTCTCTCTCTCTCTCTCTCTCTCTCTCTCTCTCTCTCTCTCTCTCTCTCTCTGCTCATGTTCGTGCTTACTGTCATTCTTCTTGTCTTCTTTGTCCTCTTTCTCCTCCCCTTACTCCTCTTTCCTTTTTTCCTTTTCATGCATTTATGATTCACTTCTCCCCTTCGTATTATCTCTCTCTCTCTCTCTCTCTCTCTCTCTCTCTCTCTCTCTCTCTCTCTCTCTCTCTCTCTCTCTCCCTGTCCACCTTCATAATCTTCCTCCTGTTCCTTCCGATTATCCCTCTAATTTCCCTCCTCTTCCTGCTGCTTCTCATTCTCCTCTTCCTCCTCCTTTTCTTCTCCCTCCTCCTCCTCCTCCTCCTTATGTGTCTCCACCGCCACAGCCATTACTGCCACCATTAGCCTCTTAAATACGAGCAGCGCCTGGGCCACCATTAAGCCCAATAGCGAGAGACTGAAGTTGAAATTAAAAATATAAAAAAGGAACGCCCATTTCATTACCACCGAAGCAGCTGCAACACCACCACCACCACCACCACCACCACCATTACCATCATCATTTCCACTTGTCACCAGTACCATCACCACCACCACCACCACCACTACTACCAACATCGTCATTTTAAAAGCATGTCACCACCACTATCATCACCATTACAGACAAGGCAAGGCAAGACGAGAGAGAGAGAGAGAGAGAGAGAGAGAGAGAGAGAGAGAGAGAGAGAGAGAGAGAGAGAGAGAGAGAGAGAGAGAGAGAGAGAGAGAGAGAGAGAGAGAGAGAGAGAGAGAGAGTCAATACTTCCTCCCCCCACCCCCCGCCCGCCACCCACCTAGTTTCCTCCCACCCATTTCCATTCTCATAACCATCCCACTTGTCTCCCCGCCCCATCAACACCCCCATCGGCGCCCCCTCAACAAGCCTCACCCCATCCACTGCACCCCCATTCTTCCCTCCCATTGCCTTGCCATACATAAATATTCCTCCCCATTTCCCTCCTTCGCTCCCCGACTACGGCTGGCTGAGAGAGAGAGAGAGAGAGAGAGAGAGAGAGAGAGAGAGAGAGAGAGAGAGAGAGAGAGAGAGAGAGAGAGAGAGAGAGAGAGAGAGAGAGAGAGAGAGAGTATAGATAGATTCCACCCCCCACAGACACACACTCCCTAATCACCCATTACTACAACGCCGCCCATCCCGCCCACTCGCCCATCCTGACCACCCCGCCCACTCGCCCACTACTTGACACTTGGCATTTATCAAGACTGACGGTATACCTCCTCCATTATGCCTCTCTCTCTCACCTTCCCTCTCTCTCTCTCTCTTTCTCTCTCCCACATTTCCTCTCTCCCTCACCGCCCGACCATTCACGAAAACCGACCTTCGACCCTAAAAAGACCCTCGGACCAATAGGGACAAGAATTATGTGGAAAATAACAAAAGGTATCGCACGTTTTACCCTGACGTTATTCTGCCCCGCCTCCCACACACACACCCACAGCCACAGCCACAGCCACGGCCTCCCTAGTACCCTGCTACAGACACTTTCTCCCTTCCTCCTACAGACACTTTCTCCCTTTCTCCCACACAGCCTCCCTACACCCCTCCCACACAAAGCCTCCCTCCCACGTTACCTCCCCCACGTCCCTCCCACAGACACTTTCTTCCTGCCTCCCACAGACAGTCCCCCACCCATGTCCCCTCCCTACACCGTTCAAACAGACTTTTTTCTTCCTCCCACACACAGACACTCTCCCACGTATCCCCATCCCTCTCTCAGTCACTTTCTTCTTTCCTCCCACAGACAGCATCCCTCCTCCGTCAGATACCCTTTCTCCCTCCTATCTTATCCATCCACTCATGAGACTTCTCCTATCCAATTCTTCTGCACTGTCCTGTCTCTCACTAATAGCGTAGAATAGTTACACAAACAGCCTTGTAATGACATCGAGATCTGTTGCTGTTTGGACTTCCTTTGTATTCCTTTTTATAAATCAATATTTCCTTCCTTGTATTTACATTCTTCCTCGTTATTACTTTCTCTCCCATTCACATATCATTATGAATCCTTCTTCTTTCATATCTCTTCCATCCTATCCCATTTCTTCCCATAAACTATCATAATTTTCTCACAGCAACGTTTTCCTCATCATTACAGCCTCTCCCATTTCCATATCACCATAAATTTTTCTTCCCTCCCATCTCTTCTGCCCCATAGCCAACTTCTATCCCATAAACAAACACTATTTTATCATAACAACTTCTTCCTTAATTACAGCCTCTCCCATTCACATATCACAATAAATTATTCTTCCTTCTTATCTCTTCACCCTACTGTCATCTTCTCTCATTCCATTCATTCCTATAAACCAACATTCCTTTCCTTACCAATACGTCCTGTTCCATTCCTACATCAAATTCTTCCTCCCTCCTATTTCTTCCTTATCACCAGCTTCTCCTCCCCCATTTCCTTCCATAAACAAGCATCCCCTTCTCATAACTACCTATTGCCTTTCACAACGAAACAGCGACACATATATCAACAAAATTTCTTATTCCCTATTACCTCTCCCATCCCATCACCAGACTTCTCCACTCCCATTCCTTAAACATTCCCTTCCTCGTAACTACCTATTGCTTATCACAAAGAAATACTCATTTTTCATCCCAATCACCTCACATCTCTACGTGTTATATGCTACGAGTGCAAATCCTTCTATCTCAACGCACGTGGCTCTTTCCCCTCTTCCCCACCACCCTTCATGACACACGCACATGCACACACACACACATGCACACACACACACATGCACATCACAACAACGGCATAATCCTCGCCATGCAGAAAGGTAACGGTAAACTCAGTCGTATCGTTAATCAACCGTATGAAATCATGCATTAGTACAGTGGTCAACCCTCGCGGGAGAAAACCGGTCAGAGAGGGGAATCAGGGGAGACTAAAGCAAATCCAATCTGAGGGGAAAAGTAAGTCTGGGAAAGAACAAACTAGAGGGGAGGAGGAGAAAAGCTGCTACACGAGGATGAGAAATGAAGGGGAAACAGAGGGGTGAAAGTGACGAAAGGGGAGAGAGGAAGGGGGATAAGAGGTGAACCAGAACTGAGGGGAGTGTTGAGGGAATGTTGTGTGGTGGGAGGGAGAGAGAGAGAGAGTTAGCGGAGTGAGGGAAGGTAAAATGAGGGGATTCAAGGGAAAGAAGTGTTAAGGGAGGGAAGTAAGGGGAAAGAGTGGAATGTGAGAGGGGAATGGAGAAGTGTAAAGAGAGGGGGAGAGAGAGAGAGAGATGGAGGGAAAATTAGGAGAAAGGGAAGGAGAAGAAAGATTGGAATGTCACAGGGAAATGGAGAGGTGTAGTGAAGAAAGAAGGAGGGAAAATTAGGAGAGAGAGAGAGAGAGAGAGAGAGAGAGAGAGAGAGAGAGAGAGAGAGAGAGAGAGAGAGAGAGAGAGAGAGAGAGAGAGAGAGAGAGAGAGAGAGAGAAAGAAGAGAGAGAAACGTGAAAGAGGAAAACAGAGAGGAGTAAAAGAAGGGAGAGAAAACGAGAGAGAATTTTGGAAAGAGAGAAACAAGAGAGAGGAACGTGGAGAACAGTAAAGAATGGAGAGAGAGAGAGAGAGAGAGAGAGAGAGAGAGAGAGAGAGAGAGAGAGAGAGAGAGAGAGAGAGAGAGAGAGAGAGAGAGAGAGAGAAAGCGAAAAAGACTGGGAAGTGAGAACGAGGAAAATGGAGGAGCTGTACCGGTGAGAAATGGCGGGAAAATTAAAAGAAAATGCAAAGGCTAATAACTCAATTTTATAAGGGAGACCAATGATCCTCCTCCTCTCTCCCTCTCCATCCCCCTCCCTCCCTCTCCCTCTCTCCAAGACCCACAAACCTAACACATAATAGACCCAGCAGGTATAAAATTGTTCCCCCAAAAGATAACCTCCTTTACGACCGAAAATCAAGACTCCAGGTGGGTGTGGGTGGGTGTGGGCGTGGATGTGGGTGGGGGATAGGGGGGTAAGGGTTATGCATGAGTGGATATGAATGGGGATGTGGGTGGGTAATGTAGTAATGAATGAGAGAGAGAGAGAGAGAGAGAGAGAGAGAGAGAGAGAGAGAGAGAGAGAGAGAGAGAGAGAGAGAGAGAGAGAGAGAGAGAGAGAGAGAGAGAGAGAGAGAGACGAGGAACTACAGCTAAGTGTGATGATAGTATAAGTCAGAATAACGAGGTAAGAGTGGGGAATGGGTGAGTATAGGTGGGTGTAGGTGGGAATGGGTGAGTGTGGCTGAGTTTACGTAGAAGGATGTGGATGAAGAAACCTACGTGTGGGGGTGAGGATAATGTGAGGATAAAGGACCACATTCTGAGACACTTCGCCGCATCTCCACTACATTCAGAAGGCTCTAGTTGAAGTGACTCGGGGTTTCTATTGATATCTTTATGTATAGTGATGAATTAACAAGGTTTCTACACTATGAACAGGAAAAACACTCTTGAGAACATAACTAATCACGTCTGTGGTCCTGGAAAATTGTCGTGGTGGAAGAATAAAGCGTTTCTGAATACTGGTTAATGAGTCAGTGTTCAGATAAGCGTATGGGTAAGTGTGGGTGGAGGAAGGCGGGTGTGCGTGGGTGTGGGTGGGTGTGGGTGGGGGTAGGTGGGAGGGGGTGGGTTAGTGTAGGTAGGTGTGGGTGAATGATGAGGGTGTAGGAGGAGCAGGAAATCGCCTCCTTCCCTCCTTGCCTCCTTTCCTCTTTCCTTCCGTCCCTCCCTCTCCCGGGCCACGCGTCCCTCCTCACCTTCCAACTAATGGCCCTCATTCAACCCACAGCGGTCTCTCTCTCTCTCTCTCTCTCTCTCTCTCTCTCTCTCTCTCTCTCTCTCTCTCTCTCTCTCATTAGGGGAGCAAGCCGCCTCCACATCGCCTTGGTAAATATATACGTACAAGTTTATTGGTGTGGAAATATACTAATGTTTTATATTTTTCTTCGTCCGATAATGGTTAGATTAATGTGCTTTTCGTGGGGTTTGTTGTTGTTGTTGTTGTTGTTGTTGTTGTTGTTGTTGTTGTTGTTGTTGCTGCTGTTGTTATTAATGTTGGTGATGCTGATAATGATGTTCTCGTTAAAATTCTACTACTACTACTACTACTACTACTACTACTACTACTACTACTACTAGTGCTACAGTGCTACTTCAGAATTTCTTCCTCAAAAAATATCTGGTGTATTTTCTACGTATCCATTTCCTTGCTCCATTAACCCTGCTACACACACACACACACACACACACA
>NC_087180.1:9214114-9219114 GCF_035594125.1 Scylla paramamosain
GAGAGAGAGAGAGAGAAGTGGGGGTAGCGTTGAGTGGAGTTGCTTTCAAAAATAAAAATCTTAATTCTTTCATACTTTTCTCCATATTAATTAATTTTAGATGTTAACTCAAAGGAAATTCAAGCTGGTTTTTGAAGTCTTTGTTTGGCGCTTGACTTTTATTTCCTATTTACTTATTTTATTTACAGGAATAGAAATTACAAAACCACACGATATTTGCCAGAAAAGTAAAAGATTGGTATGCCTCTGATAAATACCACCTCTCTCTCTCTCTCTCTCTCTCTCTCTCTCTCTCTCTCTCTCTCTGCATCGGTATGTCTTCTGCAGTCGCAAAAACGAGTGAAACAGAAACATGTGGGAAATATTTCAAGGAAGCCGCAGAACAGAACGACAGTGAGAAGAATGAGAGGAATGCCAGGGATGTGTGTGTGTGTGTGTGTGTGTGTGTGTGTGTGTGTGTGTGTGTGTGTGTGTGTGTGTGTGTGTGTGTGTGTGTGTGTGTGTGTGTGTGTGTGTGTGTGTGTGTGTGTGTGTGTGTGTGTGTGTGTGTGTGTGTGTGTGTGTGTGTTTTGCAGCTTGAGAATAAATAAGTAGTTTATTTATAACATCAATGAGCTTTTGTTCTGATACTGTAGTTCTCTCTCTCTCTCTCTCTCTCTCTCTCTCTCTCTCTCTCTCTCTCTCTCTCTCTCTCTCTCTCTCTCTCTCTCTCTCTCTCTCTCTCTCTGTAGCTGCCTTGTGTATATCAACAAGCCTTTTGAGATCTTATTCTCCTTTGTTCTTACATACACACACACACACACACACTCTCTCTCTCTCTCTCTCTCTCTCTCTCTCTCTCTCTCTCTCTCTCTCTCTCTCTCTCTCTCTCTCTCTCTCTCTCTCTCTGTACCTTCAAACTCCCTTCCCAACTTACCTACACAAGTTTCAACTCTCCTATTCCATCCCTTTGATCACAGTTTTCCCTTCTCCCTCTAGTCCCTTTATGCTTCTTCCTTTTCTCCCTCCTCTTCCTTCTCCTCCCCTCTCAATCCTTATTCGCCCTTAATCTCCATTTATTACAATCACTTAACTACAAAATCCTTCCTTGTTCTTCCATTAATACTTATTCTCTGTTTTATCACCCTCTCCCCCTCTTTACTACTCCTGTTTAATGCTTATCCTCCCTTCTCCCTTCCTTCCGTTATGTCTAATCTCCGTTTTCCCTCTCCGTACTCCTCTCCCTTAAGCCTTGAGCGCCCTCCTCCCTCCCTTAATGCAAACCCTCCTAGTCTTCGCTGATCCCTGAAATCTGCGTAACTTTGCCTCGCCAGGGAATTGGGCAAGATCTAAGTGGCTGTCTGGACTTCCCGGCGACAGGACCCTCAGGCAGGACGCAAGGAGACAAAGGGATAGACGAACAGAGGGATTGTGCTAATAGATTACTGCGTCAGAGTCATTCTTGTGTTACACTGCATGGGAGCTATATATATAACATAACTATATATGTATCGATAGGTAGATGGATGGACAGATACTGGTATAGACTGCTACATAGATGGAGGTTAGAGAAATGTTAAGGCATATAGATAGATAGATACATAGATAGATAGACAGATAGGTACACAAATAGATCGATAGACAGATAGACAGACAGACATACAGACAGATACGTAAATGGACAAGTAGATAAGGAAAGAATAGGTGAATCAATACAAACGAGTCAGCAGACAGAAGGACAGACATGCAGATAGACAGGCAGACTGACAGACAGACGGACAAACAGAGATATATAGACAGATACCAAGATTGTGTGACTGATAAAATAGAAAGATAATTTGATTGACTGATTGTCCAACATACAGAAATAAGAAAATGAGATACAATGATAGCGAAGAAAAGGAAGGTTAATCTCTTAAGAACGCAACCTGAGAGAGAGAGAGAGAGAGAGAGAGAGAGAGAGAGAGAGAGAGAGAGAGAGAGAGAGAGAGAGAGAGAGAGAGAGAGAGAGAGAGAGAGAGAGAGAGAGAGAGAGAGAGAGAGAGAGAGAGAGTAAACACAAAGCTTGGTTGGATGAGTACACTTTCGTTATTACTTCCACGCACTCATAAAAACAAAAAGCAATTGCAATACAACTTGAATATTCATAGCGGCAAACACACACACACACACACACACACACACACACACACACACACACACACACACACACACACACACACACACACAGACAAATGGGCAAATGTGTTTCCCTCCAACCAACACGCATGAAGGGAGAGGAGGAGGGAGGGAAGAGGAGGGGAGAGAAGATGGAGGAGAGATGTCGGATGCTGCAGCGAGAGCGAGAGAGAGAGAGAGAGAGAGAGAGAGAGAGAGAGAGAGAGAGAGAGAGAGAGAGAGAGAGAGAGAGAGAGAGAGAGAGAGAGAATGTAAAGGAAGGAAGGAAGGAGGAAAACAAAGAACGAGTAAAAATGGAATGAAAGAAAGAAGAGAATGAACAAAAGGAGAGAATCAATGATGACAGCAAGGAGGAAGAAGACGAACAGAGGAGAGGAAGAGAAGGAACAAAAGAATGAAGCACAAGAGGCATTAAAGAACGAAAGGGAGGAAGAGGACGATGAAAAGGAGGAGGAGGAGGAGGACGAAAAAAAAGTAACAAAAAAAAAAAAAAATCTGATTCCTTGTCCAATACGAGACTGTTTGTGACTGACTGTGATAAACTACACGAATCTGAGGTGAGAAACGGAAGAGAGGTAAGAAGACTGAGGAAGAGTAGAGAGGCGAGGAGGAGGAGGAGGAGGAGGAGGAGGAGGAGGAGGAGGAGGAGGAGGAGGAGGAGGAGGAGGAGGAGGAGGAGGAGGAGGAGGAGGAGAGTGAGGACAACGAGAAGGGTACAGAGAAGAGCTTAAACAGAAACGAAGGATGGATAAAGGAACTGGAAGGGAGTAGAGAGATGAGAAGGAGAGAAGGTGAGGGTAGCGGTGAGTGGAGTTGCTTTCAAAAATAAATATCTAAATTCTTTCAAGCTTTTTTCCATATTAATTTTAGATTTTGACTCAAAGGAAAGTGGGGAGGAAAACAAGAAGGGTACAAAGAAGAGCTTAAACAGAAACGAAGGATAGGTAAAGAGAATTGAGAAGGAGTGGAGAGACGAGGAGGGGAGTGGGGAGGAAAAACGGAAGGGGTACAGAGAAAAATTTGAACAGAAATGAAGAATAAGTAAGGGAATTGAAGAGGAGTGGGGAGGAGTACGAGAGGGGTCCAGACAGCAGGGACAGCCACATGCCGCAAATATCAATAACTGCCTCCTTCATATCCCGCCGCCGTGGACCGTCGCACCAGACAAACCGTATTACCTGTCCACGTCCGCCAGGTAACCTACACTCGCCCTTAATTCAAGGCGACAAATGGCTCCCCGATATCTCCCGCCGCCCGTGTGTGTGTGTGTGTGTGTGTTTGTGTGTGTGTGTTGATAGTGCTAGTGTTTGTTAGTATAGTTTATATTACGAGTAGTACGTACATTATAACTTACCTACGTATATTTTATTACTTTACTTTATCGTTTTCTGTGTATTTTTTTTTTTTTTCCTATTTCTCGTAAACTCAAATGAGAAAAGGCCGTATTGATATCACACACAAGACCTTCCCTCATTCCCACTAAATTGCTATGCCCTTTTACTGGACGAGGAAGGGAATGGAAAAGGAAATACAATCGAAGGCCTTTTTTTTTCTTTTTTTTTTTAGTCAGTCATCCGATACTCCTCTTGAGAAAGTGTACAAGACTTGTAGGCCGAGGTGAAAAAGAGCAGGAACGGGGTGTGTGTGTGTGTGTGTGTGTGTGTGTGTGTGTGTGTGTGTGTGTGTGTGTGTGTGTGTGTGTGTGTGTGTGTGTGTGTGTGTGTGTGTGTTTCTCTCTCGTTCTGGTAGTGAGAAACGAATCAGGAAACAGCAGCAGCAGCAGCAGCAGCAGCAGCAGTAGTGGTAGTAGTAGTAGTAGTAATAGTAGTAATAGTAGTAGTAGTAGTAGTAGTAGTAGTAGTAGTAGTAGTAGTAGTAGTAGTAGTAGTACAAACACGACCAACCATAAGAGAAACACCAAAAAACACACAAAAGTACCAGTACAGTCATACAACACATACATATACAACACAATACCTAATACAACACGCCCCCTCCCACCCCCCTCCCCCCAAAAAAAAAAATCTATCCACTCAGCACATTACAATTACACCCAGGAATTTTCACCGCCGTCTGTGATACCTGACACCGTGGTAAGGGAGCGAGGGGCGACACCACACCAGGTACGGGGGTAAGGCAGGCCTGGGAGCTGACGCCTGCGCTGTCTCGTGCGTGAGAACTCAAGATAAAGGGCTTTGTTAACGTTGTCCGTCAGAGGGAGCTTTGTATTACGTCATTCATTCGCTCCTTTCTGAAGATTTACGGCGAATTTACTATTAGTTTCTTGAGGGGAGAGAGTGGTGGTGGTGGTGGTGGTGGTGGTGGCGGTGGTGGTATTAGTAGTCGTAGTATTAGTAGTCGTAGTAGTAGTAGTAGTAGTAGTAGTAGTAGTAGTAGTAGTAGTAGTAGTAGTAGTTGTTGTTGTTGTTGTTGTTGTTGTTGTTGTTGTTGTTGTTGTTGTTGTTAACACGTGTGTGTGTGTGTGTGTGTGTGTGTGTGTGTGTGTGTGTGTGTGTGTGTGTGTGTGTGTGTGTGTGTGTGTGTGTGTGTGTGTGTGTGTGTGTGTGTGTGTGAGAGAGAGAGAGAGAGAGAGAGAGAGAGAGAGAGAGAGAGAGAGAGAGAGAGAGAGAGAGAGAGAGAGAGAGAGAGAGAGAGAGAGAGAGAGAGAGAGAGAGAGAGAGAGAGTAATGGAAGGAATCGAGGAATATCACAGACACCGAAAGAAGTAAGAGAATGAGAAGGAGGAGGAGAAGGAAGAGGAAATAAAGAGCAATGAACAGAGTAATGAAAAGGAAGACTCACAACGTAAATAAAGAAGGGAGCAAGAGGTGGCGAAGAATAAC
>NC_087180.1:9221614-9226614 GCF_035594125.1 Scylla paramamosain
TCACCTCCACTAGAATGATAACCTCTGACAGCCACGCCTCTACACTCCAACAGACCTACATCCAGACACTCTCCCTCTCTGTACGCTCTCTCCCCACTCTCCCTCCCTCTCCCCGTCTCCCTCCCTCGTACACAACCGCAAAAACCACTTGGGGAGAGCTTGCATTCGCGCACTTCGATGGCCATTAAGTTCATTTGTCACTTTTTCAAATGCAAATCTTCCTAATGCACTCGGGTCTTGCCAAGGTGAGGCGGCAAAAAAAAAGGTCCATAAAAACATTGCAACCGAACCCCACTCGCAGGCTCACTAGACGGAGGGGGAGGGGGAGGGGGAGGAGGTAAAGGGTTGCAACGTATATAGCCCCTTCTCTCTCTCTCTCTCTCTCTCTCTCTCTCTCTCTCTCTCTCTCTCTCTCTCTCTCTCTCTCTCTCTCTCTCTCTCTCTCTCTCTCTCAGGTGGCGTCAGATGTTACACTTTCATTTTTTCCTTCGCTGCAACATTTTTCTATTTTAGTTTCTCTGTGCAAACAACAACAGTAAACATGACCGCGAGGGAAAGTGGGGGAAAGGAATGGAGACACAACAGCAACACCACCAGTACAGGATCACCATCACCACCACCATGACTATCACCACCACCATCACAATCTTCACTATCATCATCACAACAAAATCCCCAGAAACCATCACCTTCACTTTCAACACTATCACTGTCATCTCCACTAACATCACCATCACTAAAGAACATGAGAATAACCAAGAAACTATCATAAACATCACCATCCCTATCACAACCACCACTAAAAAGACCATCACAATCCCTAGAAATTATCACCAGCATCACTATACCGCCACCACCATCACTATCACTGAAGAACAACACCAAAATAACCCACAAACCATCACCACTACCATCATCACCTCTATCACCATCACTATCACCACCACTTCAAAATTCCCATGAAACACCACCATTACCAGGACATCACCACACACCCAGTACATGCCAGCCACCAGTACCACCAGTACCACCCGTAACCGTCTACAAGAGCAGCTGCTACACATTACAAGCCCTCCCTCCTGCTACAGTATCCTTTGCTCCTACCAGTTTCCTTCGCTCGGTGTTGCTGTATCCTTTCCTACACGCGGTATCCTTAATTTCTACGTGTCCTTTCTTCTTATATAGCACCATATCCTGAAACATCTCTGGCTGTACCTCAACTACTGTTAAAGGCTCTACCTAAAGTTACACAAGTTTTTTTAGGTGTTTTTATGGTTCTAGTGACAGATTAACATGATTTCTACATTAGTAAAAGGAGAAACATCCTTGAAAACTTGGCTTATCATCTCTGTGGCCTTTGAAAATACTCGTGGTGAGAGAGCACACCGTTTCAGAATACTAGCCGTAGTACCCTTCGCTCCTACCATGATACTTCGCTTCTACACACTGCATTCTTCATTCATACACAAAATCCTTCGCTCCTACGTAGTATTTTAATTCCTACATATAATATCCTTCCCTTCTATACAGATTATCCTTTGCTCCTTCACTATCCTACAACAACATACTCGTAATCCCACTCTCTGTAATATGAAATGTGCAAAGGTTGGACACACACACACACACACACACACACACACACACACACACACACACACACACACACACACACACACACACACACTTTATACACCATTTGACTCCTTTAAACTCAAACTACTGATAACTTTCCTCACACAGAAGGCGTCCAATATCAAAACAACATACATATACCTACCGATTATTATTTCACACACACACACACACACACACACACACACACACACACACACACACACACACACACACACACACACACACACACACACACACACACAGGTAATGCAGTGTCCCAATAGCCCCATAACATCCCATTATAAACTTTTCATGTACATTATTAACTCAACAACAGCAATAAAAAAGCAGAAAAGTCCTCTATTGTGGGTGATAATACTCTCTCTCTCTCTCTCTCTCTCTCTCTCTCTCTCTCTCTCTCTCTCTCTCTCTCTCTCTCTCTCTCTCTCTCTCTCTCTCTCTCTCTCTCTCTCTCACATCAGGAAGCCAAGGAAAGGCCCCTCCATATTACGTGTTACTGACCAGACAAACATTTTTCCTTCTCTATTAACTGTCACTATTAATTCATCATAATTTTTATCCCCTAATATTTATTCTTCGTTAGTTATTCACTGTTAATTATTCACCGTCACCCATTCACTGTTATTTCATTATTTACTGGCTATCACTTATCCATCGTTATTTATTCACAGTTATACATTTACTGTTCTCTTTTCACCGTTATGTATTCATTGCCACTTATTCGTTATTCATTCACCGATATCAATTCATTATTTATTCACGGTCACCTACTCGCTATTAATTCACAGTTTACTCAGCGTAATGACTTCCCTTGCGTCCTATGTATAATTTTTCCTCCCCCAGCATCCAGCCCTACGTCCGGAGAGCCTATAATGATACAAGTCTTTCATATTATAAGCAGGTTCTGAGTTATGAACCCTTTCACTGGTGTTTGGCACGTTTCCTTAATTACTAGGCTCTCTGGGACATCTTTTTCTCGTCCTCCAGCCATTATTAAACATTATACTGCCTAAATTGCAAAATCTTTTCTTTTTTATCCTCTTCTTTCTTGTAGATGCTTGTAAAGATTCCATGCATTGCTTTTAGTGTTGTGAATTCTTGCATATACCAATGAAAGGGGAAATAGGTACATCACCTTAATTTCCAGGTGAGTGAAGCTACCTACGCGCTGTTCTTAGTGATTAACAGTACCAATATGTTACTCAAAACCGGCAGCGTCCAGGTGACTCAAATTACCTGCGTCAGACTCATTACCTGCCTCGCTGATGAGTTTATTACCGCTACTTGGCTGCGAGTCATTATCCCCGAGCTGCACGTGAGATAAATGAAGCAGGTGTTTGTGGCCGTGACTCCTGCACCAGATGGCTCAAACTAAGAGACAGGTGAGCAATAAAATTCTCGTTAAGGTGCTGAAAGTGTGGAAAGGTACGTAATAATACTCACTGGGGCTATTATTAAGGAAATATCAAATATGTCATTCAGAGGGAGAGAGGGAAAAATGGGAAATCTCAACGGTACCATCTTATTCTCAGTCTAAAATCTAACGATATTAGGGTAGTTTTCATTAAGTCCATTGTATATTATTCCTTACGCCCCTTTAAGTATTAGCGTAATATAAACCTAAGTAAGAAAAAGGAACTTCATTATTGTTGGTCTTACACATTTTCTATCCTACAGTGCGTCCATAAACCCAAATGAGAAAATACTCCTTTATTGTTGTAATTATCTATTCATCCATCATTGTGAGTCCTTTTCTCCATAACAAATACACTCCAGCATCCTCTGTCCCTCGCATCCTTCAAAGCAGTAATGTAAGTTTATTTGTTTTTTTTTTCGTTTTTTTTTTTTTTTCGATTTTACGTCCGGTTTCCCAACTCTATCACAGCTAGAACGGCGCCTCCTTACGAAAGACTGATTTAACATTTAGGAACCGTTAGCCAGAGTGGATGCCCTTCTTATCCTCAAATCGTGGCCACTAGTAATAGTGATAGCAAATCAGAACTAAAAAAAATTACTCCTTTTCTATCATCACTACCATCCTAGATCAAGAATCCTTACTCCAGCACACTATAATCCTTCACACAGCCTCCTATGACATTTTCAGGGTGTCCCATATTTCCAGCGTCCTCGGGGATTGTCTTTCATCCTACCTACTTTCAACGGAGTCCTTTTTCCTTGTCCTACCCTCCCCACCTCCCTGTACCCCGCCCCCACCGTGTCATACTACGTCTCGGGTCCTCGGTTATCCCTGCAGCCCCCTCTCCCCCTCAGCTCCCCTCCCTCCTTCCCCTCCTCCACCCCTCCCGTCACGTCCTCCCTGTCTGTCTCCTGTTTTCAGTATAAAGGTTCTCCTGGCTTTGTGTCTCCCTGGGGCAAAGACACGCACGTACGCACGCACGCACGCACGCACGCACGCACGCACGCACGCACGCGCACACACACACACACACACACACACACACACACACACACACACACACACACACACACACACACAAAAAAAAAAAAAAAAAAAGTCTATCTTGAAGGCATCTCTCTCTCTCTCTCTCTCTCTCTCTCTCTCTCTCTCTCTCTCTCTCTCTCTCTCTCTCTCTCTCTCTCTCTCTCTCTCTCTCTCTCTCTCTCTCTATGTGTTTCTTTTAATCATCATTTTCATTACTGACTTGTTTTTTTTTTCCTGTTTGCCTCAGAACAAAACAATGGCACGCTCCCTTCCTGTCTGTCTTTCTCCCCCTTGTTCTGGCGTCACTTTTTATAATGTTGCTCATCTCTTTTGTGGTTTTGTATTCTCTTTTACTTCTTACGCTCTCATTCTGGTAAAATCGGTCTTCAATGAGGTTCTTCGCTTTCATTCACAAGTTTTTCTTACTTTTTTCCCTGTTCTATCTATTTTTTTCTTATTACTTTTTTTTTATGTTCTGCATCTTGTTTTCATGATATTCGCTTCCTGTTTTCTTCCTTTTCTTTCTTCTCCTGTCAAAACAAAGCACTGTCTACCCTACCATACATCTATCACCTCTTTGCCACGTTCCAAGATATTTTTCGAAATCTTTGTTCCGCCCTGCCTCACCTATAACTCCTTCACACCCCTGCCAGATCACAACTTTACCGCAATACATCTAAAAGTACATCCCAATCTTGCCTCCTCTATAATCTATCCTAACGTAACCTAACTTAACCTAACCTAACCTAAGATAACCTAACCTAACCTAACTTAACCTAACCTAAAATATAACATCACATCCTTGTCTATATTCCATACTGCCTAAGATCTAAACCCTAGTCACACCCTACTCTACCCCTGCCAAGCCCTATACACCCTTGTCCCTTGTCCCTTGTCCCCACGCCTCCCTCTCACCCCTGTC
>NC_087180.1:9231614-9244114 GCF_035594125.1 Scylla paramamosain
TACAACAATCCACCACCTTTT
Source organism: Scylla paramamosain (assembly GCF_035594125.1). NCBI lineage: Eukaryota > Metazoa > Arthropoda > Malacostraca > Decapoda > Portunidae > Scylla > Scylla paramamosain. The sequence continues at coordinate 9,231,636 of NC_087180.1, forward strand.
TGGGAATAAAAGAAAAAGACTGAGCGGTTCTGTACGGTTGAGTTAGTTAATTAGTCCTGTCACCCATCCATCACTAACGAGAGAGAGAGAGAGAGAGAGAGAGAGAGAGAGAGAGAGAGAGAGAGAGAGAGAGAGAGAGAGAGAGAGAGAGAGAGAGAGAGAGAGAGAGAGAGAATGACGATGGTACACAGTGGATACGAGAGGCATTTGGGAACAACATGAGGTTACAAGGAAGAGGAAAGAAGAAAGTGAAGAGGATAAACATGACAGGATGATAGAAAATTGTTATGCTGGAAGAAGAGACAGGAAAAGTAACAGGGCGAGGTGCTGAGACATAGACAAAAGAAGAGGGAGAAGGGAGGGAAGAGGGGAGGGAGGGAGGGAAAGACAACAATTGCTTCTAAGGATGTTCAATTAATTAACAACGTAACAAGAGTGGAAATGACACTGGAGGAGGAGGAGGAGGAGGAGGAGGAGGAGGAGGAGGAGGAGGAGGAGGAGGAGGAAACCTACGTAAGAGAAATAGGAAATGAAAAACTCAAGCCAAGCAAACAAGGAAGAAAAGACCGTGAAAACAAAAGACAATCTGTGCAAATGTCGAGGCGCACACGAGAAACAGCCACGAGTGTTTTTCTTCCATTTAAGGCCACAACCTCCACCCTCCCCGCCTCCCCTTCCACCCAACACCTTACTTTTCCTCCTTTCCTTATATGTGCTTCCTTGTTACTCTCTCTCTCTCTCTCTCTCTCTCTCTCTCTCTCTCTCTCTCTCTCTCTCTCTCTCTCTCTCTCTCTCTCTCTCTCTCACACACACACACTAAGACGGCCGTTGGGGGTACTGTTACAGTACCTCAGCCTATGAGGGGGAGCGGCGCCCCTCACGTGGGAGCCTAAGGAAGGTTGAGGGAAACAGGGAAGAGGGGGTGTGGGAAGGGGGAAGGCTTCGCCAGGTTTCCCGCTATAGTCCCCAAGACGGCGGCCACAAAGCGCTAATCCCCAGCACCGCCACTCAACACCTCGCCTCGCTGTAAACACCCACTGATACCGCGCCTAATCCACCACCCTCATTATAACAACAATGCAAGCCCCACGCTCCACGCCCCACGCCACACCGCGCCCGCACCTCCACACCTTCATGCTGCTACCTATCTATCTATCTATCTATCTATCTCTCTCTCTCTCTCTCTCTCTCTCTATATATATATATATATATATATATATATATATATATATATATAGAGAGAGAGAGAGAGAGAGAGAGAGAGAGAGAGAGAGAGAGAGAGAGAGAGAGAGAGTGTGTGTGTGTGTGTGACAATTTTCCTAGAAAAACTGAATCCAGAATTTCAATCATATACTGTATAATTCGTTAATATTTTCTTTAAAGAAAACAACCACGACGGTGTTCCAGGAAACAAAATCATCTTTAGCATCCATGCGGGGAAAGCAATCAATATATAAATCAAGGCAGTATAAATCAAAATGTCGTAATCGGTTTTATATTATCCATTTTTACACGAGTGTTGATATTGCCCTTTTGTGTCAACAATATATATATATATATATATATATATATATATATATATATATATATATATATATATATATATATATATATATATATATATATATATATATATTTTTTTTTTTTTTTTTAATTATATCAATAACACTAAACAACAGTAGTAAAGGAATAATCGACCATCAACACCCAAGTCGGGAATATACAAGTTACTGATATAATATACAATCGTTTTCTCTGGAACAGGAATACTTTAGTTGACCATGGAAAGACTATCGTTTTCTGTCCTGCCTCCTCGTTCTCTATGTGTACTGGGGTAAACAAAACTAAACTTGAATAATACCTCCGCTAACCCCGGTAAAAGCATTAAGTCGGATTTTTGTTCATCTTACAACACACCTCTGATTCTTGATTACTAACTACTATGCCACTAATTTGCCCTATATTTCCCAGTGTTCTCTCACACTTCGGCACGGGCGGTTATCACTTACTGGTATTGTATCGGAGCTGTCGGAGCCTATGATGGGGATTATTTCATAGATCAAGAGACCTTAGTTTTTGGATATGTTATGCCCTACAATTGTTTTATTACTGGGAGTCATGTCCTGATTGTGTTCTGCATTGCAGTCTTATATCGGCAAAAGTGCAAAAAAAAAAAAAAAAAAAAAAATATATTCATATTACGCCCAATTAACCCACGAGTGCAACGCTTAAAGTCACATTTATAATCCATCCCACTGAATATCGCTGCAGTGACGCCTAAGACTGGTTCTCGAACGACGTCATTCTTAAACTCTAAACCACCCCAGTAACTATTCGTCAAGCTATCAAAGTGTGAGAACCACGTTAACTAAAATATTACAATACAACAAAACAGTCTCTTAGAAGATGCCACAAAATTTTCAAGTGCAAACACACTTGAATATAATCAGAACAGGTGGCTATGAAAAGTAATGAAATACTGCAGTACGTACTGGCCACTGAACGTTCCCAGGAATGGCGGCATTGGGGCGTCTCACATACCTGTAACAAAACAACAAAACTCATAAGTTATAAGACACAAACAAGAACACACACAAATTTCCTACTTGAAATATATCTCATTTACTGTCTAAAATTTTACGTTTTTTTTTTTTCAAATTTATCTGTCACCAAACCTTTACTACATAACGCACCTGAATAATCACTGCAATTTCTCTGTGAACAATAAAAAAAAATACATAACAAATTTAAAGAGAACTATAAGCACTACTCTGTAAGGGCCAGAGAGAGATAGAGAGAGAGAGAGAGAGAGAGAGAGAGAGAGAGAGAGAGAGAGAGAGAGAGAGAGAGAGAGAGAGAGAGAGAGAGAGAGAGAGAGAGAGAGAGAGAGGCGGAATGCTTCAGTGTGCCCGCCATCACCTCCGTTCTCTCTCAGCCTCCATACCATGACATTTTACGGGGAACTACACGAAACCTACCAAGGGATTAGTGCATACAGGTATATCTTCCTTATTTTCCGGGAAAGACTAAGACTGCCGAGAATATTCCTAACTCAAAATGAGTCAAGAAATGTGAATTCTCAGTTTTAATAATCTTACGCTACGTTATTCGAGTATTATCAAGAAAATTATCTAACAGAACATCATGAAAAATAATTATTAAATTTAATATCTCTAGCTGAACTAAATAACACCAATACTTAAAACTGCTCGTACAATATATATATATATATATATATATATATATATATATATATATATATATATATATATATATATATATATATATATATATATATATATATAAAAATGGAGGAGATATAGTTAATCAGAGAACTTTTAAACAAATAATAATAAAATTAACGCCATTACAAAAAAGAGTTACTATAATAATAATAATAATAATAATAATAATAATAATAATAATAATAATAATAATAATAATAATAATAATAATAATAATAATAAAAACTGCACGTGGGAAGCATGTAAACATTTACACACAACATATAAAACAGAAAAAAAAAACAATAAATCACAAAGCCCACAAACTACACACATCTCCAGCACGTTCATTACTCACACTGCTGCAACACACAATAAATCAATGCCTCACAGAAATATATTAACACTGCAGGTAGGAGATGGCGGCCTACAAGCTACATCCATCTTCATTACCAAACACGGGCATCAGACGCGCTACAGAGAAGGAGGAAGGGAGGGAGGCAGAAGCAGGAGAGTCGAGGTGCAGGGAATAGCAAGCAGAGGGCAAGGAGGAAAAGAGTGATGAAAACAAAACATACAGGAGATACCGTAATTAAGGGAGTGTTGCAGGTGACATTGTTTTGACATGAGTTGATGCTATGGAGGAGTTACAGGGAATAATTAATCTTTTTACAGGTATGATCGTCCTTTGTTAATCTTCCTGACATTGTAAAAATTGTTCGGATGGAGATACAGGAGAGAAAATAATGGAAACAAAGTTAATATCGTCTGCGGAAATATTTGCGAGAGCTCAGCACAAGAATAGTGTTGAAAAGTTATAGCCATTGAAGTAGAAAATTTGTGTAGCAGTGAAAGGGTTAAAGTGGTGACAGTAGTAGGAAGGATACCAAAGAATGAGACGGATAAAACATTAAAGATAGAATGAAAGGACGTGAAAATTAGGCCGCAAAAAGCAAACAAATGGATTTATATAATGTGAGAATGAAATAACAAGGAAATAAAATGGTGAAGATTAAAACAATGAAGAAATAAATAAATACTAGAGAATGACGAGACATAGAAACAAGATGCCAGAATAAACGAACATAAATGGAATAAACCAATGAACGAAATAGATAAAAAAGATAAAAGAACATACCAACGAGTAAATTAAAGGATAAATAAGAGATAAAACGCTGGAAAAATATAACGAGTAAACTAAAAGATAAGAGAAAAACACGGAGGAACATAACAATGAATATATGAATAAATAAGAGATAAAATGATGGAGGAACAGAAGAACGAGTAAAGGATAAGAAAGAAAAGATTAAGGAACATAACAAGGAGCAAACTAAAGGACAAGAGAGAAAAGATGAAGTAACATAACGAATAAACTACAAGATATAAGAAAACGACGGAGGGATGCATGAACGAATATAAGGATAAATAAGAGAGAAAAATGAAGGAACATAACAACGAATATAGGGATAGGGTGAAAAAAAAATGGGGGGAACATAACGAATATAAGCATATATAAGATAAAAAAAAATGAAGGGATATAACGAAGAATAGTATGAAGATAAACAGAGAAACAAACAGTATAAGGACAGAGAGAGAAAAAGATGGAGAGACATGACAAGAAGACGCCGCGGAGCAAAGCAGCGAGAGAGAGAGAGAGAGAGAGAGAGAGAGAGAGAGAGAGAGAGAGAGAGAGAGAGAGAGAGAGAGAGAGAGAGAGAGAGAGAGAGAGAGAGAGAGAGAGAGAGAAAACATGGTGAGGGATTCCATAAGAGAGGAGGAAGCCAACCATCAACTTCCACACAAGAGATGAGCAAGTCCATCACATCCTCCATGAACGTCCCGCCACGGTCCTCACCCCTCCAGCGCCGCCACCTGCACCACCCCGGACACATGTACACCAAGGGCCACAAGTCAAGTAACATACACTCACTCCATTTGTGTTTTAGGTTAGGTTAGGTTAGGTTAGGAACTGGGTTGGGTTAAGTAGGGTAGGACTGGGTTGTGTTGGGGTGGGGTGGGGTGGGGTGGTGTGGTGTGGGGATGGGATGGTGCTGGGCTGGGCTGGGTTAGGTTAGGTTAGGTTAGGTTAGGTTCGGTGAGATTAAGTGAGGTTAAGTCAGCTTGGGTTGCGTTGGGTTGAGTTGGGTTGAGATGGGTTGGGTTGGGTTGGGTTCGGTGAGATAAGTGAGGTTTTGTTAGGTTAAGGTAAGGTAAGGTAAGGTAAGGTAAGGTAAGGTAAGGTAAGGTAAGGTAAGTTAGATTAGGTTAGGCACCATTTTAGGACTTCTGATACGCTGACAACATCCTTATTAAAAATGGCAGATTCTAAGCTCAGAGGACTTATGAGTGAGGAAAGCTCAACAGAAGGGAGTGTGGTATGTTACTCAAGTTCTGAGCATGACTACACAGCCCAGGGTCCGCCATGCTGGTGAGGCTGCAGGTAATGTATACACTCTGGCAGGCAGGTACTCGCACGCCACTCAGCTCTGCGCGGAGTGTGCCGGGAGATTGTATCGGTACTGAGAGCTGCTTGGCTTGCTCAGGAGGGAGGAGGGGGGATAAAGCTTGTGTATTGTTTGTTTGGTTGCTTTTCTTGAACGTAAGAGTGTAGTTACAAGTGTGAGTTGCCTTACCTAACCTTACAATATAACAATGTAACATAACCTTACCTTAATCTAATCTATTAGCTTAGCTCAACTCAACGCAATCTAATCTAACATAATCTAACCTTACTTTAGCTAAACTGACGTAAAATAGCATAATACAACATAACCTTATCTAAATCTAATCTGCTAACTCAACTCAACGCAATCTAATTTAACCTCACCTACTTAACATTACCTTAACCAAATTGATATAAAACATGACATAACCTAACCTTACTTTAACTAATTTAATCTACTAACTCAAAGCAAACTAACCTATCTTAACCTAACCTAATCTACCTAACTTATCTTAGCTTACCTTACCCTAACTTAACCTAACTTAAACTACCCTAACCCAATACAACCAAACCTAATCTAGAGTAACCACACCTAACGTAACATAATCTAATCTAACCTAACCCATCCTATCCTAACCTAACCTAGCATAACCTCAACTTACATTAACTAATCCAATGTACTAAATCAACCAAACCAAACCTTACAGCTGCACATTACCAAACAATAACAACAACACAGTGCATCGCCATGGTGATTACAACTAAAAACAGACTAAAAACCAGACTATTAATTATTACTGACATATTAAATGCTGCATAAAAAAGTGATACCTCATTACATCAGCAGTTTCAACATACTCAAACGCTGTCAATTCATGGCCACCACAGAGGCCTGTTTTTATTCAATGCATATTTTTAATGAAAGCTTAACAGTGGTTATTTAATTAAAGGGCCGCTCTCCACGCTGCCGCGAACAATTGCACGTAACGAATCAAGTCCCCGTGTTTCTGTGATGATGGTGATGGTGATAGTGATGGTGATGGTGGTGGTGGTGGTGGTTGATAATAATAACAACAACAACAACAACAACAACAACAACAACAACAACAACAACAACAACAACAACAATGTCGAGTCCCCCACTTCAAATTATGATGATGATGATGATAATGATGATGATGATGATGATGATGATGATGATGATGATGATGATGATAATCATAATAATAATAATAATAATAATAATAACAATAATAATAATAATAATAATAATAATAATAATAATAATAAAAGACTGATACGCATCCTAATTAATGCTCTCTCTCTCTCTCTCTCTCTCTCTCTCTCTCTCTCTCTCTCTCTCTCTCTCTCTCTCTCTCTCTCTCTCTCTCTCTCTCTCTACCAATCTGTATTCTGAAACGCTTTGCTTTCTCAACACGACTCTTTTCAAAGGCCACAGAGATGATAAGGCAGATTCTTATGAGTCTATATCCTGTTAATAATGTAGAAATCTTATTAATATGTCACCAGGAAAAAAATCATTAAAAACCCATGTAACTTCAAGATGAGGCTTTTAAATGCAGTTGTTTCAAAATCTGGTCCTGTATAAAGTTCACTCTTCTCTAGGCAACTATATTCCCTGTGTCCCGTTAGAAGTGGTGGCAGCCCCGGGATAGGTCAGTGTGTCCAGCCCAGCAGCAGCCTTGGCGACGACTATTACTGTGACGGGTGTGATCAATCTTGAGCGCCAGAGTCATGGTGCTGCGTCACTCTACCAGGCCAGCCATCACAGCCGAGCTCTTCCTCCCCCTTCCTCGTACGTGAAGTGACCTTGCTAAAAAACTGACTAGACGGGGTATGTTCAGAGAAAAAATGGTAATCTCTCTCTCTCTCTCTCTCTCTCTCTCTCTCTCTCTCTCTCTCTCTCTCTCTCTCTCTCTCTCTCTCTCTCTCTCTCTCTCTCTCTCTCTGGCCCATATCATTAAACAGCTCAATGCCTGAAGATCTGTCCTAAGTTGAAAATTGTAGCACTTATTTGAAATCTCACAAGGGCGATTTTTCCTTGTAGAGTGTAAGTGGGGGAAAGATTGACTTGATAATCTCTCTCTCTCTCTCTCTCTCTCTCTCTCTCTCTCTCTCTCTCTCTCTCTCTCTCTCCCCGGGTAACAACGAGTGCCCTACAGTTGTCCTGCATTCCTGTTTGCTTTTACTTCTTGGGGGTTAGCTATGAAGTCTCTCTCTCTCTCTCTCTCTCTCTCTCTCTCTCTCTCTCTCTCTCTCTCTCTCTCTCTCTCTCTCTCTCTCTCTGATCCTGCCAGTCCCTCTCATTTACTCCTTCATATACATAATTTTTCTCCCAAATTCCTGTTTCTTTCTTAGTTTTTTGCATCCCATCCCACCACTCTCTCTCTCTCTCTCTCTCTCTCTCTCTCTCTCTCTCTCTCTCTCTCTCTCTCTCTCTCTCTCTCTCTCTCTCTCAGTAACACCGCGCGTCCTACATATATCCTGCATTCCTCTCCTTCGCCCTCTCTCTGCTTGGGGTTCGGATTGCAGGCGAAGGCATCCACAAGCATCACACTTCCAATGCACGGCAAGAAGAAAGGCTCATGTGCGTTTGTGTTTTTTGTAACAAAACACTAACTAAAAGGCAAGCACGCACGCACACAGGCAGACACAACAAGGTTCAAAAGACACACAGCCGTAAGCACATAAGACTATCTTAAGTATACACAACTGGGAGACGGCTCGTTCACACATACATACACGCAGACACACTATCCAAACACCATCGCTTCAACAGTGCTTTCTAAGTATTTGAGTGTAAAGTTCAATGCAAACTAACAGCTCAGGCCACAGGACGGGGAGGGGATAACATTTGCATGGCTTCAATCGTGAGTAGATACGAAAATTAATCCAATAAATACTATGAACAAAAAAATTGCTCTCACTTCATTGTATTTACATGTCAAAGTAACTGTATACGAACTCTAAATGGTGGGAAGATAAGAACATTTTCACGAAGTAACTGTATACTAACTCGAAATGGTGAGAAGATAACATTTCCAAGAATAAAAACAAGGGAAATACGTGTACAAACTGAACTAGTAAATGATATAAAAGTTTGGTCTTCTACAGTTCACCCTTAGCGTCGATATGTAATAGTGTAAACTTATTTAGGCCCCATACTAATAAATAAATAAATAAATAAATAAATTTCAGTAAAAAAATACGTACGAGTACAACCACGGAAATTAATTTAACAATAAAAACGTCTAGTCTTCAGCAGTGTGCACAACGTTCATGTAAACAACATGTAAAGTTCACTGTTAACCATGTGGGGATGAGATCAATTTATTTTTACAAGCCAAAATTAAATAATTATCTAAACCAGTTCTGTAAACAGTAGAAACGTTTACTCTTCAACGGTTCGTCTTCACCCTCTATTGTTTAAGTCCATGTAAACTTACCCAGACAATACGCAGGGGAGATAACATCACCTTCACGATTTAATAATAATAATAATAATAATAATAATAATAATAATAATAATAATAATAATAATAATAATAATAATAATAATAAATAATAATTCATTATAATTACATGTATAAAAACTGCACACATATGTTCGGGCTATATGATTAAAGAAATCACGTTGCTTTCAAGAATAAAATTATGAATAAAACACTAATTAATACATTGACAAAATAAAAGCTGTTCCTCTTCAGCTGAACATTTTGCTCTAATATCAACAATAAACTAACACCCTGCACACGGCGGGGATGTAACAGTAATGTCACTTTGCCAATATAGTAAATATAAATAAACTAATCACATCAGAAAATAACAAAAATGTTTCCCCTTCACTCACCTTAAGTATACTCGTATAATATAAACACTGTGGACTAACTTACGTCATATGACTAAGATATTTTTCATCACAACGTATAAAATTTGAATTACTACACAGATTAATTTAATAAATAATAAAACAGCACAGCACAGTTACCTGATTCATCACACAATGCGGGGGAAAATATCACAAAAAATCGCACAACCGCAGTTTTTCACGTTTCAATTTCCATGGTGCACGTGCCAAACCAATTTTAAATTTACAGTCAGACTTTACAATAGAGAAATTATTAAAGCTACAATACTCATCTCTGCCTTATTGGTATTAAAGGCGAATATTCCTAATGCTAACGATTAAACCTAACCTAACGCAACATAACCAAACCTAACTGAACCCAATATAACAAAATAAGACTAACCTAATCTAACCTAACATAACCAAATCAAATGAAAACAAACCAAAGCAGACAAAACCTATCTTAACCAAACCAAACCAAACCAAACCAAAACAAACCTAACCTAATCTTACCTTATTTTGCCTTGTCTCAAATAACCTAACCTAATCTAAACTAGACTAACATAACATAACATAACATAACATAACATAACATAACATAACCTAAGCTAACCCAACGCAACCCAACTCAACACCCCTCAATCTATCCCAACAACTCTAATGGCCTCCACTCCAAAGAAATCAACCGTGACTCCACACCACTCCATCGCACCACACTCCATTCTCACCTACCACACCATTAAACACACACCCAGACAGAGACACTACAGTTAATCCACCTTCATCAAATACCACCTTAGGATTAAATGGATTAGCAATTAGAGGCATGATGTGGGGCGATACGGAAACAGGTAAGGGGACTGAACAGGTGGAGGGCGGGTGACAGGTAAATATGCGGCCATCTGAGCAACACCCCGATCCGCCAGGTAGCAACAGGTTGGCGCTGCAGTCAATATCGTAATAATTAAGCTTTCACGGCATAAAGGTGACCCTCTGACCGCCACCACCCACTCGCCTCACCTCGCACTGTTGCTCTTTGTCCTCTCTCTCTCTCTCTCTCTCTCTCTCTCTCTCTCTCTCTCTCTCTCTCTCTCTCTCTTTGACACACACCCACCCACACATCATTAACAGCACACACATTCAGTTATCCTTGCCATGTGCATGAATAAACAGCACCACACACACACACACACACACACACACACACACACACACACACACACACACACACACACACACGTAGGCGGCTCGTCAGGTGTTAAACAAGCCAATCCCTCATTACCTGTCCCTCTGTATACACCTGTCCACTCACACACACCTGACACAAGGGCTCATTCACCCACAGGTAACACGAGAGCCTTTAATTGATACCGACCCGTGTGGGAAGGCGATGCAAGGGTGAATTTGAAAACATATGGGCTTTGGGTGGTCTTCATGTGTTTTATGTTTAAATGACATTCAGTGAGGGGATGTTAGAGGAGCAAGAGGGAAAAAAGAGATGAATGAATGGACTGTGGAAAGAGGAAAGATGAAAGGATATAGAAAGATAGGAAGGGAGGAATGAATAGAGGGTGATGCGTAAAAGGAAAATTGCGACCATTACACAGGTAAATTTCCACACACAGGTACGGACAGGTAAATTCCCCTCCCTCCCTCCCTCCCTCCCACGCCTCCAAACGATGGTTTACCCCGGTAGCGCTCACATCGATCGCCTCTCTCACTTCCCTGCCATTATCAACTTTATCACAACCCATCTTTTTTTTTCTTTTTAACTTTCATCTCAGGTAAATAATGTTATCGTACCCTAAGCCCGCGTCTCTCTCTCTCTCTCTCTCTCTCTCTCTCTCTCTCTCTCTCTCTCTCTCTCTCTCTCTCTCTCTCTCTCTCTCTCTCTCTCTCTCTCTCTCTCTCTCTCTCCCCCTCCCATTGATAAAAAATTATACATACTCGCGAAGCCAATTTTTTCTTGTCAAGCAAAAAATATTTCCCTTTAAATTTCGGTTTCCTGTGTTTCCCCTTCTCTCTCTCTCTCTCTCTCTCTCTCTCTCTCTCTCTCTCTCTCTCTCTCTCTCTCTCTCTCTCTCTCTCTCTCTCTCTCTCTCTACACACTTCTCATGTAATCTATCCTCCCTATCCTCCTCCTTTTCCACCACCACCTCCTCTTCCTCCTTCACCACCACAACCATCACCTCCTCCTCTTCCTCTTCCTCCTTCTCCTTAGTAACAATATCACCGAGTCCCACCATTCTACCACTAGATGAAGTGACTATAGTGTAATGACAACCACAATTAGATGACAGGCACACCTTCAACTTAATTAGAAAGCAGGTGGAAGATAAAGGTGATCCGGTGGTGGTGGTGGTGGTGGTGGTGTATTAGGTGCAAGGTAGTGAATGAATGGTGAAAGTAGTGTGTAAAAACGGATGGAGATGATGATGATGATGATGATGATGATGATGATGACAAAATGAGTGGCGGTAATGACAACAACAGTAAACACGAAGAAGAGGAGGAGGAGGAGGAGGAGGAGGAGGAGGAGGAGGAGGAGGAGGAGGAGGAGATCAACAACAACAACAACAACAACAACAACAACATGAACAAAGATAAAGACTGCAAATAATGAAGACAATGACGATGACGGTAAATTTGACGATGACAGAAGCACTACTAACAATAATGAACAATAATGACGGCAGTAACACCCATGATGACACTCACTATGCAAACACTAATGCTACCTGGAGTGACAATTGCCGCCCAAAATGCCATTATGCTTCCCGTAATGGCCAATTAGCGCCCGAGAGAGAGAGAGAGAGAGAGAGAGAGAGAGAGAGAGAGAGAGAGAGAGAGAGAGAGAGAGAGAGAGAGAGAGAGAGAGAGAGAGAGATGGAGTAAAAAAATAAATAAATACAACCAACAAATGAATGAGAAAAAAACATGAATG
>NC_087180.1:9251614-9254114 GCF_035594125.1 Scylla paramamosain
GTTAGCTTTGAATTAACTGGGAGATGACAAGGTGTGTGTGTGTGTGTGTGTGTGTGTGTGTGTGTGTGTGTGTGTGTGTGTGTGTGTGTGTGTGTGTGTGTGTGTGTGTGTGTGTGTTTCCATTCAACTTCGTGGTTTTGTCGTAGAACAGAAATGCAATACATTAAGGTTGAAACCGATACATACAATAAAATGGCATTCGAGAGAGAGAGAGAGAGAGAGAGAGAGAGAGAGAGAGAGAGAGAGAGAGAGAGAGAGAGATTACTGGCAATACCTGTTTACTTACGAACTGGACAAGAATGAATGGCTAGCTTAAGAAGGACGCACGTTCTCTCTCTCTCTCTCTCTCTCTCTCTCTCTCTCTCTCTCTCTCTCTCTCTCTCTCTCTCTCTCTCTCTATATATATATATATATATATATATATATATATATATATATATATATATATATGACATTATAATAAACTACAAGTAGCATTAGTAGGAGCAAAAGTAGTAGTAGTAGTAGTAGTAGTAGTAGTAGTAGTAGTAGTAGTAGTAGTAGTAGTAGTAGTAGTAGTAGTAGTAGTAGTAGTAGTAGTAGTAGAAGAAGAAGAAGAAGAAGAAGAAGAAGAAGAAGAAGAAGAAGAAGAAGAAGAAGAAGAAGAAGAAGAAGAAGAAGAAGAAGAAGAAGAAGAAGAAGAAGAAGAAGAAGAAGAAGAACAACAACAACAACAACAACAACAACAACAACAACAACAACAACAACAACAACAACAACAACAACCACACGAACAAGAGCAACAGCAACAATATCAGAGATGGTGGTGATGGTGGTGGTGGTGGTGGTGGTGGTGGGAGAGAGACGGAGGCCGCAGTAAAGTCGCTACAGTAAAAGTAGCAACAGCAATACCACCAGTACCAGGAGGAGAGGAGTTCGATAACCCATCAATAGCAGAGAAGCAATACAGGTAAGGAAACAGTGAGCAGTAAGAGTGGGCCTCCATCGACCTTCCCGCCAGTCAGTGTCACCCACCGTAGTCCCCCTCGCCCAGCCAAACCGCCAACACGTGATCGAGATAAGTTAACAGTCAATTAGTCACTCAGTCAGTCATTCAGTTAGCGGGGCAGTGAACCCGTCAGGCATTTATCAAGTTTATCAGTCAGTCTGTGTGTCAGTCTGTTCGTGAGGTCAGTTTATTTGGAAATGAGATGAAGGTTAAGCAAGAAATTAGAGATACATAGAAGATATTAAATAAAGGAAGGAAGGAGGGAAGGAGGGAAGGAAACTAACGCATGAATAAGAGACGAAAGATGGATGGATTGATAAACAGAAGAAATAAAATAAAGAAGGAAGAAGGACAAGAAGATGACACATGAATAAGGGACGAAAGATGGATGGACTGATAAATAAAAGAAATTTAATAAAAAAAGGGGAAGAAAGAAAGAAAGAAAGAAAGAGAGAAAGTAAAGCATAAGGGACAAAAGATGGACGGATGGTTGGATGGAAAGGAGGAAGGAGAAAAGGAAAGAAGAAAAAGCATCAAAGCAGGAAGAAAGATGACAGATAAATGGGTGGATAGATGCTTAGATACATACGTATATGGATGGATGGATGGATGGAAAAAAAATATATAGCGTAAAATGAAAAGAGGCAAGGGATGATGAAGAAAAAAATAAGGGATAAAACGAAGGGCAGACTAAACAAAAACAAGGAAATATATGAGGAAGTGAGCAAAGGAGTGAGAGAGAGAGAGAGAGAGAGAGAGAGAGAGAGAGAGAGAGAGAGAGAGAGAGAGAGAGAGAGAGAGAGAGAGAGAGAGAGAGCGTCACAATAGCCCCGCTGTGGTGATACGCCCATAAGCACCACGGCAGAGGCAGCAGCAGCAGCAGCAGCAGCAGCAGCAGCACCACCACCACCACCACCACCACCACACCACCACCACCACCACCACCACCACCACCACCACCAGAGGGAAAAAAATACATAATGCTGTAGAACTCATTTATATTTTTTTGCGGATTAAACTGTATGTTCCATTATTCAAACCGGATCATCGTCTCTCTCTCTCTCTCTCTCTCTCTCTCTCTCTCTCTCTCTCTCTCTCTCTCTGGGTGGGTGGATGTGTAGTAACTTTCATATTATTTTTTTCCCTCCTTTAAGGGAAAGAAATGTTTGTGTTTTAATTGTGTTTCCATTTTTCTACGCACCAGTAAAGGAAATGGTCGTGGTGGTGGTGGTGGTGGTGGTGGTGGTGGTAGACATAGTGGCTCCACCATTTTCCACGCATGGCTAACTTTCTTCCCCTTCCCTGCGTCTTTCCTCCCTTCTCTCCCTCCCCCGCCTCTGCGTCTTTCCTCCCTTCTCTCCCTCCCCGCCCCTTACTCCCACCACAGGTCCGCTACTTTACTACTTTGATCGCTCCAGGCACCTCTACCTCCCTCCTTCCCTCCCTTCCTTCCTTCCTTGACCACCTCCCCTCCTTCCCTCCTTCCCTCCTTCCTGCCTTCCCTCCCTTTGA
>NC_087180.1:9259114-9264114 GCF_035594125.1 Scylla paramamosain
AAGACAACACCTTTATATTCCCTCAAGGCGTGGTCGTTCACTCCAACTTGGTGAACAAACCTCTTTTCTTTATATATATATTTTTTTTCTATCTAACAAGTTTCCTTTATTTAGCACAAGCGTCAACCGTCCATGACCTTATAATGACCTTGTGAAGTCAATTTCTCTCGAGTCTCTATAATACATCTCTGGGGACAATATGTACAACAAATCCATAAAAAATAAATAAACAAAAAGAAATATAATAAAGCTCAAACCAGAATATATAATGCAAGAAAAAATATAACAGGAAAACGTTATGAATATATATATATATATATATATATATATATATATATATATATATATATATATATATATATATATATATATATATACGACCCGTTTTGATGATGCGGACGACATCAAAAAGGCCGTGACGACGGAGCTGAGGAGCATCCCGCAAGAAACCTTCCAGCAGTGCATGCAAGCCTGGCAGAGAAGGATGGACAAGTGCATGCGGTGCCAGGGGGATTACTTCGAAGGAGATAACCTATAGTTTGTAGCCTCGATGTGAAATAAAACTTGTGTGGCACCAGTCCTGGAACTTTAATGACACACCTCGTATATATATATATATATATATATATATATATATATATATATATATATATATATATATATATATATATATATATATATATATATATATATATATATATATATATATATATATATATATATATACATATATTAGAACCTTCCTCCTCATCATCATCAAAGCAAATAAATAATAATAATAATAATAATAATAATAATAATAATAATAATAATAATAATAATAATAATAATGATAATACATTAAACACCACTACCACCAACGAAAACAAAACACCGCCTATCTGTCAAATTATCTATCAGCGCATTCATCCATTTACTTAACTATCTCCTTATCTCCTTATCTATCAGTCAATTTATCTTTCTATCTGTCATCCATTTACTTAACTATCTCCTTATCTCCTTATCTATCAGTCAATTTATCTTTCTATCTGTCTATCTGTTTATCCATAACCTATCATTCATTCATCCATCCATCTATCTATCTACATACCATGCCCTTTGAACTAAAATAGCACAAACAAGCCAACCAAACAAAACTAAACTAAACTAAACTAAACTAAACTAAACAAAAATTTTAAGCAAACACATCGTGACCAAACCTGTGACCTTCAGAGCTAAGTGACCTCGTGACGTCATAGAGGTCACGTAACATCTTCTGCACACGCCACTACGACCACTAACGACCCCTAATTTGACCTGAACGACCTGTCACCGATAGTTAAGCGGCCGTTGATAGTGTGTGATGGGGGGAGGGAAGGTGAGACGAGGGTAGGGGGTCTGGAGGGGAGAGGGATATATGGGGAGGGTAAGAAGGGAGGGAGAAAGGGAGAGGTGGAATGAGGGGAAGAGAGGGAGAGATAAAGAGGGAAAGAGGAAAGGAAGGAGAAGAGACAGTGGTTAATGCACGGCCCAGACCTTGATGTCAGAGAGAGAGAGAGAGAGAGAGAGAGAGAGAGAGAGAGAGAGAGAGAGAGAGAGAGAGAGAGAGAGAGAGAGAGAGAGAGAGTCTTTGCTTTTATATCATGGTAATAGCTGTATACTACTACTGCTGCTACTACTACTACTACTACTACTACTACTACTACTACTACTACTACTACTACTACCACCACCATCACCACCACCACAGTACATAATCCAACCAACATTAAAAAAAGTGAGAGAAAACCAGTAAAATGGAAAAATAAAAATAAAAATATAAGACTCTACATAACCATAACAATATTACAATGCTCGGAACACTGACACAAAATAAAACGGAAAGAGAAAGCCGATTAAAAGCTTAACTGGCGTAATGAGGACGAGGTTATTATATAATTAGCATTCGAGTGCATGAGTGATGTCAACGATTACCACAAACATCAACATCCTCAACAACAACAACAACAACAACAACAACAATGATGGTGATGATGATGATGACGACGATGATGAAAATTTATGATTATACTGACACGATATTTTCACATGCACAAACACACGCACACGAGATGAAGAAGAAGAAGAAGAAGAAGAAGAAGAAGAAGAAGAAGAAGAAGAAGAAGAAAAAGAAAGAAAGAAAGCAGCGTTCCGAGGCTTCTAATTCCTTCGCTTTTGTCCGCCTGGCGATTGAGGGAAGAAGGGAAAGAAAGGAAAGGGAAAGAATAGACGGAGGAACAAAAGACAGAGATGGAGGAAAGGAGAGGAGGTGGCAAACAGTCTTAACTCAATTACATGTCCATGCCTCACCGCTCTGTCTCTCTCTCTCTCTCTCTCTCTCTCTCTCTCTCTCTCTCTCTCTCTCTCTCTCTCTCTCTCTCTCTCTCTCTCTCTCTCTCTCTCCCCAGAGCTGCTTGGTGGTTAAGTAATAAATATAATTAGTGCAGTTATGCAGATGAGGGCTTGTTTGGATAGATTGAGATGCTTGCTTGTTTAGACTGCCTCCTGTTACTGGGTACTGGTGGTGGTGGTGGTGGTAGTGGTGGTGGTGGTGCTAATAGTAGTAGTAGTAGTAGTAGTAGTAGTAGTAGTAGTAGTAGTAGTAGTAGTAGTAGTAGTAGTAGTGGTGGTGGTGGTGGTGGTGGTGGTGGTGGTGGTGGTGGTGGTGGTGGTGGTGGTAGGAGGAGGAGGAGGAGGAGGAGGAGGAGGAGGAGGAGGAGGAGGAGGAGGAGGAGGAGGAGGAGGAAAAGTGGGAATGGTGGCAGTGGTGTTTTTCTTCATTTTCTTGCTGCTATCCTATTA
Organism: Scylla paramamosain; assembly: GCF_035594125.1. Classification (NCBI taxonomy): domain Eukaryota; kingdom Metazoa; phylum Arthropoda; class Malacostraca; order Decapoda; family Portunidae; genus Scylla; species Scylla paramamosain. Next base: position 9,261,935 of record NC_087180.1, read on the forward strand.
TTATTATTATTTTTATTATTATTATAATTATTATTACTGTTACCATAAAAAAAACACCACCACCACCACCACCACCACCACCACCACCACCACCACCACCACAACCACCACCACTATTACTAAGACACTCGATCTACCACTGCTATGACCTCACACACACGCACACACACACACAAACTGCTTGCCTAAATTAACACACACACGGGGGGGGGGAGCATTCCGTGAGGGCGCTGACCCGACACTTAAGTCGCGACCCACGCCCACCCACGCCCTTAGCCACGCCGCCCACTCCATCACACCGCTACCACTGCCGCCCGTACCCTCAAGCCAGTAACTACACACACACACACACACACACACACACACACACACACACACACACACACACACACACACCACCGCCCACCCACATCTTCTCACGCCCACACGCCCTGAGTCATCCCTGTATATACACACAAATCCGCCCACACTTATGCATGATTCTCTCTCTCTCTCTCTCTCTCTCTCTCTCTCTCTCTCTCTCTCTCTCTCTCTCTCTCTCTCTCTCTCTCTCTCTCTCTCAAAGCCGTCCAAGTCAGCCCACTCTTGCGATCATTGCTACGTGAGAGGGAGAGGGAGAGGGAGACAGGAAGGGAGAGAGGGAGAGGGACGGGAGGAGAAAAGGTGGAGGTCAAGGTGATGATTGTAAGAGGAAGAGATAGATGGAGGCTTTGAGAGAGAGAGAGAGAGAGAGAGAGAGAGAGAGAGAGAGAGAGAGAGAGAGAGAGAGAGAGAGAGAGAGAGAGAGAGAGAGAGAGAGAGAGAGAGAGAGAGAGAGAAATATATATGAGGAAAACAATGCATCGTCAGACAAGAAGACAATAGTTAGAATAATGAGAGAGAGAGAGAGAGAGAGAGAGAGAGAGAGAGAGAGAGAGAGAGAGAGAGAGAGAGAGAGAGAGAGAGAGAGAGAGAGAGATATGAAGGAAGAGTGAGAGTGCGGGAGAGACGAATGGGAGAGGAGAAGGGGAGGGAAGTCTTTTCAACAAGTGGCGTACAGGGGAGATAAAAGGTGGGGAAGGCAGGGCAGATTAATCTATTGGTGAGGCCTAACACCACCCACGTAGGCCTGATGACAGCCTACTCGCGTCTCCCTTACCGAGTATCTCCTTACCTCATGTTTATCTCTCGGTTTTTTTTTTCCTCTTTTTCCTTTCTTTTCTTTTTTTTTCATACTTAGTCCTTTCGTTTCATCTCTATCACCTCTTTTCTTAATTGTCGTTTTCTTTATTTCTATCTTCTATTAGCTCTTCTCTCTTAATTTGTCGTTTTCTTTATCTTTATCGTCTTTTTCTCTCGTTCCTTTCGTGTTGTCTTTATCACCTCTTCTCTCTTATTTGCCATTTCCTTTACTTCTATCTTCTTTTCATCTCGTTCATTTCGTCTCCTCCCTATCACTTTTTTTTTCTCTTATTTATCATTTTCTTTATTATCTATCTCTTCTTTTTTTCCTCTCATTCCTTTCCTCTATTTCTATCGCCTCTTTTATTATTTGTCTATTTCCTATAGTTATATTTCCTTCCCTCTCATCTCATTTATATTCTTCCTTTATCTTGTTTTTGTTTCCCTCGTGTTCCCCTTTTTCTTTTTTTTTTTTTTTTGCCTTGCCTTTTATGTCTCGTTTTTTCTCTTATCTCCTTACTTTTATCTTATGTTTTTTTTCATTTATTTACATTCTCCTTCATCTCGTATTTCGTTTCTTTTCATGTCTGACCTTTTTTTTAATATAATTTTCGTCTCATTTCCTTTACTTTGTCTCTTTTTCCTTGTCTCCTTTACTTCCCTCTTTTTCCTCTCATTTCTTCAACCTCCTCCTTTATCTTTGCTTTTCATCTCCTTTACCTCCTCTTTTTTTTCCCCCTCTAGGACTGAGCAATTTCCCTTTTACGCAATCTCTTATTCTTCTTTTCTCTCTCTCCTCCAACTCCTCCATTCATTACTGCACTTCTCCTCCTCCTCTTCCTTCTCTCATTATTATCCTTTCCAGCACCTCTTTTTTTTCACTTTTCTTTTTTTTTTCACCTTCATTATCATTCTCCTCCTCCTCCTTTCCTTCCCATTTTCTACACACTCCATTCGTTCCTCGTGACACTCTACACTCCTCTCCCCACTCCTCCCCCTTCCTCCTCCCACTCCCTACC
>NC_087180.1:9269114-9276614 GCF_035594125.1 Scylla paramamosain
ATGATGATGATGATGATGATGATGATGATGATGATGTTGATGATGATGGTAATGGTGATCTATTTGAGGTACAAAACATACTTAAAGCAATGGGAGTGGATGGAACAAGGTATAACCAAGATGTAACACAGGATAGGAATTCTTATGGGAGAAATTTGGTGACAATATGTTGTAATAATAAGGTATGTATTTTCAATGGTAGAGTAGATAGAGATCTCAGAGTGGGGAGACCCACAACTACACATGGCACTCTTGTGGATTATGTTATAGGTTCACCAACATTGTTAAAAGATGTAAATGAATTTAGAGTGCTAGACTATGACCCATTGTATTCAGATATTCATTGTGGTATTCATGTACAGCTTAAAGTAAATATTGAGTATGCAATTATTAACAATGCCAATATAGCACCTGTGAGTAACTATAATCAACCAAGTAAGTGGAGAGCATCTAAGGAAGAGGATTATATAGCAGAAATTGATGAAAATCAGGTAAAAGAGTTAATAGAGCAGATGGATTCTATGGACATTGAAGATGTAAGTACTAGAATAAAGAATATTTTATTAGGAGCAGCTGTAAAGGTTTTTTCCACCAAAGAAAAAGAAAAATTATGTTAAGCAAAGTAATAATGCAAGTTTATCTGGATATGATAATATTTGTTGGTATACAAGGAAAGCATACCATAAAGCTAGACATAAATATTATCTGAGGAGGAGTGAGGATAATAAGAAAGATATGATAGAAAAAAGCAAGAAGTACAAAGCTGAACTGAAAAGAGTACACAATAAGGAAAAAGAAAATATGTTGATTAAGTTAAAAGCAAACAGAAATAAAGATCCAAAAACATATTGGAAAATATTAAAGGAAAATGATGGAAATAAAAGCAAAACTACACTTACACTTGCAGATTTTCATCAACACTTTAAGAATCTATCAGAGGAAATTAGTGAAAGTGATATGCATTTAAGTGAACTAGAAAGTGCTACAATTGAATCTGGGGAAGAGGAAACACTGAATGAGCCCATTACAGAACATGAAGTGTTGAGAAAGCTATTAGAAAACTAAAGAATGACAAGGCACCTGGATATGATGATATTGTTAATGAATATATTAAAAGTACAAAAAATATGCTTAATTTGTATGTTAAATTTTTTAATAGGATTTTGGATACAGGATATTTACCTAAAGAATGGTTGATAGGGGTTATTGTCCCATTGTATAAGAATAAAGGTGATGTTGATGACCCACACAATTATAGGGGTATAACTTTGTTAAGTTGCTTAGGTAAGGTATTCACATCTGTGCTAAATGACAGGTTAACTTCTTATTCTGATAGTCATAATATTATAAAAGAAAATCAAGCTGGATTTAGGCAAGGTTATAGTACTCTTGATCACATATTTTTATTAAAGAACATCATTGATCTGTTTTTATGGAAGAAGAAACAATTATTTTGCCTTTTTATTGATTATAGAAAGGCATTTGACACAGTTTGGAGGGAGGGGCTCTGGTATAAGATGGTAAAGGAAAATATTGGTGGTAAAGTCCTTAATGTTATTAGAAATATGTATTTGAACATTAAATCATGTGTTAAGTTTAATGGAAACAAGTCAGACACTTTTATTTGTAATAGAGGAGTAAGACAAGGTGAAAATCTTTCTCCATTATTATTTGCCCTTTATGTAAATGACATTGAAAAGTCTTTAATAGAAAACAGATGTAATTACCTACTATTTGATGATAACTACCTTGATTTACAATTGAATTTATTGATAATGATGTATGCTGATGACACAGTAGTTCTAGCTAATTCGGAAGAGGAAATGAGGAATATTCTTAATGCATTGGAGTTATATTGTGACAAATGGAAATTAGAGGTAAACAAAAATAAGACAAAAATTGTTGTATTCAGCAGAGGAAGACTTAATTATGACAATTTTCATTTTGTATTTAGTGATGAAATTATAGATACAATTGGTGAATACAAATATCTTGGTGTCTTATTCAATTATAATGGTAGGTTTTAGAAATGGTCAATTGGACCTTAAGAAAAGAGCAACAAGAGCTATGTATTCACTAATTGGAAAATGCCGCAAACATGATCTACCAGTTGGATCTGCAACTTGAATTGTTGAACACCATTGTAATGCCAATTATGACCTATGCTTGTGAAATTTGGGGATACTGTATTATTAGAGAAATCAAGCAGTTGCACATGACATTTTTTAAAACATGTATTACATGTACATAAATATACAAGCACTGATATTGTATATGGGGAGTTAGGGGAATATCCTATTGATATTGTTATCAATACTAGAATGATTGGCTACTGGTCCAAGGTTAATAACAGGGAAAACTACTAAGTTAAGCATGATTATGTATAAAAGTTTGTTACATTTAGACTCCACAGGCATGTATTCATCACCTTGGATTTGCCATATAAGAAATATTCTTAACAATTGTGGTATGTCAGGTATTTGGATGGATCAACAAACTAATAATCCAGAATGGTTAAGGAAAGCAGTTGAAAACAAACTTAAAGATCATTGGATAACATCATGGTTTAGAAATATTTCAACAAAGGGACTTTGTAAGAGTTATAGAATGTATAAAGACTTGTATTGCAGAGAAGATTACCTATTGAAACTTAAAAAGAGTATCAGAATGCCTTTGATTAAAATAAGAACAAATAACAATAGACTACCTGTTGTGAAAGGAAGATATGATAGTATAGATAGGGAAGAAAGATTATGTACTTTATGTAGATGTAATGTTGTTGGAGATGAATATCATATTTTATTGTCATGCCCTAATGATAACATCGTGGAGCTCAGAAACAAATATATTCCAAATTATTATAGAAATAACCCAACAGTGAATAAGTTTATCCAATTAATGCAAAGTAAAAGTCAATATATTTTGTCTAACATTTCTCTTTTTTTAAAAGCTACCTATAATTTTTTTTAGGTAACAGAAAGTTGATTTATATAAGTTGTTAGTGTTTGTTTGTATCTGAAATAATTGCAGGAGCTGTGCTCCATACTTTGTATCACAAAGTCTGAGCATGTAAATAAATCTGAAATCTGAATCTGAAATCTGAATCGAAAGGAGGAACAAGAGATATCCGACACACACACACACACACACACCACACACACACACACACACACACACACACCACACACACACACACACACACACACACACACACACAAACAGACAGAGCACACTTGTCCTGAGGTGAAGTGAGCAGGGGAGAGAGAGAGAGAGAGAGAGAGAGAGAGAGAGAGAGAGAGAGAGAGAGAGAGAGGAGAGAGAGAGAAGTGAGAGGAGAGAGAGAGAGAGAGAGGAGAGAGAGGAGAGAGAGAGGAGAGAGGAGAGAGGAGAGAGAGAGATAGGACGAACAGGTCACCGAAAACTGACCTGAATAAATAAAATAACATCAGCGTGTGTAATCGACCCGTCAGTGGCCTCGTCCTTTGCAACGCTGAGCTGGCCTTAAAATACCTCCCCGCCCTTGGCAACACCTCCCGCGATGCGCAGCGAAAATTAACGAAAAAGCGCCCGCCAGGTGACACGAGCGGCGGTAATCGCTCCCGTTGTTCCCACTAAGCTACGATCGGGTTGAAATGTTTTCGCTCAGAATAGAACTTGTGAGGTGTAAATATAGAAGGGAAAGGTCGAGGTTGTGAATGCAGAGAATGTTGTGGCGGCTGTGGTGTGGTTAGAGGCGGTGGTGGTGTGATTAGTGGTGGGGGTCGGGGTGGTAATGTTGCTAGGTGTTGTTGTTGTTGTTGTTGCTGTTGTTGTTGTTGTTGTTGTTGGTGGTGGTGGTGGTGGTGGTGGTGGCGTTATTGATGTTAGTGATGGTGGAGTTGCTTAAGAGTTATGGTAGTGGTAGTTTTGTTGTTGTTGTTGTTGTTTTTATTGCTGTTATTGGCATTAGTGTGTGGTGGTGGTGGTGGTATGTGTTGTTTTGTTTTGTCGTATTGATTAAAACTATCGTGCCGTATGTACTGTACTGATTACTAAAACATCACCACCAACGCACTCACCCACCCATCCAACCAACGCCCACTACGACAACCCACCCAGCCACACACACACACACACACACACACACACACACACACACACACACACACACACACACACACACACACACACACACACACACTTCCCAAGCTAAACCATAACACTCACTTCCTAACCAACACATGAAACACTCAGTCAAATAAACACAAAACGCAACACACTCACACACACACTTACACCCCCACACAAACACACACACGCACATCAACAAACTATTTTACTGGCCTTCCTTCCTTTCCCTGACGTAAATTTCAGGGAGAGAAGAAACTTATAACACCAAATTACTACTATTTCTTCTTATTCTTCGTGTAATTTCCGGTCTCTTAAGAGGAGGATCATAACTCGCTGAGAATAACTGGCTCGCCTTCCAACCTTTAATGCAAGACAAATGTTATGGCTCTCCTTTCCCCCTCCTCATTCTCCTCCTCCTTCTCTTCCACCCTTTTATCTAATTTTCCGTGACGTCTAAATTCATCAAGTATTTGGATGGTATTCTTTCACATCTTTCCGTGTCTTGCCTCAGCTTCCTACATGGTTCTAGTAAAAGTTAATTGGATCTTTTTTTTTTTTTTTTTAAGGGGGAACGATTCTGGGGATTAACGAGGATTCTGTATCATCAACGGAGAACACAACCCATGAGAGCCCGACCAATCATCTCTGTGGTCTATAGAAATCGTTCTAACGGAAGACCAAAGAGCTTAAGATTACAAGTCACTGTCTCAACATAAACTTCTTGAAGACAATATTTTAGTTGCTCTTCTGAACATCATATTTCTTTTGTTCACATCTAAAAGTCTACTCCTGTAAGTGAATATGATATAGTACATTGAAAAAATAAATAAACTTTATTTTTTCACGGTACGATTTTTATCACCTGTGAGATAAAAAGAGAGACCCGTACTCTTCAATGCTTTGTTCTCTCATAAGGAATATTTTTAAAGGCCACGGAAATGACTAGTCGTAACGTTGAGAGTTTTTCCTGATGGTGATGCAGGATTCTTGTTAAACTGTGACTAATCGTAATGTTAATTATTTTCCTAATCATGATGCAGAACTAGAATAATACAAGAACACACTTGAAAACCTATATAACTTCAATCAAAACCTTTTAATTGTAAAGGATATAGGCTAGTATTCTTACACGCCTAGTTCTCAATGATGACAATTTCCAAAGGCCACAGAGATGACTAGTCACGTTCTTATAGGTGTTTTCTTTTCTTTTTTCCACTGATAATAAGGAATCCTTGCTAATCTATCTTTAGAATCACGAAAACAATCCTTGAAGATCCTTATAACTTCCAATACAGCCTGTCGAAACAAAGAGATAAGGCACCAAACTGTTTTGATAATACAGTATAAAGAAGAACGAAATGGTTATGAAGGGAATACGATCTAGAATAAAAAAAAGCATAAATTTTCAAGTGTTACGAGTTTCCCCCGGCAAATGTCGCAATGGAAACTAGCAGAGATGAGACGTCAAACTATTTATAAACACGGTACGAAGAACGACGAAATGCTTAGGAAGGAATACGGTCTTACATGAAAAAGGAACATAAATTTCGAATGCTACGAGTTCCCTTCGAAAAATGTAGCAGTCGAAACTAGCAGAGGTGAGGCGCGAAAGTGTTTTAAGAATACGGTACAAGGGAAATGAAATATTTGGAAAGGAATGCTGTCTTAAAAAAAGCAGCATAATTTTTGAGCGTTACGAGTTTCCTCCCACAGACGTAGCAGGAGATGCATCACGGTATTACTTTAACCACGCGCTCCCGCAACGTACTGTAGGTAAAAATGTAAATTGCTACCTGGCGGTGTGTCTCTCCCCGCTCCATTATTTACAGTGACGAGGCAAATTTCGCACATTCAACTCAGCCGCGCCACGCATGACCGACCGCCGTTATACGCAAACACGCCTTCAACCCATGGCGGTCTGACTGCGTAACGACCATGAACTGTGTGTGTGTGTGTGTGTGTGTGTGTGTGTGTGTGTGTGTGTGTGTGTGTGTGTGTGTGTGTGTGTGTGTGTGTGTGTGTGTGTGTGTGTGTGTGTGTGTGTGTGTGGACTGTTTTATACACGTACCTATACTGAAATTTACTGTTCTAATGTTAAATAATGTAATAAGGATGATTTTTGGTAATTACACTTAAATAGTATAATTTTGTACGATAAATTTACCAATAAACTCTCTACCTATCTGTTTGTAATTTTATGTATGAATGTATGACTGTATGTATGTATGTATGTATGTATGTATGTATATATGTGTGTGTGTCATTCAGGGAGGACTGCAACCTGACATATTCCACTAATGCGATTCAGACCTCATTAAGGCACTCGATCCTGTTAAATGAGGGTTCGCATCCTCTTTCGCGTGGGAATCCTCTTTCGGTTCCGGATCGCCTCACGCACCTGTCGATGCCACCTAACCTGAACGCTGTCAACGCCGTCATTAACCAGATTTATAACTCCTTTAAGCATTTTGATCCTACTGTAGGGGATCGGATACCTCTTATGAACGATTCAATAGTGTTATGGCTCTTATTTGTGAGATTCTATGAAGGTGGGCCATATTTAGCACCATTATAAGCACGCATCGTTGTCCTTCATGTGTCAATGGCCTAAGAGGTGAGAGAAGACGAGGAGGAGGAGGAGGAGGAGGAGGAGGAGGAGGAGACACAGGAGGATGTTTACAAGGGATGTGGTGCTTCAGGGTTTTTCCTGAGATGTAAGTACCTCGCTTTCGTTAGTTACCTTTAAGTATGCAGAGTCCCGCCCCTGCCCTGTAATATCCCGTGCACCATTACTCCTCATCATGTCCCTTTACCTGTCCTAGGCTCCTCGCAGTACCTTCCTTTACTGCTACGTCTCTTTTCATTGAGTTTTTTTTTTTTTTCCTTAACTCTCTCTCTCTCTCTCTCTCTCTCTCTCTCTCTCTCTCTCTCTCTCTCTCTCTCTCTCTCTCTCTCTCTCTCTCTCTCTCTCTCTCCCCCGAGGATATTTACCTCACCGTCCCTTCCTGGCGCCACAATTAGCCACTGTCAACACCCTTGGGACAAAAGTGCAACCCCCCGCGGCCCACCTGATGGAAGCGCCCCTGCCACGTCTCCGCCACGCCACGCACGGCACCACCACACTTGGCACTGATGCAATTACTACCCTGTGTGTCTGGGTAAGGTTTCCACCCCCACCAGCTCTCCCCGTGCCTGATTTCCTGCTCCACCCTCTTAACGTGAAGTCTTTGCGGCAACTCAAATATACTCTCACAATGTTTTTATTTTTATTTATTCATTTATTTTTATTTTATTTATTTATTTTTTTTTTTTTTGTGTGTGTGCTTAGTGGTAGGTGAAATGTTATTATTATGGGTGTATTTGAGTGTATTTGTAAGTATTTTTTTTTTG
>NC_087180.1:9281614-9306614 GCF_035594125.1 Scylla paramamosain
AGGACCAGACAGGACGGCGACAGGGCCAGGCCGGTGCCAGTGCCAGCTGTACTCTCTCTCTCTCTCTCTCTCTCTCTCTCTCTCTCTCTCTCTCTCTCTCTCTCTCTCTCTCTGGCTCCGGTTCCTCCTCTTGTTGCTCCTGTTTCTCTTTCCTTCCCTCTTTGTTGGCAATTACCGTCTGTCTTTCTTACTGTCTGTCTCCCTCTATGTATGTCTGTCCACATATCTACGCATCTACTTACAAATTCGTGCGTAACTAAATCTCTGCATCTATCTCTGTCTGTCTCTCTTTCTGCTTTACCTGTCTGTATATCTGTCTGCCTATCTATCTACCTTTCTGTCTATCTACCTATACATGAGTGGAAATATTTGCAATCTATTCATCTCTTAATGTCTGTATATCTGTCTATCTATCTATCTGTCTCTGGTCTATCTTATCTACTCATCTATCTTCAAATACCTAAGTACATACCTGCATCTACTTGTCTTTCTTTCTTACTGTCTGTCTATCTGTGGGTCTGTCTATCTACTCTATCTATCTATTTACTCATCCACCAACAAATGCGTACGTGTCAGAATCTCTGTATCCATCATCACTTTTTTTTTTATCACCATCTACTTTCACTGGTACTTTTCGTGCACTTTATTGTTAGGGCCGTGCCTTTTACAGCTTCCTTAACGACGCGTCTCTTCCGCCTCATAATCTGTTCCCTCGTCATCTCCAAATTCATAACCTAACTTTTTCTTTCTCGTCTAATTTATTCAGTCTCTCTCTCTCTCTCTCTCTCCTCTCTCTCTCTCTCTTTCTCTCTCTCTCTCTCTCTTAGATAAACAATGTGTCTTTGTTTAATTAAGACACGTATTTATATATAATTAAAATGTAAGTTATGAGGTAATAATGATGATATTAGCGATGATGATGATGATGATGATGATGATGATGATGATGATGATGATGATGCCGGAGTACAAAGGGAACGAGAGGATTAGGAAGAGAATGGATATATGGTGATGATAATGATGATGAATAATAGTGGTGGTGGTGGGCGGAAGGAGGAGGAGGAGGAGGAGGAGGAGGAGGAGGAGGAGGAGGAGGAGGAGGAGGAGGAGGAGGAGGAGGAGGAGGAGGAGGATCGCACCATAGTAATAGAAAGAATGATAATCCCCTCGACCTCTACTTTCCTCCTCCTTTTTTTTTTTTCTTCTTCTCATCTTCCTCCATTTTACTCTCCTCGTTTTCCTCCTCTCCTTTTGGCCCTGTGCCCACTACATCTCCGTAAGTCAAGAGGAGGAGAAGGAGGAGGAGGAGGAAAAAGAAAACTGCTTACGATACGTCTGGTCTCTCTCTCTCTCTCTCTCCTCTCTCTCTCTCTCTCTCTCTCTCTCCTCCTCTCTCTCTCTCTCTCTCTCTCTCTCTCTCTCTCTCTCCTCTCTCCTCTCTCTCTCCTCTTCTCTGCATTATTTATATATCTGCAGACATGTACACACCAACACGTACATGAATATTCTCATGTAAACGCACTTTTGAACGTATAAACGAGCGCGCCCGTGTGTGTGTGTGTGTGTGTGTGTGTGTGTGTGTGTGGGCGCCCGCATGCATACAGGGCATATAATATTTATCTTAGTGCCCATCAAGTAATCAGATACGTAAGAGCGCTGCGCATTTTGTGTACAGAGATGTCAGGATCTGCGCTGGGACGGCAGAGAGAAGAGACAGAGGGAGAGATGAGGCTGACCACACGCAGTACAAACACACCACACACACCTTCCTTCGAGCAGTTTGTGCCTCCTTTTAGCACTCAAATAAGATTCGACAACAAAGCAACGTCAATAAAAAAAGGTTGCTAAATGCCACTCTCCCCTTGCAATCTGACAGTAAAGAGTTTAAAGCAAGGTTCGGTGGCGTAAATTCTCAGTTGAGGTGTTTTGCTTCTCGCCCTCTTACAAAGTTCGATTCGTGTGGAGGAGAAACTGATCAAGGGAAAGTGTTTTAAGAAATAATAGAAACTCAGGAAACCAAGGTAATACACAAAGGTTAAACAATTGAACTATGAAAACACGTACTATTATATCTGAAGAATAAAGAGAAGAATTACAGAATAACAAAAAGTAGTATTAGCGAATTTAAAGAATAAAGAAGAAATATGAAGAATATAAAAAGCGGTATTAGCAAAGTTAAAGAATAAAGGAGAAAATTACTGGATAACAAAAAGTACAATTAGTATCAATAAAGGAGAAAACTACAGAATTTCTTTTTTATGTAGAAAACGCAGTAACGAAAACGAAAAAAAAAGTGGTGACTAATTAAAAAAAAAAAAAAGTAAATAAATCATACAAGAAACTTTCAATAGGTGTATATCTTAATAAAATCTATACAAATCCCATCGCCATCCTTTGAAGTGAAAAACATGTATGGAAAGTTGCCTGCAAATGAAGTCTTCCTGCTACCTCTTGAAAGCAATACTGATACTCCAAATACGGTGTCCTTACTTCCCTAAGCACACTTTATCCAGCTCTCCCCTGCCCGCCCTTCCCTCTAATCCTCCTTGGCCTCGTGTAGGAGTCATTAATATGCAAGCACCCGCGTTTCCCCTCAATGAAAGGCGCTGGGGAGGGACTAGGCAGTAATCACCCCTCGCCACCAAACAGAAATAAGATAAAGGGCATGAGATAAATTGTAGAGGAGTATATGTATTAAGAATTGTGAAATATCTACTATCTATTTAAAATGGTATTGGTTCATATATCTACCATTATAACCACTGCTTTCACCGACATCCACAGCCTCCACCTCACACGCCACCACCACACTCAGAAATAAAATAAAGGGTATGATAGATGAAAAGTAGAGAGCAAATATTTACTGAAGGAAGAAACTGGGAGACATCTACCATCTATTGAAAGGGTATAGGTTCACATGTCTGTCATTAATATACCCACTGCTTTCACCCACACCCCACTGCCTCCACCTCTCCACCTTTCACCTTCACCATTTAACTTGAATCATTAATATGCAAGCAAGCACCGCCACCAGACAATGAAGGGTGTTGGGGAGGGATTAGGAACAGATCACCACCACCACCACCTTCGCTCCCCCTCCTCCTCCTCCTCCCACTAACATCCCCACCCATACCCGCCCTCCCAGCTTCAACCTCCTGCACCTCTTAACTCCTCCCTCACTCTGAATAATGATTAAGGCTAATTAAGTAGGGTATCTGGAATTCTCTGCCTTATTTTGTGTTTTCTCCTTATAAGCGGCACCATTTCAAGAGAGGGGTACCAAGATAACTCCGGAGCTAAATTGGGGTAGTTTAATTAAAGCATTTGTTTTATTTAACCTTTTTTTGAGTGATAGTTAAGGCTTTATTTTACTTATTTATTTATTTATGTATTTATTTATAGTTATTGTAACTTTTTTGTGGGGGGGTCAACTGGCAATCATTTTTATTTATTTATCTATTTATTTATTTATTCATTTATCTATTTATTTGCGCGTTAATGCAGTTCCTGACCAGCCTTTTTTGGAGGAGAGAGAGAGAGAGAGAGAGAGAGAGAGAGAGAGAGAGAGAGAGAGAGAGAGAGAGAGAGAGAGAGAGAGAGAGAGAGAGATCAAGTACAAAGCAACCTTTTTCCAACACTACCCTTCCCAAACACCACACAAGCCCACTCTTTTTATCCTCCAGCTGGAACCTTCTCACCGCCATTCAGTAATCAGCTTCGTGCCGACTGAATAAGAAGCCTCAGAAGATTACGAAGATAAATTTGTGGCCGTGAATAATAGATGGATATAGGTAGGCATGTTTTATAAAGGGATTACCATGTATAGGCCTGATGGCTTTTGCGACTTCTCTCTCTCTCTCTCTCTTTTTTTTTTTTTTTGTCATTAAGCCACAATAAAAAAGCAGCGAAGAGGGAGCTTTATAATAATGGACGTGGAAAATAGGTAGACAGTAGATGGATATAGGCAGGGCATGTTTTTTAAAAGGGTCTGCCACGTGTAGGTCCGATGGCTTCTTGCACCTTCCCTTATTTTCTTTATGCTTTTATGTTCTTACGCCGCAATTAAAGCAGCGTGGGTGGAAAAAAGTACAAAACATCAACACAAATACTCCATCCACCCCCGCGACCACTCACCCCCAACTCTTCCGTCCTCCCCCATCCCCCCTCCCTTCACCCTGCACCACCCTGCACCCCGTGGCCACTATTTCGGGCGCTTGGGGGGTACAAATATAGCGCCGCGTCACCCTGGCAGCCCCGCACCTGCCGCGACGTGTCACTTGGGTGTTCCGCCTCCCCTCCCCTTGGTACTGTGGGAGGCGAACGTAAGGGAAGGCAAACATTTTATTTTCGATCTCTTTGGGTTTAATGTCATGTTGTGTGTGTGTAGTGAATATATTCCTTCATTGTATAGTGAAGAATATTGTGAAGAGATTAATTTATGTGGTTATGATTGTGTAATGTGAGTTTATTTATTTATTGTTTTTTTATTAATGTTTATTACGTGGATGGATAACTGCTTTATTTGTACTTAGTGGTTAGGAAAATCTGGGGATTATGAAGTTTAGTTATTCGGGTCATTTGAGTTCATTATCACATCAAAGGGTTTCATAATTGTTATAATTACATATTGCGTGAATAAGTACTCGGAATTACTTGAACTATACGCAGTGGCCGTACGAATAATAGTAAACGGAAAGGAATTATGAAGAGTTTAATTTCTTTTGATCACTTGAGTATTATAATGATTTTTTTTATTCAATTATTACGCACCTACCTGCTCTCAAAAGAGGGGGAAAAAAATATCAAGTGTTTAATTTCTTTGGTCACTTGAGTATTGTAAATTTGTAATGACGGTCAAATTCTCTTTACTTCATCAGTACATATCGTGTGGATGAATCAGTGGCTAAGCTGCACTTAGCGGCTCTCAAAAAAGATTGAGTTTAACTTCTTTGGTCATTTGAGTATTGCAATGATAGTCAAATTCTCTTTACTACATTATTACGTATCGTGTGGATGACTTAAGTGGTTCAGTTTTACTCTGCGGTTTAAAACAAAAAATGAAAATAAAAAAATCTGAGGACTTCAATTTCTTTGGTCACTTGAGTGTATAATCATAATGTCAGAGTTTAATCCTTTTTTTCTTACTAATACACATGATACGGATGACTCAATACTCAGCTATCTATACTCAGAAACTGCTGTACCTGATGAGTAATAAAGGAAGACGTACAGCAGGTAAGACACTAATTACACTCACTGATTTTGCAGGTACATTTGCGCAATATACAGCTATTATATTACACACACTTAATTCCTTCCCAGATTAAATAAAAGAAGATATAATTTACGAGCAATGAATTCAGATAAAATCATATAAAATTACACTGCAATTCACTGAGGAAAGAGGAGGAGGTTAACAGAACTAAGAGTTAAATGATTGTGATGCTGATGCTGGTGACGGTGATAACCACGCTGTTAAGAAGAAGAAGAAGAAGAAGAAGAAGAAGAAGAAGAAGAAGAAGAAGAAGAAGAAGAAGAAGAAGAAGAAGAAGAAGAAGAAGAAGAAGAAGAAGAAGAAGAAGAAGAAGAAGAAGAAGAAGAAGAAGAAGAAGAACGTGGAAAGAAATAAGGAAGGAAGGAAGGAAGGAAGGAAGGAAGGAAGGAAGGAAGGAAGGAAGGAAGGAAGGAAGGAAGGAAAAAAGAAAGAAAAAGAAAAAAAAAAAAAAAAGGAAAACAAAAGGAAGAAATAATAAACGATGAATAGAAAGACAGAAAGAAAGAAAGAAGAAGAAAGAAAGAAAGAAAGAAAGAAAGAAAGAAAGAAAGAAAAGACAAAGAAAAAGACAGAAAAAAAAACAAAGTAAAGAAAATACGACAGAACCAAATACGCCAGAAATGCGAGCAAAAAAAAAAAACAAGTATAACCCAGGAATGAACAATGTAATCAGGTGTGTTCGTAATTACTGGCCGTGCATCAGGTGAGGCCACGAAACCTCAGAGACCAGATTGTGTGGTGTGTGTGTGTGTGTGTGTGTGTGTGTGTGTGTGTGTGTGTGTGTGTGTGTGTGTGTGTGTGTGTGTAATGAAGGTACCAGCATCCACAGCTAAACTAAACACTATCAATTCATTCACTTATTATTCACTGACATACACCTGACTTATATGGATGAATGAATGAATAAATTAATGAAATCAAAGGCCAAAAAAATTGTTATCGATTACGTGTGAATTAAATAGATAAATAAATAAATAAATAAACAAAAAATAATGAATATACTTTATAACAATAAGATTATTATTTACGCCTCTCTTGAAAATACGTAAACAAATCAAGAGTGACGTTAACAAAATTCAAATAAAGAACACAACTCCCTTACACGCTCAAATAAACACAAACAGGCCACCTCACGTTACATACAAGCGCTGGCATTGTTGTTACGTAAATCCAACATCATATTCATGTTTCATAGTTTGCTTCCATTAAAATATATTGCATTAAAATATATACATATCTTAAAAGTGAATATGCAGTATACAAAATTAAATACCCCGGGTTATAAAATTGATATATAAAACAATTTCACAGATTTAGTTATGGATTATAAGTACTTTGCTGCGAGGATCACACACACACACACACACACACACACACACACACACACACACACACACACACACACACACACACACACACACACGATCAATACCAATATGTAAGTTATCAGGTATTATTTTTTTTTATATCTTCCTTTTAATATCACAGTTACCTATTAGTGTGCCAAATAAATTGCTCCATTCATTCATGTCTCCTTCCCTCCTTGTAATTATCTTTCTTTCCTCTCTCTCTCTCTCTCTCCTCCTCCTCTTCTCTCTCTCTCTCCTCCTCTCTCTCTCTCTCTCTCTCTCTCTCTCTCTCTCTCTCTCTCTCTCTCTAACTCTCTCTCCTTCCTCTCCACCTGTCGTCTGAAAGGTTTCTATTTTTTACTCTCTCTCTCTCTCTCTCTCTCCTCTCTCTCTCTCTCTCTCTCTCTCTCTCTCTCTCTCTCTCTCTCTCCTTCTCTCTCTCTCTCTCCTCCTCTCTCTCTCTCTCCTCTGTGTGTGTGTGGTGTGTGTGTGTGTGTGTGTGTGTTTGTGTGTGTGTGTTTGTGTGTGTGTGTGTGTGTGTGTGTGTGTGTGTGTGTGTGTGTGTGTGTGTGTGTGTGTGTGAGTTTCTTCATTTCCCTTATCTTATCTCGCTTCACTCTTCCTCACTTTTTTTTTTCTCTCTCTCTCTTTCCTCGCAAATTACAGTCCTTCCTCCCTTCTCCATCTCCCCTTCATATTCTATTCTCGTCCACTCCTTTCTCCTATTCTGTCCATAGTCCTACTTTAAGTTCACTGCCTTTATCGTCCTCTCGTTTTCTTTCCCATCTCAATATTTTTTTCTTGCATATTTATATTTTATCTTTTTCTTCTATATTCACTCGTTGCATTTTGTCTTCTTTTACTTTCTACTTTTTTTTTCTCTCTCCATCTAAGTCATTGTTTTATTCCCCCTTCGTTTGTCACGTTTCTCCTTCACGATCAATCATCCAGTCAATCATTTTAAGTTCTTCTCTCGCTTCTTATAAACCTTACTTATCTAATCCTCTCTCTCTCTCTCTCTCTCTCTCTCTCTCTCTCTCTCTCTCTCTCTCTCTCTCTCTTAATCAATCAACTTTCCACCCTCTTCCCATTTTCTTCTCTGTCTTTCATGCCTTGCCTTCGTCTCTTCTTTTACACCTTTCTCTTCCTTCCTATCTCTTCCTCTCCTGTTCCTCCCCACTCCCTGGCCTCACCAAACAGTAGGTTACAGAAGTAGTGTGAGGTAACCTAGAAATAGTTGTCCCCATGCCAGACTATACAAAAATAGCTCTATTTTCTAACCCTCTTGGTAACTCTCCCCCCTATCGTCACCACCACCACCACCACTACCACCAGCTCCTACACTATCAGTCTTCACCGGTATATACTAAAATGTACACGCTTGTATATATTAGAGATGGAAATATAAAAGAACAATAGAGAACAGTATACAGAACATATTATACGTATAAATAAACCAGATAATTGTTGTAAAAATGAACTAGACTGAAAATTTAACTACTACTACTACTACTACTACTACTACTACTACAACTACTACTACTACCACTACAACTACAACGGCACGCCCTCACGCCCGCCAAGTACTGTAGCTGCCCGGAGCCTCAAAACATGAGGACACTTGAATCAACTCTGACATTTCGTACTTGTCCTGCCCGCCCCTCCTCTCGTCCCGCATCCAAGTGGCCACGAGAGGAGGAGGAGGAGGACGAGGAGGAGGAGGAGGGAAGGTTATATACACAGAGAACAATATAAACAAGACATTTTTGGGTCCATAACGAGGATATTCGCTGCGGTTATACTACATTTGGGAGGAGGAGGGAGGAGGAGGAGAAGGAGAATGGAGGGGAGACAGCGTTGACGGAGTGGATGAGGTAAGGAAGAGCAGGAGGGAAAGATAAGAAACAAGATGAAAAGGAGGAGAGTGGAAGAGGGAGGAGGTGGAGGAGGGTGGATGGAGAAGGAGGAAGAGGAGGGAGGAAAGGTGATACTCCGAGATTAAAAAAAAAAAAAAAAAAAAAAAAAAAAACAGCCTTTATTTACCAGGAGGTGAGAAAGGGTCAAGAAAGACAAATTACTGAGATAAACCGTAAGAGAAAAGAAGAGAAAAGAGAGAAGGAAAGAGGGAAAGGTACATATGAAGAAAATAATATAGCGACACCCACAAAAATACAAGGAAAAACTGCGCTGAAACAAAACGAAAAGAGGATGTTGGTAAAAATATAACAACAACAAATTTAAGAAAGAATTTATGCGAGTGGGAGGAGAGAGAGAGAGAGAGAGAGAGAGAGAGAGAGAGAGAGAGAGAGAGAGAGAGAGAGAGAGAGAGAGAGAGGAGAGAGGAGAGGAGAGAGAGAGAGAGAGAGAGATGCCTTCACACATATAAGCAGAGACAGAACACACACACACACACACACACACACACACACACACACACACACACACACACACACACACACACACACACACACACACACACGGAGTAATCACGCCATAATGAATAATGAAAAGACACGAAGCAAAGTCAACCTGGTTCCTGCACAACAATAGCACGCACAACCTTTAATCAACACTCCCCAGGTGAGCAATCCCAGGTAGACTCTTATCTAACTTAACCTAACCTCACTTGACATAACATTATATAACCTTATCTAATTCAACCTAACCTGATATAACCTAATTAAACATAACATATTCTCACCTAATCTCACATCACCTAATTCAACTTAACCTACGTAACCTAACTTAACCTAACCCATCCTAACCTAACATAACCTAACCTAACCTAACTTAACCCAACCCATCCCAACCTAACCTAACCTAACCTAACCTAACCTAACCTAACCTAACCTAACCCAACCCATCCCAACCTAACCAAACCTAACCTAACCTAACCCAACCTAACCTAATCTAACGGAACATAACGAAATTTATACAGAAAAGAAGGAAGAGGAGGAGAAAGAGAGAGGAAAGAGATACAGGAAGAGGATACGGACAAGGAAATGAGAAGGAATTAAAGAAATGGATTACAAATGGGAGAAGTGGAGAGAGAAAGAAAAGTCTGGAAGGGAATAATATGAAGGAGAATGAAAGGAAGAAGTAAAAGAAAGATGAAAGAAGAGAAGCAACAACAAAGGATACGAGAAAGGAAACCGTAAAATTAGAATGAGGGAAACAGAAACTGAAATAAATAGAACAAAGGAAAAGAAAAACAAAGAGTAAAATGATGAACGAAAGCACGAGAAAAAAGAATAAATACAGTAAGGAAAAGAGAAAAAATTAAGGAAAAAAAATGATGAACGAAAGCAAAAGACGGAAAATGTGAGGAGGGACAAGTAAAGGAGAGCACAGGAAACAAAAACAAGAGAAAGTGGAAGATTAAAAAAAAAAAAAGAGGTGAAGGTTAGTAGGAAAAAACTTGTTGCTATTTTTGTACATGTAACAGAATAAATAAACAGAATAAAGTGGTGGTGGTGGTGGTGGTGGTGGTGGTGGTGGTGGTGGTGGTGGTGGTAGTGGTGGTGGTGATGGTGGAGGATAAAAATAGAAGCAAACAAGAAAAAAGACAGACGAAGAAAAAAATTGCTAATCACGACAGCTCACTGAGACACAAGCAGAGAAGAATGTCACGTGCACACACACACATACACACACACACACACACACACACACACACACACACACACACCACACACACACACACACACACACAGACAACACACACACACATTAATTTTATTCTCCCCAAACTAAAGAAGATTCAATACACTTAATCACTCCTCCTCCTCCTCCTCCTCCTCCTCCTCCTCCTCCTCCTCCTCCTCCTCCTCCTCCTCTTCCTCCTCCTCGGCTTACAGGATTAATGGAAGGATTGGGTTCGAAGACTCACGTGGGTCACGGATGGAGTCCTTGTTGTATAAGGAGGAGGAGGAGGAGGAGGAGGAGGAGGAGGGATAAAAAGAAAGAAAGTAAAGGGGTTGTGGTAAAAAATTATTAGGAAGGAAAATTTTTTCTTCTTTTGTTCATATTTTTATAGTTCGTTTCTGAGAGGAATGGAAGGAGGAGGAGGAGGAGGAGAAGGAGGAGGAGGAAACAGGTGTGGCAGGGATAAGAGCGGTGGTGTTGTGTTAAGGGAAGACGGAAGTGGGGACAGGTGTGTGAGGAAAGGTGTGCTATTTTTGGGGGGCAACACAGGTGCTCTCTCTCTCTCTCTCTCTCTCTCTCTCTCTCTCTCTCTCTCTCTCTCTCTCTCTCTCTCTCTCTCTCTCTCTTGTTCGGACTAGTTACAACACACGTACGCGTTTATAAAGTGGCAAGTGTGTGTGTGTGTGTGTGTGTGTGTGTGTGTGTGTGTGTGTGTGTGTGTGTGTGTGTGTGTGTGTGTGTGTGTGTGTGTGTGTGTGTGTGTGTGTGTGTGTGTGTGTGTGTGTGTGTGTGTGAATGCGTGTACACCTGCGGGGCGTGGAGGGTGTACGTACAGTGACCTTTTCTCACAATATGTCACAAGAGCGCCACGGGGCAGGGTTTCACTAACAGCATGACAGCAAACAGAGAAATTTTTGCGGAAAGCTCACGGGAATAAGCACGGGGATCAGAGCAAAGGACACCAGAAAGGGCGTAGCGAGCGGCGAGACTCAGGGAAAGGCGACGCAGGAATATAACAATAAAATGCACTGGAAAGTTGATGTAGATGGGATATACAGATTATGAAATGCAAGTATAAATGTCAAAAGAGAGAAAGTGTTGTGAAGGCAGCGTTAGGCTTAGTTAAGGTCAGATATGTATATGTAATGCTGGTGTGAGAGAGAGAGAGAGAGAGAGAGAGAGAGAGAGAGAGAGAGAGAGAGAGAGAGAGAGAGAGAGAGAGAGAGAGAGAGAGAGAGAGAGAGAGAGAGAGAGAGAGAGAGAGAGAGAGAGAGAGAGAGAGAGAGAGAGAGAGAGAGAGAGAGAATCAGATGTTCAGTTGCAGTAGACAAAAATATATCTTACCAACAGTAGTAGTAGTAGTAGTAGTAGTAGTAGTAGTAGTAGTAGTAGTAGTAGTAGTAGTAGTAGTAGTAGTAGAAGTAGTAGTAGTAGTAGAAGAATTAGTAGTAGCTGTAGTTGTAGTTGTTGTTATTGTTGTTTTTGTTGTAGCAGTAGTAGTAGAAGCACTATGTTAATATATTATTTAAAAAGTACCAGTTTAAAATCCTTTAAACATGGAAAACACACACACACACACACACACACACACACACACACACACACACACACACACACAGGTCAAGGCGGCGGTGCGTAAGACAATGACAAGCGGGCTAACCTCACACCCCTTCCGCCCTCCTACTTTCCCTCCCCTGCTTCCGCTCCCCCTCACCCCTTCCAGCTGCGGCGGAGAGGGAAAGGAAAGAAAAGCGGAAGGATAAAAACAGAGGAGAAATAGGGAGGTTGAAAGGTAAGGAAAAAAGAGAAGGAAAGAGGGAGAAGACTGTGGAAGGAGGAAAAGGAAGGAAAACAAGAGGAAAGAAGGAAAAGATGAATGATGCAATTGATAAATGATAAAAATAATGCGTTTCACGAGAGAGAGAGAGAGAGAGAGAGAGAGAGAGAGAGAGAGAGAGAGAGAGAGAGAGAGAGAGAGAGAGAGAGAGAGCAGTATGCAGAACTAGAATAAATTAACATCCTGTCAGGCGGAAAAAAAAGAAAAGTGATGTGAAAAGAAAAGTGATGTGTAGTGATGAAGAACACGAGGAGGAGGAGGAAGAGGAGGAGGAGGAGGAGGAGGAGGAAGAGGAGGAGGAGGAGGTGGTGGTGGTTTGTACAGTTTTCTTTCTTATGTTACCAAGAACACTTCCTCTACTTATTCCTCCCCTATCCTTAACCCTTCACCTTGCACACACACACACACACACACACACACACACACACACACACACACACACACACACACACACACACACACACAATGAATGAACAAAGAATACTAAACCAAAAATACGATAAAAAAAAAAACAGTTGACCAGCACAGAATATAAATAACTTACAATGGACGAATGAATCAAGCAGAACCATGTAACATATCCAAAAAAAGACACGTGCTTGTTAAAAAAAAAAAAAAAGGTAAAAGGAAAGAAATAATACAAAGGTAAAGTGAAAAAATATAAATTGCACTAAATGAAAGGAGAGAGAGAGAGAGAGAGAGAGAGAGAGAGAGAGAGAGAGAGAGAGAGAGAGAGAGAGAGAGAGAGAGAGAGAGAGAATTAAGCTTTACAGCAGCATAGTCGCATCGGATTATTTAAAGCTTTCAGTTATTTCTATTTCCAGATACACAGATTGCCTGTACATTTATATTTTCTTATCCCTTTTACTCTAACATTTCCATTTTGTCCCTTTTATTATGCATCCCAATTTTGTCAGTTTTTATATTGTGCTTCATCACCATCCTTTAATCCTTCCTTCAGCCTTGTATTTTTATTAGCAAGTGTACTTTTTTATTATTATTTTTTTTCTGCTCTGATATTTCTATTTTTGTCCCTTTTATTATGCATTCCATTCCTGTCAGTTTTTGTATTGTATCTCATCACCATCTTTTAATCTTTCGAGTACTGTACTTTTATCATCGACTATACTTTTTTATTTTTTTTACACCACGATTTCTATTTTGACTCTTTCATCAGGCAATCCACTTTTATCAATTTTTACGCATGTACAGTGTATTTCATCACCATCTTTTTAGTCTTTCTTCGAGTCTTATGCTTTATATATATATCACTTCAACATATTCTGCAATACGATTTTTATTCATTTTTGTCCAAACACCAAAAGATCTGGACAAATATATACATCGGATCATACAGCCAGCCTAGGAGGAAGTACCTGTACCGTAGCTCATAACCACAACAAGGAAGAGCCTACGTCAATACACACACCATAACTTGCAACTCGGAGACATCCTCACATCAACTTGCAACCACAACAAGACGTCTGCGTTAGTACACACATCTTAATTTACAACACAGGGAAGAAATATTCTTACCTACAAACAAACTTACACTCATCCATGAAAAAAAAAAGAAACAGACATAGCTCATGTTACACACTCCTCCTCCTCCTCCTCCTCCTACTACTACTACTACTACTACTACTACTACTACCATCATGTTCAACTCTCTCCTCTTCTCTAACAAAGAGCTAATTAGTGGTATAATATATACAAATAGCTACCTTGGTTCTTCCCCTTCTTTTCTTTTTTTTCATTTTATTTCTCTCACCGCACAATGTTAGTAAAGGTTCACAATTCATCTCTTAAGGATCAAAAGGTCTGCTGCTGCTTGTTCTTCCTTTCTGTTCTTGTATCTCCTCTTCTTCCTCCCCACAGGATAGCCACAACCCCCACAGCGTGACCAAGTTATAGACCCCATCCTCACCCATGGGCCGCGGCCGAGACGACACCCACCCTCACCGCACCCACATCCCCCTCCCACCCACCCCCACACGCTATAACAGCCACCCAGATCCCTCTTCCCGCTCCTTCCACCCTCCATAACCACCGCCTCCCACCCACCACCACATTTTAACCTTAAACCGCATCACAGTTAAAATGTCTCGTATTTGTGTTGCGTAGGCGAGTTCTGTAGGGTCAGAGAAGGCTTGACGGGGCTGTGCTGGAAAAGGACTAGAGAGGAGGTCGTGCAGACGTTTCCATAGACAGCTAAGGAAGTCCAGATGGGTTATGTTGGGGCTGGAAGGGGACTAGAGAGGATCATGAAGAGGAGGCTTGCATAGACATATGAGGATTAGATAGAGATATGCTGGGACTGGAAAGGAACAAGAGATGATAATGAAGAGAAGGATGGTTGTACTGGATACTTGTATCCAGCGTGTAGTAGAGAAACAGGGACCTTCCAAAAGTGTAAATATCTATCGGATCATGCGGGCCACTGTTTACTGTTATGTATCCATAAGTCATTTGTAACAAGTAAAATTAAGCTATTTTATATTTTCTTTATTTAAAATCGGTTTAATTCAAATTGTTTTTTCTTCAAAAACAACAAGGTTTACTTAGTGTATCTTTATACTATAAACATGGATTTTCATTTGACAACAGAAGTTGACGACAACCCTCCTCCGTGAAGACGATCACTTCTGTTTGATAATGCAGACGGAAAAAAGGTAGAAAGAGGTAAAAGATGACGGAAACCGGAATTGACAGAAAAAAAGTTGACGGAAAACGTGCTAATGTGGCGGCGCCTTAGGCAGACTAGATAGGGCCGCGCTGAGGGGTGAATGGGGACTAGAAATGGATATAAATGAGCGAAGTGGGATAAGGACTAGACTACAGAGGGCTGGGAAGGAACAACTAAAGTCATAAGAAGGTTTAGATAAGAGCGATAGACGAGGCTAGAGGGCACTAACTACTAATAGAGATAGAGAACAGTGAGCGAAGGGCGGGAGAAAGAAGCAGACAGAGAAACACAGCGGGAGGGATATAGACTGGGCACAAGAGTTCGGGAATAAAGAAATGCGTGAAAAATAATACAAAGAAAGAATAAGAAAGAATTTGGAATATGGTCATAGTGCAGACAGAAAGAGAATGAAGCATAAGAACATAATATGAAAGGGGTAAGTTTATGGACAGGTCAGTAACAGAAGATAAGGACTAGGGAGCAGACAGGAAAAAAAAAAAAAACTAAGAAATATATGAAAGACAAGGATTATGAAAGGGCAATGACAGGAGCAGGAGGCGGTGACAAGAAAATATATAAGCTGGATTACAGACAAACAAGTAACAGAAGATAACAACTAGGAAGCATAAAAAAAAAAAATGATAGGGGAAAGGACAATAACAGAAGTAGGAGGCGGAGACAAGTAAACATATGAGATGAATTACAGACAGACAAGTAACAGAAGGTATGAACTGGGAAGCATATACATTAAAACAAAAAAGCATATGAAAATAAAGACAGTGGATAGAACACCGAAAGGAAGAGGTGGCGGAGACAAGAACACACGAGAGGATTTACAGACAAGGAAGTGACAGAAGGCTGAAAGGAGGAAACAGACAAAAAACTAAAGTAGGATTATAAACTGGGGAAAGGGCGTAGGACAAACTGAGCACCATGAGGGCGTTGGGAAGAACTGCGCAGGACCAAAAGAAAACGAGGTGTGGATGAAGTAACCTCACTACTCCCTCCCTCCCTCCCTCCCTCACTCAATAACCTCTGTCCCTCACCACAGTCTTGCCACAGGAGAGAGAGAGAGAGAGAGAGAGAGAGAGAGAGAGAGAGAGAGAGAGAGAGAGAGAGAGAGAGAGAGAGTTACAAAAGTGAAGTGATATCATCAGTTAGGTTAGGTTGAGTTAGACTAGGTTAGATTAAGCTGGGTTGGGTTGGGTTGGGTTAGGTTGGGTTAGGTTAGGTTAGGTTAGGTTAGGTTGCGTTGGGTTAGGTTAGGTTCAGTAAAGTACGTTAGGTTAGGTTAGCAGAGAAGAGTTAAGATGCCTTGTAAAGCTAAGTAAACATGTGAATGACTGACAGGTAGGTGTATATAACGGAACTCTCTCTCTCTCTCTCTCTCTCTCTCTCTCTCTCTCTCTCTCTCTCTCTCTCTCTCTCTCTCTCTCTCTCTCAATGACTTTAAACACCACCATCATGAATGACAAGTGAATAAAGAAAAGCCCGAGAGAAAAAACGTGAATGACTCTCTCTCTCTCTCTCTCTCTCTCTCTCTCTCTCTCTCTCTCTCTCTCTCTCTCTCTCTCTCTCTCTGAAGTGGCATCTACTCTCACAAACTCTCTCCACAACAAGGAATAACAACCCTCATAAACCCGCGTTACAATTTCTTCAAGGCGTGACGGCTTCAATGGGAGGAGGAGGAGGAGAAGGAGGAGGAGGAGGAGGAGGAGGAGGAGGAGGAGGAGGAGGAGGAGGAGGAGGAAACGCTGGGCTAGAGATACAAAAGAACCACTAGCGTAAAAAAATGTTCAAATGTTCAAACGAGAGAGAGAGAGAGAGAGAGAGAGAGAGAGAGAGAGAGAGAGAGAGAGAGAGAGAGAGAGAGAGAGAGAGAGAGAGAGAGAGAGAGACTCCTCAATAAACTGACATGAACACGCAAGAACTGGCGCGCCACACACACACACACACACACACACACACACACACTTGCATACACGAAAGCCTCATTTATCTTCCCATCTTCTTTCCATCAAAGAGGAAAAAGAAAGGAGGAGGAGGAGGAGGAGGAGGAGGAGGAGGAGGAGGAGGAGGAGGAGGAGGAGGAGGAGGAGAACAAGAACAAGAAGAAGGAAGGAGGAGGAGGAGGAGAACAAGAAAAAAAAAACAGGAAGAAGAAGAAAGGAGAAGGAGAACAAAAAGAACAA
Source organism: Scylla paramamosain (assembly GCF_035594125.1). Classification (NCBI taxonomy): domain Eukaryota; kingdom Metazoa; phylum Arthropoda; class Malacostraca; order Decapoda; family Portunidae; genus Scylla; species Scylla paramamosain. Next base: position 9,298,599 of record NC_087180.1, read on the forward strand.
GAAGGGAGGAGGAGGAGGAGGAGGAGGAGGAGGAGGAGGAGGAGGAGGAGGAGGAGGAGGGAGAGGAAGAGGAAGAGGAGGAGGATACAAAACATTTGATACAGATTTGATTCTCCTTTTCTTCCCTTTTTCCTTCCTTCTTTCCCTCCTTCCTTCCTTCTTCCCCTCTCTTCTTCCATCCTTCCTTCCTTCTCTCCAAAGCACATTTCTCAAAGTCGGAGATAAGAGGGTCACGCGTCTCTCTCTCTCTCTCTCTCTCTCTCTCTCTCTCTCTCTCTCTCTCTCTCTCTCTCTCTCTCTCTCTCTCTCACTCTCTCTCTCTCTGTACGATTCAAGTGGATGAACGTTGAGCAAGCTTGAGAGAGAGAGAGAGAGAGAGAGAGAGAGAGAGAGAGAGAGAGAGAGAGAGAGAGAGAGAGAGAGAGAGAGAGAGAGAGAGACCAGGAAAGAAAGAAGGGAAACATACCGTGTTGAAAGGGAGGAGGAGGAGGAGGAGGAGGAGGAGGAGGAGGAGGAGGAGGAGGGAGACACGGAAGAAAGAGGGAAGTAAGAGATGTGGTAATAGAGGCAGGTGTGTTTGGAAGGAAGAATAAAAGGAAGAGGAATAAAAAAAAGGAGGATGAAGAGAACATATGATAATGAGGAGGAGGAGGAGGAGGAGGAGGAGGAGGAGGAGGAGGGGATGGGAAGCAAGGAAGTGTAACGATACATAGGAAGAGGAAGAAGAAGAAGAGTGAAGGAAGGGGGAGGCCAAATGGAGATGAGAGGAGGAATCGAAATAGAGAGAGGACAGAAGGGCGAAAGGGGGAGGAGGGGGAGGAGGAGGAGTAGAAATGGAGGTAGGATGAAGAACGGGAGGAGGAAGAGCAGCTGACTTGAGTACCCGAAGGAGGACTGTGAAGTACGATAGGAGGAGGAGGAGGAGGAGGAGGAGGAGGAGGAGGAGGAGGAGGAGGGGGAAGAGGAGGAGGAGGAGGAGGAGGAGGAGGAGGAGGAGGAGGAGGAGGAGGAGGAGACAAGATCCCACACTAAAAGGAAGGAATGGGGAAGTGAGAGAGAGAGAGAGAGAGAGAGAGAGAGAGAGAGAGAGAGAGAGAGAGAGAGAGAGAGAGAGAGAGAGAGAGAGAGAGAGAGAGACAGAGAGAGAGAGAGAGACGCATTCAGTAGTGAGGGACACAGTGAAAAGATAAAGAGGGGAGAAGAGAGAAAGAGGAACAAAAGAGAAGAAAAAGGGGTAATCCTGAAGTGACCGAGGATTACCAGCAAAGAGAAGAGGGGAAGAGAAAGAGAGGAGGATAAATAAAGAGGGAGATGAAAGAGAGAAGAGGAAGAAAGGTGAGAAAGTTGGGGGAGAGAAAAATGGATGAAAGGAGAAAGGAGTGGAAGAAGAGAAGGGGGAAGACAGAAGAAGAGGGAAAGTAAACAGGAAGAAGCAGAGGAAAGTGAAAGAAGTGAAGGAATTAGAGTGAAGGAAGCGTATAAGTAGAGGAGAGGAGGAAGGAAATAAGGGAGAAAATGATGAAGGGAAGGAAGGAAAGAGGAAATGAAGAAGGAAACGGGAGAGGAAAAGGAAAGGGGAGTATAAAGAAGGAAGCTGAAAGAAGTAAAGGAAGGAAAAAAAGAAAGAAAGAAAGAAAGAAAGAAAGAGATAAAGAAATGGAAGAAAGAAACAGCCGAATGAAAAAAATAAATAAAATAAAAACGAAAAAAGAAACAAAGAAAAAGAAGGAAAAGGGAAAAAAGAAAGACAGAGGGACAGAGGGGTAGGGGAAAGTGTAGTGGGCGAGGTGTATGTGAGGGTGTATTAGGATTCAATTCAGGAAGAGAGGGGGAAAAATAGGAAGGGAGGAAGAAAGGAAAGAGAGGGAGGCAGGGAAAAAAAGAGACGAATGAGTAACAGGTGGAAGAAGAGAGAGAGAGAGAGAGAGAGAGAGAGAGAGAGAGAGAGAGAGAGAGAGAGAGAGAGAGAGAGAGAGAGAGAGAGAGAGAGAGAGAGAGAGAGAGAGACTGTATTGACGTGACAGGTAAGTGAAGAGAGCAAAGCACAACGTAACAAACAGCAACTCAACACAAAGGAAAGGAATAACAGCGCAACACAACGGGGCAATACAAGTCAACACAACACAACATACGCAACACAATTAAAAGCATCTCAACGCAACATAAAAGGCAAAAAAAAAGCAATTCAAGTCAATGCAACACAAACACTTCACTATTCAGCACAGCACTCAACACAACATAGACAAGCAATCAATCTCTTCCACTGCTGCTCCACCCATCTACTTTAAAACCACACACACACACACACACACACACACACACACACACACACACACACACACACACCTGTCCACCTCTCGCCATCTCTGGTCACCTGTAGATTCACTCACTGTTGTTCTCGTTGTATCTCTCCATATAAAGACAGATGGTTGGATGTGGCTTAATAAGGGTTTGGGGGAAAAAAATAATATACGAGTGTTGCTGTGTTGGTGATGAGGCGTAGGAGTGTTTATTATGGTGTGTGTGTGTGTGTGTGTGTGTGTGTGTGTGTGTGTGTGTGTGTGTGTGTGTGTGTGTGTGTGTGTGTGTGTGTGTGTGTGTGTGTGTGCTAGGCGATCTGCTTTAGTTGCTTGTACTTTATCGTGTTGGTTTTATGTTGTTGTTGTTGCTGCCGTTGTTCCTACTGCTGTTGTTGTTGTTGTTGTTGTTGTTGTTGTTGTTGTTGTTGTTGTTGTGGTTGATCATTTTCCTAATTATCAGTAAGGTGCTTCTGGTCCCTAAATCATCTGCCTTTTTTTTATATATATTTCCTTTACATCAATTAAAAATCACTCTTTACTATGTACTTCCTCGTTCCAAACACACGATTTGTTTACACTCCTTTCCGTTTATAATCTCAGTCTTTTTATAATTACCAGTTTCATATAACCAAAATTATTCCTTTGCTACCAACGTTCGTTATTTTCCATTTTATCTACCTTTCATTCCATAAGGTGTACGTACATTAGTGTTTTATTATCAACTTTCTTTATTTTTCTCCTCTTATCCGAATATAATTTCTAAGTAAAAACTATTTCTTTAATATCACCTTTCTTTACTTTCCCGGTCTTGTGCACCTTCCATTTCGCCCAAAATTATTCCTGTACCAACTTTCTTTAACTCCTTCATTTTGTCCACCTTTTGCTTCACTCAAAATTATTTCTGTACCAACTTTCTTTAACTCCTTCATTTTGTCCACCTTTTGCTTCACTCAAAATTATTTCTGTACCAACTTTCTTTAACTCTTTCATTTTGTCCACCTTTTACCTTCACTCAAAATTATTCCTGTACCAACTTTCTTTAATTTCCCGGTCCTGTCCATCTTTGTCTTCGCCACCCACTCCTAAACCCAACCCTCGGGCCTTCCATCAACTGTCCCCCTCCGCGATACAAGGCTGCTAACACGATATACACATGTACCACCCACGGGAGGGACAAAAAAAAAAAAAAAAAAAAAAAAAAAAAAAAAAAATCCATCCCCCATGCACGTGGAAGGTCGTGTCGGGGATCAACTGTGTTCGCTTTACATCCCCAGTTTAATTACAGCGGCAGCTTCCCCACACGGGTTCCAGTTAATCCTCTTTCCTCCCACACAACACAACTTGCTGCGGGTTTGGCCTCCGCTCAGGTTTGTTGACTTTATTGAAACTGGTTCATTACTTTTAAATTTCATGAGGTGATGCTTCGTTGTTGCTCTCTCTCTCTCTCTCTCTCTCTCTCTCTCTCTCTCTCTCTCTCTCTCTCTCTCTCTCTCTCTCTCTCTCTCTCTCTGTAATTAGTATTAAACGTTTCAAAACCTCATTTCGAATATTTTTAGCATGCTCAAGCTAATTTTTTTCTTTCTTTTTTTCATGATTCTAGTGACAATTTAGCAAGGGTTCTGCGTCATTATCGGAAAAGAAAGTTTGGCGAAAATCTGGCCAATTATTTTTGTGCGCTTAGAAAATATTCCTAGTAAAAATTTAAAGCCTGATGCCCTTTATACAGCTTTTCTTTATTTCTTATATTCTTATGTTTTCGTATCTCTCTCTCTCTCTCTCTCTCTCTGTCTCTCTCTCTCTCTCTCTCTCTCTCTCTCTCTCTCTCTCTCTCTCTCTCTCTCTCTCTCTCTCTCTCTCTCTCTCTCTCAGACACGCCACACGCTACGGCTCCAACCACCAGCGAGACAGTCGCTGTGGTTTATGCCTCTCAAGTCCCACCCCTCCCCCTGCAGCAACCCGCCCCGCACCCTGCCATGTCCGTCAGCGAGGCAGCGATGCGCCAACACCCAGGAGAAGGCGCCCCACTCCGCCACGAGGCACTGGGGACTCCTTAGGCTCCTACAAGTATCACTCATGCTCCAGACTGAACCTCCGCTACCACCACCACCTGCCAGATAACACCAGTCGCCTCAGAATCCTCAACCTCAGTCATAACCTCACAATAACCTCACGTCGCAGGTTCACACGATGCCTTACGCTTGTCACTTACTACCATATTCTAAAGCACTTCAACGCCGCACCTACACAACTTTCAAAAGGCTCTAGTTGAAGTGACGTGAGTTTTCAATGGTGTTTTTTTTTGTTTTTTTTTTTTTTTTTTTTTGTTTTACGGTTCTAGAGACAAATTAACAAGATCTCTACATTATTCACAGGAGAAACACTCTCATGAGAACACAGCCAATCATCCCTTGGGAAATAGTTATGGTGAGAGAGCAAAGCGTTTCTGAATACAGGTTAAGGACAAAGTAGCTATTCCAAGGCGCCCTCAGGTATGTAACGAGATGAGGAGCGATAGGACACCCCCGGCGCCCACTACACAGAGGCCGCCCACACCACGCAGGGTAAATGGGTGCTCATCCCTTCTCCTTGACGAGGGCTGTGAAGAGCTGAGGAGGTGGTAGTAGTAGTAGTAGTAGTAGTAGTAGTAGTAGTAGTAGTAGTAGTAGTAGTAGTAGTAGTAGTAGTAGTAGTAGCAGTAGTTATTGTTGATGATGTAATAGTAATATCAGTAGCAGTGGTTTAATGATTGTAGATTAAGTAGTAGTATATAAGTAGTAGTAGTAGTAGTAGTAGTAGTAGTAGTAGTAGTAGTAGTAGTAGTAGTAGTAGTAGTAGTTAAAATTGTTCCTTCATCGTCGTCATTAGTGTTGTTATTGTAAGCATAACACACACACACACACACACACACACACACACACACACACACACACACACACACACACACACACACACACACACACACACACAGGTGAGTCAGACAGTTCCCCGCATGAATCATAGTGGTGGGCAGACTTTTAACGGGGCCTCGTCTGCAACAATGATCATTATGGAGTTATGCAGCAATGATTATTACGGAATTATACATCAATGACGACCACGCATCACGAATAACAAGGCCACACACACACACACACACACACACACACACACACACACACACACACACACACACACACACACACACACACACACAATTATGATCAATGACTGTATGTTCTTCCTGTAATCGTGAACAGGGAGATGAAAAGAAGTATGCAAAGAGAATAGAGGAAATTGGGGAAAAAAAACGAGGGAAAACAATAAAGTAAGAAGAGTAATTTCAAACGGAGGGAAGAAAAAAGAATGTATGAGAAAAGGAGCGAAATTACATAAAGAAAGGAAGGGAACGAAAAGAAGAAACAGCAGGTAAGTTAAAGGAATTAAATGGGAAAACAACGAAGGGAGAAAAACAAGATATGAAGAAAGCAATGAAACACAGGAAAGACACTGATAAGAAGACACAAAGTAAATTAGATAACGAAAGGAAATGGGAAACACTAAAAACAGTATGTAATAAAAAAAAAACTTTTCGTAATATCTGACAATATCAAAAGTTAAGAAACTGTCCCTTAGAATGACATCTTTTTATCATACTACAGAGAGAGAGAGAGAGAGAGAGAGAGAGAGAGAGAGAGAGAGAGAGAGAGAGAGAGAGAGAGAGAGAGAGAGAGAGAGAGAGAGAGAGAGAGAGAGAGAGAGAGAGAGAGAGAGAGAGAGAGAGAATGAAAATATATAATTCTCATATCCCATCTTAAAAATTATAAGCATAGCAGCAAATCTAACACAAATTTTTATGATAACAGGAGAATCAGAAGTGACCATTGCATTATGACAACCAAGTCAACGAAACGAGAAAACAAATACTAAACCATTCATCAATATACGAACACACACACACACACACACACACACACACACACACACACAACAACACAAGAACAACACAAGAACACACAAAAAAGCAGGAAAATATGAGAAAAATATAATTCTCTCTCTCTCTCTCTCTCTCTCTCTCTCTCTCTCTCTCTCTCTCTCTCTCTCTCTCTCTCTCTCTCTCTCTCTCTCTCTCTCTCTCTCTCTCTCTCTCTCTCTCTCTCTCTCTCTCTCTCAACAGGAGCACTACAACACCTGGTCATCAGCGAGCTAATTAGTGGAGCACGTGGATTTGTTTACCTGCTTCACACTCGTAATGGACTCGCTCGCACAGGTGACACAAACACCGCGACATTCCTAATGAGCACCTTCTCACCTTGCACTCAGGTAAACTTGGGTAATTTTCCCTCATTTCTTCCTCATCTCCTGCATTTTCTTTCGCCTTTGTCTTCTTTATATGGATTTTTTTGTTTTTTTTTTTGTTTTTCGTTATTGTTCGCCGTGTTCTATTTCTCCTGGTTTTTGTTTTGTTTTTTTTTCTTCATGCCCATGTCGTCTTTTGTACATCTCTCTCTCTCTCTCTCTCTCTCTCTCTCTCTCTCTCTCTCTCTCTCTCTCTCTCTCTCTCTCTCTCTCTCTCTCTTTCTCTCTTGTGTTACATCCCTCCCCTTTTCTACTTTATACGTTTCTCTCTCTCTCTCTCTCTCTCTCTCTCTCTCTCTCTCTCTCTCTCTCTCTCTCTCTCTCTCTCTCTCTCTCTCTCTCTCTCTAAACTCATGTCTTCTTTCCTCCTCCTCCTCCTCTCTCTGCCTCCTCTTACTTCGTACCTAACCCTTCCCCCTTTAACTAATATTCCTAATTAAAATTCTGTCCCTTAATTCTGTTCAGATAAGCGACGCAGACTCATACCTCTGTTTTCTTCCTTTATGCCTGTCTCCTCTTCTTCATCATCCTCTCCGTCTTATTCTCTTCCTTTCTTCTATCTCCTTCATTCCATCACCCTCTCCCTGTCTTATTCTCTTCCTTTCTTCCATCTCCTTCATTCCATCATCCTCTCCCTCTCTTGTTCTCTTCCTTTATTCCTGTTTCCTGCTTGCCATCATCCTGTCCCTCTCTTGTTCTTCTTCTTTCTTCCATCTCCTTCATTTCATTATCCTCTCCCTGTCTTGTTCTCTCTTTTTTTCCTGCATTCTTCCTTCTATTATCTTCTACCTATCTTTTGACTTTATCTTTCTTTCATCCCTAATTCACTACTATTATTTCTATTGCACTTTTCTTTATTTTCTCCCTTTTTTCTTCACCCTTTTTTTTCTTTTCTTTCTTCTGTTTCCACATTCCTTCCTTTCTATTCGTAATATCTCTCATCTACCATTAATTTCTAAGCTTCTTTCCGTCACCATCATAAAACCTTTCTCATTTACTTAATTTCCCTTCCTTCGTACTTTACACAACTTTTTTTTACTCTCTCTCTCTCTCTCTCTCTCTCTTCCCTTCTCAACCCTGCCTTATCCCCGCCTAATCCATCATCCAGCTTCATCAACCAGCGCACATCATTAATCAGTATACTGGATAAGCACCGAATCGTCTTTCCTTATGGTGTGTTATGTGATTGGTATGTGATTGACGCCACGATGCAACGGATTGGTTCATCTGGTTACGTTAGGTTAGATAGGGTTGGGTCTAGTTAGGTTAGGTTAAGTTATAATGGGTTAGGTTAAACAGCGTTGGGTTGAGTCAAGTTAGGTTACGTTAGGATAGTTTAGGTTAGATTAGGTTGGGTTGGAAGATGTTAGGTTAGGTTTTT
>NC_087180.1:9321614-9379114 GCF_035594125.1 Scylla paramamosain
CATATGGTAGCTCTTCACCCTATGGAAATGAACCAATAAAAAATAAAGACTAGGAGAGAAAAGGGAAAAAAAAATACAGTAACCATAGTAAAATTTCACCACTTCAAAAATAGTGCATAATAGTTAATAAACAAATCAGCCAACCAAAATATCAAGAATCTGGCCAAGAAACATGAGTATTAATAGCAAGAGTCATATTCAGTGCATAGCAACTTGGTGGATGCTGCCGAGATGATTCCTACACACACTGCACTGCCTTGATAAGATATGTGCCAGCTGATAACAGTGTGGGTAGCTTGAATCCCTCCTTTATTTTCTTGTGCCACTGGAAGGTGTAATAAAGGGTATGCTTCTGATAAATGTCATTGTGTGTGTGTGTGTTTGTGTGTGTGTGTGTGTGTGTGTGTGTGTGTGTTGAATACTAAATGGTGTAGGTCTTTTGATGTGTTTGGTATCTAATCATGAAATACTTGTAATGATTCAGCTGACATCAGTATTTTTTCTCTCTTTTTAATGTGTAAGGAGAGTTGATCAAGGACAAGAGTAAGTAGAAAACCTCACTTTTTTGAGAGATTTGACAAGAATATTAACTAAATATATTCCTGCTCTACATTTACTAACTATTCAAGGCTTTTTTCTCTTTTAATCCTATAATCTACAAATAAATCATGAAAACCACACAGTGTAATCTTAACTTTAAAGATTTTATGGTTTTCCAATAATCTGAGAATCTTAGTCATTTTTTCCTATCAAAACAAAAACCCTACAAAATCTAATCTATATTTGCTTGGTACATACATACATACATACATACATACATACATACATACATACATGCAGTGACCATATGTTCCAGTGGCTCAAAATTAATGATTGAAAAATAAGCAGGTTCTAGGGTTTCCAGATAGCCAGAATACAGTACTACACAAAGAATCTATACTGCATTTGATTTTATTTTGTTCACTATGAATAAGCTGCCTGTAAGTTGTATGCTTCCATGCTGCTATTGCTTCCTAACTTGCACACAACAAACAACAGAAAACTAATACTCCTCTGATTTGCACAATACTGCATTCTACACTGGCACAGTAAAGTTTTTTTTATATCATTTTATCATGGCTTGTGAAGGTCAGAAGAGTATCCAAGTATATTTCTACATAAACATTTGCTTGCTCTGGATCATAATGCTTTAGCTTACTGAGGCCTTGAAGAACACCACCTTAGTACCACATGAAGGTCAGACACCCAAGATACTCTAGATCTGAGTAATGTTAGGTCTGACTGGGTTGCATTAGGATAGGTCTGATAACATAACATAATGTAACTTAACTAACTCACCCAAAAAGTACCTAGTGTTGGTGATCTTCATGTGGTGTGTATTTCATAGCAAAACTGTACACAACAGTGATCACATTCCTTTTTTTAATTATACATGAGAAAGGAAACATATATCTCTTTGCCACTGGTTTATGCATGTGGTTGTGAAGATAAGGTCATCAAAGGGCCTACCATCATCATCATCATCACCACCACCACCACCACCACCCCCACCAATAGCCCAGCATGTACAAACAGGGATTTCTGCCAAAGTCTCAGAACACCTAAATATTATTTTTGCCACCACATTTTCCCCACGTGCTGGTCTGACCTGCCTCAAGTTTTCCAATATTAACCAGACCCTGCAGCCTATCCACCAGCCTACACTGATTTCACTCTCCTGTGTGTGTGAATTTACCAAGAAAGAAAAACAATGCCTTGTCTTCATATAATATAGAAGTAGGTATAAAACTAATAATTTAACCATTCTCAGCTTCAGAATATAACATTAATACTAGTGTCTATGAAATACATCCCAATATAAATTCACTGGTATAACTATTATGATATTCTAAGTACAAAAGCTTATACAGAGAAAGTTGGGGGATCATAATCACAGAAAGTCTAGATAGATTTCCACCACCACTTATCAAATATAAGGTCCAAAGCTTCTTTAAGTCACATATACAACAAAGCATAAATTTCCACACTAACCATCCACATTCCCATTCCACCCAAAGCTCTCAGTACATAGATGCTAACAACTCCCCTCTTCACTGAATACACCAACATACCATTCAGAGCTAAGGCCAGACATACAAACTAAACATAAGCTAACCTAACCTAACCTAACACCACATTCTTTTCCACCCAAAACTTGAAACATGACTCCCCACTCACAAACACCACTGCACACCCAACAACACAGCATCTAAAGCCTTCCCAAATTAACAAGATAAGCTTTAATTATTTCTTAACTAACCACCCACACCTCCTTTCCACCCATACTCATAAAACATGGATCTCTCCCATGCAGATCTCACTTGAAATCCAAAGAAAAATATTAAAAAACTCCTAAGCTACACACATAATTTTTATTTTTTTCATCATAGACTTAAAATATGGATCAAAATGCTTCCTGATACACAAATATCACTCCAAACCCAAACAAAACACTATCTAAACTTCCTCAAACTAGCAAAATAAATTGTAATTCCTAAACTAACCACATACATTCTTCCTCCACCCTAGACTCCTAAAACAAGGAAGTTAATGCCTCCTCACAAACAAACCATTCACCACCCAAACACACCATCCAAAATGTTATGAGCAGCCAAAACAAATTTATAATCACCCACATAGCATTTCCATACAAGCCTCACTGAATATTAACCCTTAATAACTCCACATAAGCAGGATGCATCACAATAAATAAACAAACAAACAAACAAACAAAACAGCCCACTCACACCACGCCTATATCTCCTCACACTTCACTCTTAAAGCACCAAATAATATAGAATTTAGTTACAGCCCCTGATCTAACCACTCCATGTTCAAAACACATCACGGGAGGGCGAATGAGTGATATTAATAGGATACTGGCAGGAAGAATAATAACGAAAATTCAGGAAAATATGAAAATATTAACAAGAACAAAAGGGAAGATGCAAGAAGCCAGTAGGCCTACCTATGTCAGCCCCTGCTTAATTCATATAGACCCATACCCACGTACCAATACGAAACTTCTTTGAAAATTCGAAAATATCATTTAAAAATTCCTGGAAAACGAAATACCAAGATAAGAATTACACGAAGCACGGGAATGAGAGAAACGATGGAAAAAAAAAAAAAGAAAACATGAAATTCCAGGAAAATGCGGAGGTGAAGTCTGGAAAATCCGAAATTCCAGCCCCCTCCAAGTTGTTAATTACAAGAGGAAGGGAATGAGAGGTTTAAACTTGAGGCGGGAATGTTATGTGGCGAGTTGATGAGTCCTGGAGAACTAACTACTGAACTAATGAGTCTCGGGGCTTACCTTCAATACAGACGACATGCTCTCGGATCTGCTGGGCCAACACAGGGTCGGGAATCAACTCAATAATATCGTAAATAGCGTAGATGCTGGGGTGGACTGACTCGAATCTCTGTATCTCCTGCCGTATGGCCAAGGAACTGCTGAGGTACGGCTGCGCGTGCCTGCTATTCATTGTGGACAACTTTATGTATCATCTCACTAAATCACTAGGCATGGTACTCCGTGGGAAGGGCGTGGAAGTGAGTTTTCTCGAGAGCTGACACGACGTAAACACTCCTCCAAGATGGCTGCCGGAGGGTCAGGCGAGGCACTTTGTAAACATTACTTCTCGCGTCTCCACTCCTGAAAATTTAAAATAATTCGTATATAGTAGTCAAACACTTATTCTCATTTATTGCTACTGGTGTATATATTACTGTGTATTTGTTTTATGTTTGGTATGTTTGGGTCTCGTTTGATAGGTGGGTGGGGGGGCGCGGGGTTCGATCCGTTCCTGGCTCCTCCCGCGGCCTACTTTTGTTATTCTTCCCTCTCGCTCACGAGCCACAGCAATATAGATTTCTTAACAGCATTATTAATTTCCTCTGAACCAGTACGCGAAATTAAATTATTGTTATTTATCTGCTTGCACACACGATAAGGTGTTGCCTCAATTTCTATTCACTTTTCTTCTATCAAGTAATTTCTTTATGCAAGCATACTTATCAAATAAAAAAAAAATGTCTTTGCTATAACGAATTACTCTAATACCAACATTATTAACACAATATACCCAAAGACAATAATGAGTAGCATCGTCACAACAAAAATTTTCTCTGTCCTACAATTGCTTTGGTTTATCAAGCTTAGAAAAATGGTCTGGTGGAGGCTTACTTGCAATTTCCTAAGATACTACCACCAACAAAATGGATTTACTGAGTAGTTCAAAGCTTATAATGTCTCTATCTGGTAAAATCTCCAGGGGTAACTCAAATATCTAAACATTATCATTCTCTCATCAGCAGTCAAACAGTCAGCTAATAGTCACATGTAAGAGTAAGTCCCTCTCACTCCTCCAAGTATCTGAGGGCTTCGGAATGCCATAAGAATGTATAATGTTACAGTATGATGCAGAGTATCTTCACCCTTTTAAATATAATCATATGCGTTTCTGGCACCAAGCCAACAATCAATTAAGTGATACAAAAGCTATAATATCTTTATTTATGCTAGATTAAATTCATCTGATTGAACAGCATAGTTTTCTGGTAAGGTATTAGGTAAATAATGTAAAGTTTGAAGAAAAACACAGTTGGACCTAGAGAAACTTATCCTTATGATTATACTTGTACTCTGTGGCTGTACAGTACCTAAGGTCCTGCTAGTCACTCACTTCATCCTCTTCTTGACACAAGTATAGAGAATCCTGAATGCTGCAGGGTTCCTGGGTAAAAGGAGAGGAAAATTAGACAAAACTGTATGGAATTCAAACACTTAGCCAACATATAACTGTGTGGTACAGTGGTGTTCAGAAGTCTAATAATCTTCTGCACTCACTTGCATTGTTTTGTGCTTTCCTTGGTCTTAAGTCCCCCAAGTTGCTGGTAGTCTCCTTACAAAATTCTGGCAGTTGATGAAATCTAAAATCAGACAACTTGATTTTAAAAGCAAATGCAAAATGTAGTAAGAGGAGTGTATCTAAGATCAGTCAACTTAAAATTAAGTAAATGCAAAATGTAATAAGGGGAGTGTATCTAAGATCAGTCAACTTAATTGTGAAAGTAAATGGAAAATGTAGTAAGAGGAGTGTATGTTGATCAGATATTGGCCATGACTATACTAAGGCTGCTATAGTAACGTTCACATACATCCAGTGAATATTTTGACGTTTGGAAAAAAATAAATAAAAAAAATACACTGAGTATGGAAAAGCGCATCACCTCAAAACAGGTCCCAGTATTACAGCAGAACCAAAACACACTCAGTACATTGGAATATTGAGAAATTTATCTGAGAGCTCAAATAAATGTGCTTCAGGAGAAAGGCAACAAGTCAGGTATCAAATCCGAGACTCAGCATAGAAGCCCAGCACATCATCTATACTGAAGAGGGAGGATTCTGTACTATAGTGGGGTTGTGGGACATTATGTTTGGGTTATTACAAAAAGTGCATGAGTTGTCAAGGAAATTCCTCAAGACTGACAAATTCATCAGTCATGCATAGGATTAGTGATGGAGATGAACTGAAAAGGTCTTGTATATTACTACTTAGTCCATATCTACTGTTTGTGCACTTATCAAATTCTTATTAACCCTTTCAGTACAACATGCAATAATTCACACCACTAAAAGCACTGTATGATATATTTACAAGAACCTGCATGAAAAGGAAGTGTATGTAAAGAATAGATTTTCCAACATATAGCCAGCAAAATGTCTAAAAGCAGCTGTAAATGAAAAGAAATGTTCCTGAGTAATTTGCCATCAAGTAACCATGCGTCAGCTAGCAATGAACGGGTCAAATGAGTGGAATGAATGCACTGGGAATGTGGTTAAGTATCCCAGCATTAGATAACTTCAAGAGGAGGGTAAAGTTTAAGGTTAATGATGGTAGATGTTTAGTTTTAAGTACTCAGGAGCTGCATTGTGTAGATCAGTTGGCCTTTTGCAGTCTCCTTATGTTTCTCTGTTTTTTACCACTTCTTATTTTAGGCAGTAAAAGAGTGTTCATTAAGTACTGCAAAATGAAATATAGAAGGAAAACAGAAGCCTCCTAATTATCACAATCTAGTAACAAAATTATAAACCAATAAACTCAATTCTAAAACACATTATGTACATAAAATTAGGCAAAAAAACTATTTAGCTTTTTGATTTACAATAGTGAAAGATTACAAAATATAAAGAAAGCACAAACTTACCATAAAAGGAAAAACAGAGAACACACCACAAAACTTAGAAAAACATTAGTGAGAGGGTGAAGGGCTAAAGCAGCTTAGGTTGTATGAGCCCACATGGTGCCATGATATTGAAACAAGGAGGTAATCATACCTAATTAATAATATTGACACAAAGCATGGTGACATCAGGGGACAAACACAAATGGGAGTCTATGAACAGTTGCTTCAAGTAATGACATCACAAACCCCAGTGAATCTCATGTCTATAAACTGAATAGAAACTGATGTATAAAATATTAAGAACTCCGCAAACACCAAGAAAATCTGGGGATGTGATGGGTGGAGATAGCTAATACTGCTTATGCATCTCTGTGAACTGAAGAGAAATTAATAGATAATGAGTTGCTTCATACAAAGAGCCCCACAAAGACAAAAAAGAACTGGGGACTTGACAGGTGGAGATACTTGCCTGATACTGTCTCCGTGTCTGAAACATTTTATACATTACCACTTCTTTGGGCAATTGTGCAATCATGGTCGGAAGTCAAGCAGCATCCTGCACTCACTTAAAATGTACTGACTGTTCTTCCTTTGTTCTAGTTCCTCTGATCAGCTAAGAATCAGTTATCACATTTCATCAAGAGGATCAAGAGAAATTACATAGTGTGAGTGACTGAAACAAGTTACTTCACTTCCAACAGTGGCTATACCTGGCAACAAACGAAGGACAAGAAGCAAACAAGAACAAAGTTGGCTAATATATTTCTCAGTAATATGTACACACGTTCACACACTGTATACCACAACCACATGCATACACCATTGGCTCTGGCACTGCTGGGAGGGCCTGTTAGCTGAAGTGGGTCGGCTCAATGTTGCTACAATATGAGTGGACTGAATGACATCTGAGTTACTTGGTGACGGCGATTAATATTTCATGGGCGGCCGACTAGAAAGAGGGAGTGATCAGATGACTGGAGTGTGAGGGAAAGATATAAGATGAGAAATGCAAGAATTAGAGTAAAAGAATGATTGACAACAGAAAACAGACAGTGAAGACAAAATAGGAATGAAAGGAAAAAGATGAATGATTCTAGGAAATAAAAATAGAGTAAGAAGGGTGAGGAGTATAAGGGAATGAGAAGAAAGGATTAACTCGTAAAAGAATATGGATAATAGAGTAAGATGGGAGTGAGAGAAGGATGAAAGATGCATGGATTAGAGGCTGAAGATGAAAAATGAGGCAGGATAAGTGGTAAGAGGATAGAGTACAGAAATAAATAACAAAAAGAGAAAGAGAAAGACATATTTGAGAACAGCACAAGTTAACAGGAGGGAAAATGGGAATGAAGTTTATATTAGTTAAGTTTAGTTGGGGACAGAGGAGGAAGTGGTGCTTGGCTATATTTTAAGTTTGAGTATAAGGTATATGTATAAACTTTTCAATGTGCAAGGCTATGTTAGGGAGGCATTAGTGGGAAGGGAAGATGTAGTGTTATGGAATATGATTAGGCAGTACAACTTAACACACAGCTTGGCTTACACCATAATATACTCTTGGATCTGACAGATGAACAATGATTTTGTGGACAATTACTGATTTTCTTTCTTTTATCTTGAGTAGGCTACATATACATAAATTAGTGATGAAACAAAATGTGTATATGTGTGTCTGTGCATGTGTGTGTGAATAGAGTAAGTTAAAGTGTAGCACTATCTGATAATTCCTTTGCATATAAAGTTACCATGAGAGAGAGAGAGAGAGAGAGAGAGAGAGAGAGAGAGAGAGAGAGAGAGAGAGAGAGAGAGAGAGAGAGAGAGAGAGAGAGAGAGAGAGAGAGAGAGAGAGAGAGAGAGAGAGAGAGAGAGAGAGAGAGAGAGAGAGAGAGAGAGAAATCACAAAATCTTAATAACTGAATCTATTTTCAGGCATGTCGTCCTTAAAACATTGAACATTTCTTTCAACCAATCAAAATAACACATTTTGAAGACTTTTCGTATCACAGAATAAACAACTGCCACCACTTGAGTTTTATAGGCACAGTGCAGTTCATGACAGTTGAAAAATTAAACTATTCCAGATTCAGAGGCAGCTAAACATAGACAGCTATTAACTTAACTTAAGAGGCAATGCGCAGTGATGGTCAGGCTGCATCACAAATTGAGTTAAAAACCTCTGGGTGAAGCCTCAACTGGAATTTAAGGTCCAACATGGAGTGTATGTTACTGTTATAGTTTCACAAGATAACATAATTTCCTCCTAATGGGAGTTCCAGTGATGCAAGTCATTATTATTCCGGTGTTTCCCATTGTCACTTTTGTAGGTATGAATGTATATATGTGCTTGTATGTGTATGTGTATAAAATTGTCTCCAATAGTATATATATATATATATATATATATATATATATATATATATATATATATATATATATATATATATATATATATATATATATATATATATATATAAAAGTTATTCTGGGATACAAATGTTTAATGTTTAATCAATGTTTAATGTCCCAGAAAGTCTCTTTAATCATCAGCAACAATTATTTAATTACTATTTCAAAGTCAAACTCAGTTAAAAGAAAACAAAGAATAAACTAACAAACTCTCCCAAAACATCTAACTCTGTACCTTTCACTTGCTCCCTTATGTACAGCATAACTAACTTCAGGGACAATTTAGTGGTGGGCACAATACACTGCAGTTCACCATCAAGACCTTAAGTTTGCAAGGTTTCACACTGCAGGGTTTGATAACTTTCAGATAGAGACCTTGGGAAGAGGACATCAATATATCAATACAGAAATGCATGAAAATACACATGAAATAAATAAAATGTCAAGAAAATAATAAAAAGAGCAAGTCATAATAATTGTCAAAGCCTTTACAATGCCGTGCCTGGCAAACTAATACATTTGCATTCTTGCCGTACATTATGTAAATATAAAAATGTACCAAAGGAACATACGAACTACTAAATAAAGGGAAATTTAATAGTTAGAGTATGTGGTTGTGGCTTACTAAAGCAACAACAGATAATAAATATTTCATCCATGTCAATATTTAGATTTTTTTTTTGTTTTTTGCATGTATTTTGTGGCATAAGTCTGATACTGATTCCAAATACAACAATATGAGAAATGCATAAAAAAAAAAGTTATTACATTAACACATAACGCTTCCCATGACATGACTGAGACAATACCTTGTCATGAATACCTTTTGATAAAACACCTATCAAACACTGACACATTTCATCATCACATATTTGCATTGTCAATGGAGCACTTGCATAAAACAAAAACCTTTGGTGGAGTCTAAGCCATTAAAATACACCAATAAGCTCATCACATTTAAATATCAAATCATAGTTTACATATCCTTTTTTTTTTTTCGTCTTTTATTGCACCAATACTAAATCTCTTACATGAAACTAAAGAAATCAGTAACAAAAGAGAGCAAAACTAGCACTGCAAGGAACACTTTTCTTCAAACAGGACAACAAGATCTATGAAATGCACAGGCCATAGTGAGGCAACCATAGGTGGTGATGGCTTGTGCAGTGTGCCCACTTACTCTGATGGGATGTTAATACTCACTGATACTCTAAAGCTCAACTCACAGCAACACACAGGGAGAGACAATTGCAATAGCATTAACAAAGTCTGCCTCTGAATCATGACAACAAGCACAAAATGAACCTCATGCCATACAATAAGCTGATACAAAAACTTTATAAAGTGCATACAAAATGTTATGGTACTGTTCTTTCACTTTACACTATGTGATATGCGCTGTACATAACATGAAACTATCAGTGATTCTGAGCTTGTAATAACAAATGCTTTTCCCTGTATTATACAATGATAAATAATGACTGAACTGGTACTCAAACACTAATAACACTGGCATTGGTCTTACTGGGTATTACATTCTTACTAGTTTCTCTTGGTAAATGGATAACATAACCACTCCAAAGCAAAACATGGTATGCAAGCTCTCTGTAAACAACATTCTGCAAGGGAACATATTCCATAGAGCCTGAATGGCATCTTGTACATATCTTCAGTCCACTTTTATCATACACCTCATGAGAAAGAAAAGGTTTGGTATTAAATTTTCAAAGCAAAATCATGCAATCATGAAGGAAGCTCAAGACACATTTTTCTTTTCCCATTCATTGTAATTCCTAGGAAAAATTCACACTATATAATATCTATATATTTATCTTTATTTACATATGTTTGTGAAATAATAAGTGGTTGGTTGAGTAGCTGCCTGCTATGCCTCAATAAATGTATATCACCATTCACTCATTAACTGTGATCCAGAATTATATCCCTGTATAAAAACATACCAAAGTTGAAGCATCAGCTGTAGTTACATTCCTACCACTGCCACACAAGGGCCAACCACTATTCTCAAGGCAGGTAAGCATAATAGTTATCACTACAATTTAATGAAAATCTCGTGAATTTGTATAATTGAACCAGAGCAATTAAATAATCTAAAACTATACACCAGAACTTCTTGACAAGCAATTTTATGATACATCACATCACTGATTCATTAAAGATGAAAACCTGGCCACATTTGCCCTGGTATAATCCAGCTCCAGGATGTAAACAGAGCCAGACCAACAATAATACACTTCCACAGAAATGCTACAGTTCACATGAAGGAAGCAATGTACTTTACACTGCTGTACAAAATGCAAGATCCTGTCAAAAAGTTCTGAAAATCACAGAGTTATGCTGAGTCAACATAAAATTGATATATATGACAAAAAATCTACTTTTAATGTGGGTAAAATAAAATATATTTGTAAAAAGAACTGTACAAAGATGTTCAAACCTAAAATACACACATCTTCACTAGTAACTGGTGGTAGAAGTTTCTATACAGTGATTATGAGTTTGTGGTTTGACCACTACTTACACTGATATAAACATGATGTTGTGAAGAACAGCATTCAGGACTACCATTCTTACAAACCTCTCAGGCAACACCAGTAAGTAGGAACACAAGACCCACTTTGAAAGGCTCCTATATTTTGTCTAAGCAACAACTTTATGAAACATGTGACACTTTGTAGTTTGCTTAGAAATATGAAATAGCATTTTCTGTTGTTCTCTTCTTTCAGATGTACTGTTCGGCAGATGATTCCAGCCACGTCCACAGGCACCACTGAGTTTTGAGCCAAGTGAGGGTGAGACCACTTGAAATATAGTGTACCAACCCAGTTTGCCGAGTTTGCACAGTTGACATCACCTCATTTGCCAGATTTTTTTTTTTGTAACAGCAGTAGAAAACAAGGTATTTATGTATAAACTAGGTCAAGGCACACAATGTACAAAATGCTGGAACCTGGTAATGCAATGCAGGTTTGCCCATGCAGCACAAACACAGGCACAAATATAACTTATACAGAGTGCCAAGTACCATGTGAATTAAGTCAACTGATGCAGATAATGAGGACCTCTTAATGGATAATACTGAGTTGCAGCAGCAGAAACCACATGACAAGGAGTATCTAGACCCCAGAGTGGCAACAAGCTGCCACACTCTTGCAGAGAATAGAGTTTGTAGCTAAAGCTTTTAAGTTATATCCACTTCAAAACAGATTTATAGCATCATCAATACAGCCAGCACATGCTTTTTTTTTTTATCTAATTACATATTTTTGTTTGTTTGTTGTTTTCCTAGGAACCTAGGCAATCTGTCAACTAATAATCTATGAATCTAAATAATTTAACAGGAAAACATGAGACTCTTAGAATGGCTCCTGAATTCAGTCCCTGTTAACTCTATGCCAGGCTGGAAAAGAAAGGCTATGTACAAATTATGGTCATGAAATTAATCCGCTTTCAGCTGCATTATCATATTATTAGCCATCAGGTATCTATTCACATTATCTTTCATATATATAACAATCTACCTATGATATTCCACAAACAAATGGACTATCCCACTCCTCCATCTGAGGCACAAAACTACCGGTGTATGCCACTTATTGACACCACCCAGGCTACCACTGCACCTGGGGCTGCTGCTAACATGGGACTGTGGCCACAAGATGACTCCTCTCTAACCATTATGAACATATTAACAGAACTCTGAACTTTGGATAGAAACTAAACTATTAAAAAAAAAATTTTCCCAATATATATGTACTGTGGTCTATTATTTTCTTAAAAGATTCTGAAATTGTGGATTTTCTAGAAATGAAGTATTTTAAATGCCAAGACAGTTTGTTCATTCAAATGTATACTTATTCTGACTCCTGAACTGAATCATCATAATGCAAAACAAATTTACTTAAAACTAAAAATATATTTCTTTCAAAAGTAGAGCATTTTCTTTTGTGATGAATTCAGTATTCCTTATGTGGTATATGCCATACTACAGAAAAGATATTTATTGAAAAGAAAATGTAACATATTATTTTGTTTATACATGAACCTGAGCTTATGAGATACAGTAATACTGTATTAAGAAAATAAAAGACACACAACACTTACTTCAATGTACATGGGAAATGTAATGCAGGAAAATTAAACAATTGAAAAGTTGCAACGAGTCACTTCTGGATGGGGATGGTTTCAGTATATACCAGATACATTAAAAAAAAAAAAAAAAAAAAAAAAAAAATGCAATTTTGTGATATAACTAATGCAATGCCCTGACCTGATAGAAAATCAGGCATGGACAAAAGAAACAAATAATCCAACAAGCCAATAATGGTTCAAAGGACTAAATTTCAAGCCCCAAACATGACTTTGGGCTAGAGACATGTGAGGAATGTTAGGAACAACTAGTAGTACTCTCAGAGCCTCATCTCTAACCTCAACCATCCTTATTAACATCATTTTCTATGAATTACTAAAAGTTCCTAATGGGGTCAATTGTTGGGGGAGAGCACTTATATAGTAGCTTTGAAGACTGATGGTGGGGCTCCAATCAATACAGTGACTTTGGAGGAGGGGGTTTCACAGAGCACTCATCTTTGGAGGCACGCTCACCCTCACCCACCACACGCACACTGAAACACATGCACGCACCCACACACACGCCCCACCAAGACCCCAGCGCAGGACTAGGGAGTAACAGAAGGGACACTACTGCTGCACCGAGGTGGTAGGTGTTGTGTTCCTACTAGGGCTCCGAGTATTCCCACCAATCCTTCTCGTAACCTTCGTGAACGTGTTCCAGGAGCTTTCTCCGCCGCTGATCACAGTACCTGCAACAAAGGAAATGCAACACCTTCCTCATTTTCTATATTGCTGAAGAGGCAGAGAAAAGAATCCTTCCTTGAGGAACTACTACATTCACAAAGAAGGCCTTGGCAGACAAAAAGTGATGTAGATAATAAGCAGGAGATATAGAAGCAATATTTCATTCCTTCACTTTTCCTTTTTGAATGTACACAGTATAACATCTAAACTGGTCCAGCCTCGGGCAGAATGGCAGAAAGTGAAATGACTATGAAAGCAGGAGTACAATAGATGCAGTAGATACAAAAGAGCAAGTTTCACTGTACCATCATGCCACAAGGGAAGGTACAAGGATATATAAGTGAGTTACTAAGTATGAACAAACGACCTGATCAATTTAGCTAAAGGCAACCCCCATGTGAGGGCAACTCCAAGGGAAAAAGGGGTATCATTAATGATCTATTTACATGAATAACAAAGTGAGATCTTTTCAATTCTCTAAGGGCAGATGACAGGTTTTTTCAGGTGCATGATAAAGACCAGGTGGTGAGCTTTTCCAGTTAACATTTTCCTGCTCTCATTTTTAAGTTTATGCAGTGATTTTTTGGCCAGCATGGCTCCTGCACATTCACACAACTACTACACTCTCACTCAGAGTCTCTGTAAATGTTGTGATGGCATAATGTACATAATGTATGTTTTTCTTCTTTATCTGATTCTGAGCCAAACTTTCTGAAGCCAGTGCCTTCAACTCCTCATAAGCCTGCTCTTGACATGAGAAAATGTAAGGGAGGCCATGTGAGCCATAAATTTGGTGACCAATGTGAAAATATGGTGAAAAATGGGTTATAAATGAGGAGCTTGAAGAAATAGCAATGGGAAAAATTACTGTAACTCACTGGGATAGTGTCAAGCCCAGTTCACAGTGGCCAAATTCCAGTGACCAGTCACTGGAATTGGCAGTGGTTTTGCAAGGATTAGTGTGTTGGTGTCTTGGTGCCAGAACTTGTGGCAATTGCTAAGCTGAGAAAAACCAGTACTGCTGAGCCAACTCAAACATGATACGAAGCTGAATGCATCACTTGTGCTGTTTACCCAAATCAAGCTTGCAGTTGAGTGAACTTTGACTCGGCCCTCTGTCACTGTCACCCTTTGTGGTGTCACAAGTTGCAACTAACACTGGAATTTACATCTGTCTACATGAATCCATCCACTGTGAGTCTGGGGGCCCTCTAAACACAGTTCCCTCCCCCAACCTATGGTACACACTCTTCTCCCTTTTTGCTAATGAGAAAAGGAAGACTCCAGAAATGAGATGGCTTATCCTTTTCCATAACTGGGATGAAAGCAATAGCAAGAGCTGCACTGATGAAGATGGAATCTATGTTTGTTGTTGTTTTGCTCAGCCACTCACAACAGCTGTTGGGGCTTTCCCAATTTTGGTGACCCGCGTGTGAATGTAGGGTAAAATTAAATCAGGTACGTTTATGTCTATATTTTATCTGTTTATTATTTTTGTGTGTGTGACTTAATGATTTTCATTGACTTTGTGAATGAACTTGTGCATAAAGTGTTGTTATAAAATTCCAGGAATGGATTAATGTATTTTACATTGATTCCTATGAGGAAAATAGCATCAGTTTAGGAACATTTTAGATCATAAATGACCTTCAGGAATAAATTAAAACTTAAGAAACTACAGATTAAGAGGGAAAGAGTGGTTCTGGACATCAATTTCCTGAACAGATTGTTTTGACAGTCTGAAGATGAGACTCCTGTAATTTCCGAGACAAAACCATGAATAAAGGAATGTTGCCAGTGCTGTCCCTCTACATCTTCCTCAACAATTACACACACACACACACACACACACAAACACTCTCTCTCTCTCTCTCTGTATATATAAAAGTTTTATTGAAGTCAACAACAGTGAGATTGATGTTTAGCTTGTAGGTAGTCCTTTCAATCTTTCTGATGAGCTGCCATTGATTGTTGTTAAGAAGTGCAAGGAGAATCCCAAATTCCATCTTGATCCCAAGATGTCTTTTGGTCCAATACAAACCATCTTCAGGGAAGAAGTGAAGTCAAAAGTCAGGAGCATCTGGTTATATGCAGTTGATGAGGTTTGGCAAGGTCATGGATGTAGTGTCAGTGTGCCATTCAGAGCACAGCAGCAGTACAAGGCTCATCAGCCAATCATGAGGCAGTATTCTCCCTATGCGAGGGAAGGCTGATCTACAAGCTAAACAATGCTCTCACTACTGTTGACTTCAATAAAATTTGCATATCGAATGGCCTACTTCCCAACTATATATATATATATATATATATATATATATATATATATATATATATATATATATATATATATATATATATATATATATATATATATATATACAGTATCACCTTGGATTGCGAGTAGAATTCATTCCTGATAAAGACCCGAAGTCCAATTTATCAATTCACTTGTAAATCAATTCAACTTTCTCCATAAGAATTAATGAAAACACATCCAAACCATTCTACTTACCAAGAAATATTCATATAAAAGTAATTGGAAGTGCTATTTTGTATAAAAATTACTGTCCAAAATTAAAAAACGATAAACAATGACCACACAAACGCCTCCTTCATGCTTCTCAATAACCTCCTTCTTTGTCTCAACTGTAATCATCTTAACTCTTTTCTTTTCTTTCTAAAGGTTCTTCATAATGTGGGCCATAGTTTTAGTAATGTAACAGCAAAGCACTGCAAAAACAGTACAAGCATCGAGATGCTAAAACTGCTAGACATACACACAAGGGGCAGGCAATAAAGCTGCAGCTTCTGTGGGGGAGTGAAGGAGACCAGTGAACACCTGAGAGTGGAGTGTGACAAGTATGAGGATCAGAGAGAGTAGCTTGTGGCAGCAGTAATAGCCACCATTGGGGAGAAGGAATAGCATAGGCTAGAAAAAGAGGATGGAGGGATCACCATATGAGCAAAATCAGGGATAAAATTATAAAAATGTATTAAAAGATTGTTAACAGAGTCTGGAAAAAAGGACTGAGGGAGCAGTGTAATAGTGAAAAAGAAGCAGTACAAGAGACAACATAAGCAAGGAGAGGAAAACCTAAAATGTGTTACAAAGTGAGAGGTCACAAAAAGAACAAGAAAGCCTGTGACAGAGGATGACACACACCATGCATGAGAGAAGAACCATCAGCTTTTTTTGTTCACTTCCCAAGTTATGCTCATACACTAACGCAAAATTGCTTGATACTTATGCTTGTTTACAAAGTTAGTCATAATCCAAGGTACTACTGTATAAATATACTATTATTACTGGCCCTCAACTTTTAAGCTTAGTGCCAAAATGGCCCATAGTGTCAAAGAAGTTGGATCAACCTGATCATAATCTTGCAGAAATGTGAAAGAAAGACAGCATGGTGAAGCTTAGTTAATACATAAGTAGGCTAATGCTCACCTGTATTTGTCTTGGACCTTCTGCTTGATGTCTGCCAAATTCTCCTGTGTAATGTCTCTCTCAAGGTACTCACTGAGGGTCTCTGTGGCACTTTCAACATCCTTCTGGTTATCTTCAAATATTACGGATTGGTTGTTCTTCCTCAAGTAATAGGCAAACACATAAGTGAACATCAAGGTCTGTCGGCACTCACACAGGATGTCTACAGCTTTCTTGAGGAACTGGACCTGGGAAATGCAAAAATAGTATGTTCTCTAAGTCACTTGCTGATAGTATTTGGAGAAATTAAATCTACAGAATACAATAATTGTGATTCCAGAAAAAAAAAAAAAAATTACATGATGCATAGCTCCCATCATAATAAATTAAGAATTTCATAGGAGCTCCTCTGCATTTACATATCACAATAAATGCATCATAATTACTACTGTGGCTTATTTAACTTATTTTTCTTTCTGAAAGAAGACTGCATTTACTTTTATGATACAATGAAGTATATATATTTTTAAATGAATGTTGATGTATAAATCCTTTTCACTCCCACAACATTCTTTAAGATAACTTTTGCAAAACCAAATTCAAACTCCATTTCACAGATGAGACAGATGAGAGAGAAAGGTATGGAGATAAGAAGTAAAACAAATAAAATGAATGACATATAAAGCACATAACAACACCAAGGTCACCTCTATCCAAGACATGTTGTGTTGCTGCATCTCCTCCATCTTCTCCTTGACTGAGGCATACAGCTTATGCTCAAACTTGAGGGATTGCATGTGGTTCATGTAGCGGTTGCAGTAGAACAGGTAGCGCTGAAGGGCTGCCCGAGACTTCTCTTGTGCATCCCGGGCCTGCTTGGCTTCATCCTCATCATAGCGATTGCAGGAATACCTGAGAGTGTGTTATGTTAGCCAGCAAGCAGGTAGGACTGCAGCTACACCCATCCCACTATCAACCTGAGCATTTAGGATTACTGCCATCCTTACTTCATATTGCACTGTTTTAAGGTACTATTCTTGATATTTTTTGGCCAGCTGTGGCTATTTCAATTGACTACAACTGGTCTGTTTTACACTGTATTCTCTGATGTTCTCACTCTCATTTGCACAGCTACAGCAATCTCAGTTTATAATATCAATAGTGAAAGCAATGGACTTACCAGGAGGAGCCATGGGGTTCCCAAGGCCCAAGACAGACCCAGCAGAAATCTGCTTTACAGCTCTGATTCTTGCACACCATGTGATTACACCCTCCATCCTTCTCTATTGTCACTTTACATTTGGGACATTCCTGAAACAAAGACAAACAGGTCATTAGAAAATAAGATAGCATGTCTCAGAGAGAGAGAGAGAGAGAGAGAGAGAGAGAGAGAGAGAGAGAGAGAGAGAGAGAGAGAGAGAGAGAGAGAGAGAGAGAGAGAGAGAGAGAGAGAGAGAGAGAGAGAGAGAGAGAGAGAGAGAGAGAGAGAGACTTGCCTTTGTGTTGGCTGCAATCCAGTTGGAAGTCTCAGAGTCATCATCACACTTCTTAATCCAGTGCCGCAGGAGGTGACACTTGACTGGGTCGTGCCAATTCTCACCACAGTTGAAGCAGAACACATTGCGACACTTGCACATGACTGGCTGGACGTCTGGGTATTGCACCTTGATTGCATAGTTACAGTCTGGGTATGGACACCAACGCAGCAGTCTGTTACACTGTGGAGGGAAAAGAACATTAGCAATGGCAGACAATTTAATTCATTTACTGCCACTTGTTGTGAATTACTCCATAAGATCATTAATGAATGTTTCTCGTAATAAACTCAAGTAAGTTGCTTTTGTTTTGTTCCCACTACCACTGGATGTATAAATTTTCTTTGGGAATGGCAACGAGAATACTAACTCGCCGAGTCACTAAACTAAAAATACAGCCACTCATAATCCCTCACCCTCTGATATGTTGAATATGCTAATCACTGTACCACCATGTTACAAAGGATTATATAACAGGGTACAAATGAGTTACTACACATGAATAAGATATCTCAGGCAAACTCTGCCACAGGCACTCACTGAAAGAGCAATTTAAAGGGAAGATATCAATGAGTATCTATTTATATGCCAGGGAGGGATTGCTCTTCAAGGAAGACAGCAAAGACAGTATATCAAATCTTCTCATTGTGAGGATAAAAATACAGATGGGTGGTTTCCTCATTCTGCTATTTCAGTCATCTTTTTAGAGAACATGGTGACATTTTTCAACCTGGTTGTAGTGTGCAATCAAGCCACCTTTCCTATTAAAGGATAGTAAGCACTAATTCCCTTTATCTGTTTGTCATAATTACCAACAGCTGGACTGTCATAAATTTCTAGGAATAACTTTGCCTATGACTTGATATAAGCAATAAATTAACACATCCTCAAGGAATCATCTACAAAACTCAAAGAAAATAGCCTTACCTCAACAAAACTTTTAGTGATGAGATGCTGGTACTTGAGTTTGACTTTGGGGTCAACAATTAACCTCATGACCGTGTGATCATCCACAAGGATGGAGCAGGAGTGTGCAGCGCAGGAGATGGTCTGTCCCATGCCTTCATCAATGATCTTGGTGGTCAAGTATTCAGTCCAGCAATTAGTGCAGAAACGATGTCCACACTCTATTCCAGTCATCATCTGTGGAGCCAGAAAAAAATCTTCAAGCAGGAAGCAAAGCACAAGCACACACACACACAAATGCACTAAGAAAGGGTTCCTGTTCTTGTTCTTACCACATTGTAAGATTGCAACTACCTAACTCACACCTGTTCTTATTCTCTGTATGGTGAAAAGGAGTTTCAACATGAAAGAACACTAATCAAAATAGTTTCCCTATCTCTGTTTTGCTAGGCTGCATAAATATCCTTGATTATCTAGTGCTTACCTAGTGATGTTTCCATTCTGTGCTTACCTACTGAGGTTCCCATTCTGTACAAAACCAAAAATCTGAGGTAAGTTTGTATAAGCTCATCCCATGGCAGCTTTCAGCAGCCATTCATACCAACATATATTTTTCCATCCAATTTTTCCTCCTGGATACACAATACACCTCAATCTGCTGCTTCTCAACACATCAATAGGTTAAGTTCTTTTCTACTTTTCAGTTTATCACTTCTGATCCTGATCCCACTAAATTTATTTTTTCCAAGATGCATCACACATCTACCTATCCATCCTCACCTCAGGACAATTTACATCTCATCAATCCTCCCCCTTTACAGTTTACATTTCAGTCATGAAACACTGAAATTCTTGGTAAGATGCATACAAGCACACTTCAGCTTAAAGAGGAAGTTCCCATCAATATTGCTGTGGGTAAAACCTCCCTAAGCTCCTGTTCACACAAGGTGATTGCAACCACATGGTAAGAAATGTGTGATAGCATTTTCAATGTGCCTATGGAAGCCTTCAGACGCAACCACTGTGGTCTGGAGAACACCGCAGTTGCAAGAACACCCCTCTCACATGCATGGTTGATACATACAGAAGAATGGCATTGTTCACACAGGGTGGTGGATCATGCATTTTGAGGACAGCAGGCAGCATCATTGGCTGTACATTAGCCAATGACAGAAGAAACTGTGTGTTCCCATGGCAACCCATGACAAAATTCTGTTCTGGGAAGATGGAATCCTTCATCATGGTTTTGGTTCAAAATATTATGTCCTCCTTCATTAATTCAAGCAATTTGTCAAATGATTTCATGACATTCTCAAATGATTTAAAAACTTCTTGTCATGTTCTCTCAAAGAGGGGTACAAGGTTATAAACATGCCATGGGTAAGTCTGTCATGTAGAACTGGATGAACCCAATGTCATCCTTGTCTTTGTTTATGATGTTTCAAGCAGCAATGTAACTGCCAAACATGTGCTACGTTCCCCACATCCATCCTGCCATTGCATGCCAGAGATGAGAGCACTCACACACACTTTCCACAAATCTCATAAATCCAAAAATCCTTTTGACTCATCATTACTGATAATGAAATACTTGCAGTGCTTATAGATCTACTGTGTACTCCAATGGTTGAAGTGGCTCAATCACACTCAACAAACAGCAAACACTTCACTGATGCCAATGTTAATTCCCTTTCTTATTAACCAGTAGAATATATTAGAGAAAACATTCCGGTCAAGAGGAAGAAGCAATAAAATGGTGATAAAGGAACTAAAGCCTGCTGCCATGTCTCTTGTTTTTACAATTAATGAGTGTGCGAACTGCCCTTGATCCTAATTAATGCCATCATTATATCTCATTATAAGAAATTTTCCTTTCCTTCATTGACATCCAAAGCATGCCTTGCTTCACCTGGTACAAAAAACTGAATCACAAGTTGGGTGTTCCATACTTACAGCAGAAGGCATGTTTAGGAAGCAGATTTCACATTCCTCCATTCCATTACTTGTTTTGACTGGAACCTGCAAACACAAAACTCATGTCCATTAAGGCAATCATGGATATGAAAAAGGAAAAATTAATAATTTTTTTTTTTTTTATGGATTCTGAAGAGTTTTGTAAGCCTGCTGATATTGTACAAGCAGGCACTGGTATTGTTTACACAATCCTGGTAAATGAGTCTGTTCTTTAGGCTGAGGAACTAAAAACAATTTATTTTTGCTTAGTTCTAACTAACTTCTTTCAAAATGTGCTCCACCACTTAGCCCACCAGTCCTTCCACTGCTAGAGATATTTCTGGAAGCCATGTTCTGGAATGGCTACCAAGTGCACTATCACATTCAGTATGATGACTTCTCTGCTCTCAAATCAGGACTCATTCAGTGGCATATTTGGTCAAGAGAGCAGGCTAAGGATCAGCCAGAAATGCCTGGAGTAAACTTGAATACTTTGGTGCATGGCCAAGAAAGCCTAGATCAGATGGGAAGGATGGGCTGAGGCAAGACCCATGAGAGTAAGACAACTGGCAGCTGCACCATGTCAATGTCCCAGCCCGTTCTTCCTACCTATTCTAGGATTTCTTGGCCAAGCACCAAATTCTTCAGGTTGGCCAGGCTTCAATCTCCTTAAACATGGCTCCTTCCAACTTTGAGCTTTTCCATGGACTGAAAATGCCACTGTAAGTGTCCTGATTTGAGAGACAAGCAGACACCATACTGTATGCAAAAGTGCACATGGCTGCCATTTTAGAAGAGGACTTACAGAAATGTTTCCATCAGCAGTGGGACCAATGTACCAAGTGTGAAGAATTTCAACATGCACTCTCTGAAGCAAATTAGAGTTAGAACCCAAAAATAAATAACTTTTTGATCCTCGGATTCCTCAGATCCTCAGATGCTCCTTGAACAGATCTTGTTTGTTCTTCCCAGCTGGGTCTACTTTAGTCACAATCATCTACTATTTTTCTCTGGTACTCTGTTTGATGTTGATATGAATTCTTATCAGTTTTGGTCAATATACTGAATGGAGAAAAAAAGAGCATCCTGAAACTATGGAGAGAGGAATAGTTGAGTTTCCAAACCCCTTCAAACAAAAACCATCAGATTAACACTGTAAAAAGATCTTAAGGCTATTTCATGCATATGCATGTTGATGTAACATTAATTTTAAGACTCACCAATTACTATCAATTATCTATCACATTAAAGGAATATCTTTCATCATAGACATTTTTAAAATCACATATTTAAATCTAACCTAACCATGAATACAATGCCAAGATTACAGCTTTGGGATGCTTCTAATCTCCTAAGAATTTAGAACCCAGAGGAAGTAAAGACAACAAAAAGTAAATCTGGTATAGAGGACTTCCCTAAAACTTTTATGTATAAATAAAATACCATCCTGATAGTCTACACTGTTTAATTCATGTATACATTAATTACAAAATACCTTTTCAACCCTTCAGTCAGTACCTCAGGAACTGCTGGAAGTACCTAACAATGATCAAGTATGAAATGAAGAGAAAAATGTAATAAAAAGAAGACTAAGGCCTGCTCCACACTACGTGCCTTATATGTCTGTCTTGAGACAGTGTGTGTCATTAGTGACCACAGTTGTCTGAAAAACTATTCAGAGCTGTTAAATGTCCTTCCATGAGATGGGAGTGCTGTTGTCACTGTATACAGAATGCAACAGAGCTCCTGTCTCACAAAGGATATTTAGCAGCTCCACATAATTTTCCCATCATCAGTGACATCACTGATGGCAGTACACATTGTTTCCAGATGAACAAATACAACAGACAGCATGAAGTGAGTTCATGATAGAAAATACATGATACATGATACAAAATACATGATAGAAAATGTAAAAACTCACCCTCTGAGATTTACTAGGTGTCTTGAAAGGACTGACAACATGGGCCTCGGAGAATAGCTTTTCCTGGTCACCGTCATAAAACCTCTCCATTAACTTTTCCTTGTCCCATTTGAAGTGATTTAGCAATATTCTTGTCGTTGTTACAGGAATCTGCAACACCAATAAAAGATTGTTAAGGTTGCCTGGATCTTGCATGCAGCAAAGCACATTACACTCTTCTGTCAGAGTCATCAATTCAATTTTGAGACTGGCCAAGTATTTTACTTTTTTATATCAAGGATGTAAAATGACTGAATGTCACTTAATGCTGATATACTAAGTGATTAATCTCAGCACAAATAAGCAATACCTGAATCTTATATACTATGGAAAGTATCAAGGATTCCTATAATGGCATGCAAATACTAATAAGTAATTCATAATGAAACAATTTAACATTTCCTGGAATATTATTCAAATTACTTGTATAACTGGAGGTAATATACATCACGACAAAACTGAACAAGTTCATTGTGGATCATATCAAGTGGTGTACAAAAATGTTTCAGAAGACAAAGTTAATCAAATTACATCATAATGTAATGATTCAAGATTACTTATTTTGTTGCAGTGTTGATACCTTTAACTTCAAGAATCACACAAATGAGATGTTTTCTATCAATGCAATATCAGCAATCACTGTCTGTCGGTCTGCCTACAGAATCATGGAAGACAGCATCACGTGAAGCCTGAGAGAGTTTTCTTTCCTTAGTGACCTACTTGCAAGAAGAACCTTGGTTCTTCTTGCATTAAGATATAAAATTTGTGTTTAAAGACTTGTATCTATTTTCAATACATTACTCATTTTTACTACATTAATTTCCGATAAACAGTTTTTATTATGCTACAAATCAGGTTTTTGATGACACACAGAGATTGGCCATGACAACACAGACTTGAAGCATACCACATCTGGAACTTTACAGCCTTTTGTTTCTTTGCTTCACAATTAACTGTCACTGGGTAAGCCATGAGAAGCCTTCCATTTCTGCTGTAACATTTCACCATGATCTGATTACCTTTGGGATTCCCTCCACCAATTACTACACACTTTTTGTTACCTAACTACTTTCTTGTTTTCTGTTATCATACAGGCCATTGATTTAGTCATGCTAAATTCAAAACTTTTTCCTAAGGTAGCAATTATTTCTTATTTTATCTGACAAGCCTTTGACAGCACTTACATTCCATAATAATAACAAAATTATATACCTCATTACTTCAAGGAAAATAAGTTGATAACAGCACCCCTCAGCCTTACGAAGCCAACAAAAATGTAAACCAGTTTTCTCACCAACACCAGCTGCTCCACAGGGGATGTTCCTACATGTGCACTGTGACACTCCAGTTTATAAAGTGTCTTAATCTCATTAATAAAAATCACTTATAAATGATTTTTTTTTTAGCAATATATGTATAATTAAAGCACTACTGTACAATTCAAGTATTATCTGATCAGTAAGAATCAACACACACTCCATGTATATACAGGATTTCCTTGGAAGAAAAGTGAGCCTGCAGTGCAGATAAACCATTACAGGAGTGTCACTTTCTTCACCCTTGAAGTGGTTATGTACAAGGTCAAGACTTGCTGCTTTGTTTCTAAGTTATAATTCCTATCTACCTTGTTCTGTAAATTCAGATTATACAACTCTTCTTACTTTTTCAGCATATGAATTATTATTTGCAGTATCTTAATTTCCATATATTAATATAATCTAGTTCCTTTGATTTCTGAGATTTAAAAACACTACTGTCAGTTTACTCATGTTGTACTTTAAGCACATGATACCGCAATGGCATCAGATATAACAGTTTGATTTCTGTCACTGATGGATTGTGCTGGATCATGAACAAAAATCCATTTTCTTGACCTTCCCAGAAAAGAATTACACAACTGGCATTCCAAATAATTTCTAGCATTTCTAGTTAACTCTATTATATAACAGGCACTGCCACAGTGAACAACATAAGGATGGAAGGCAAAATAATAATTAAAATTAATAGATGTCAACGAAAATCTGAAATGCACTGCACAATGCAGTTACAGTAAATGCTTGAAAGTCTTACGTTAAAACTAAATTTAAAATAATACTGAGTCACCCCAGTAGGCATTTCAAGTATTTATCTGTGAGAATACCACACATCCTCGCCAATCACTGGTGCACCTCCCATCATCACTACAAACATAACAAAGAGACATCATAATAAATTAAATTCATCAGTTCTCCCTCTTAAATAATGTTGCCCAGAAGTTTGGGGCAGAACAGTCAACATGATGCAGTATCACCAGTAAAAAGCATACTCTGAGCCTTAAAGAAAAGAAAACATACATAGAGAGAAGGAAGGACACTGTAACCAAGGAAACACACCCTTGTTACATCACTTCACATCACTCACGGCACGCACACAGCACACAGCCACACACGGGAACAAGCCCCGGCCACACACCACCTCACAACCCCACGCAGCACACCCTGGACACCCAAACACACACACACAGGAAAAAAGTTGACAAGAAGGAAGAAGGTACAGGGAGATGAATCATACCTTCACCCCTTAGTAACCTGGGCTTTTGGGGGGCTACAAGTGGGGTTAGGTTAGGTCACACACTCACATTGACCACGCTGTTGACCTCCTTGATGCAGTCTATCATGTGTCTGGTGATATCCTCGGTAGAAAGCACTTCATAAGGGTAGTTCTCAGTGGTCTCTCTGTACCTGCTGCTGCCTGACTCCCCTTCCCCTTCTATCTCAAATTCCAGGCCCACGTCGTCCCCACTCGACTCGTTCCCGCTGTCACAGTCGTAAAGATACTCCTCGTCCGAATCCATGACTGAAAAGGGGAGAAAAGGGCGATGTTCCTTGCTCGACTGTCTCTCCCTTCTCGGTCTGTTTGGAATGATGACGTCACAGTTGAGGTTGATGACGTCACGAAAACACGGCCTTCCTCACTGCATTCTAGCAAATGGTGTTTTCCGGAACTTTTTTTTGGCATTCTCTTACATTATTTTGCCGTTTTGTTATTTGATTAAATTACTGAAATGTTTACTTTATTGTTTTCCTGCATTTGTTATATATTTTTTTGTAGATTGTGCAGTTATTGCGCGCATGCTAGAACGCTTTTCTCTTTGTTTTTGTTATTCTATTTTTGGTTTCGTTACCTTGTTACATCACTAAGCATGTTTTCAATTTGTTAATCTAACAAAATATTTAAGTGAAAGCTTTGTTGCACTTAATATTCATTGATAGGAATTATTCTGATATTTTGCGCATGCTAGAACGTCCTCTTCGTCTTGCGCCTTGGGAATGTTTTTGTTCTGACTTATTGACTATACAAGATGCTCTCATTTTTATTTGACCCTGTTTGCTTACATTAAATTATTCTGATAAAGACATGTCATTTAGTTATTCGTTATAGTGATAATCATCGAGAACTATATTTATCTGAGGAAGTTGAAGTCAAATCCTCATTTACAGAACGAACTTGTAGCTCTCGCTGTTTCAAGACGATATGTTTACCCGAGGCTTTATGTTACTGCTTTGCGTAAGCTAACAGTGAGATTGATATTCTATTTCAGGTCTTGTACCATTAATAAAGGCTACTAGCAAGATTGATAATTTAAGCGTCTTATCAAAGAAAGGAGGAGGAAGAGGAGGAAATGCTTTCATGCACACCAGAATAGTGAAACATCACAACACACAAGAACAGCACCCATCATCTTAATCCACCAATCATCTTAACCACCATAAATAAACATCAGGCTGAGATCTTTACAGAGATGGAGGGGTAGGTGGTCTATCCAAGGTAAGATGTCGCGTCTTGTCTCATTAATAAATATAATAAAGAAAGGTTACCATTCACTTTGCTCCGTCCTATTCATACACTGCAAGACTAACAGTTTTCTCTCAGCGCGGCCGTCCCTCTACCACAGGGAGGGATCATGAAAATGTCATACCGATTTATTTATTTATTTCATTATTATTATTATTTATTTATTTTTTTCATGTAAGAGGAGTACTGATCTAAAACAACAAAAAGTTAATAAAAAAAAAAAAAAGAGGGGCCCACTAAAGTGCCAGTCCCAAAAGAAAACAGCCAAATGGATTATCCAAAGTTGCAGGATAAGTGTCTTGATGTACGTAATTACTTTGTACTCTAGCGAGTGGCTGAGCTGGCTTGTGTGGCGCCCTGGACAAACCTCAATTTCGACGTCCTCTTCCCTATCCCTCGCTTATAAAAAGTCGACATATTTATTTAATTATTAAGACAACAGAAAATATGCCAGGTAGTACAGACAGTACAGTACAAGTATAACACAAGCACTGCATGCAGAACCTGAGCTGCTCAGTGGAGCCAGTGGGGGCGGATTTTGATGTGGAGAACGTGGGTCACAGAAACGACAAGGAAATTCGTCAAGAAACCTATTCTTTTGTGTACAAATTTAGAGCAAACCAAAAATAACCACAACAAAATTTTCCTTCTGACGTTGAAAGTCCTCGCAGAGCAATGCTTTTGATTAACGATGCGGCGGCGGCCGGGAAGGAACATCTGCTTCATTCCCAGGCTGGTGGTGCCCGTGCTCGCCATCGGAGTGCCGTTGGTGTTGCTGGTTGGACGTCCCACTGATGACAAAGTGACCATGGGCGGCCGTGTGGGCGCTCCCTCGGTGCTGCTGTGGACTATGATGCGGTCAGGTTCACGAATGGTGCAGGATCTGCTCACTGCCCAGCCCTGCTCTTTCCCCGCGGAGGAGCCGCTGCGGCGCTACGTCAGGAAGCATGATTTTAATGCTTCCGTCAGCGTGTTACAGGATCTTCTTGGCTGCCGATTTTCTTCTCGCTCAGATAACCTGACTGAGTGGGTTAATAAATCGTACGTGAGTAACACCCATGTTCGGAAGCTGTGCCAGGCGTTCCCCAGACTGTGCTGGGACGGAATGCTTGTCGATACCTTGTGCAGGGCGTCCTGTCTCAGGCTGGTGCGGGTGGTGGCTGAAGGACTTGCTCTGGCCTTCAGTTTCCTGCAGGATAGCGCCTCCAACAACCACATCGTTCACTTGGTGCGAGACCCGCGGGGAATGCTCTCCTCCAGGGAAAAACTTCAGCACGGGAGGTACGTGATGTTCTATCAACACAAGAAGACTGATTTTTTTCGTAATGAAGAGATGGACGTGAGTGTTCTGTGCCAACGCTACCGCCACGACCTGGCCGTGGCGACACACCTGGCCCGCCACCACCCTGACAGGTGAGTGCACGCTGGGAGGGGCTGTGACGGGCGTGCCGTGACGGGCTCGTCACGCGTCACCTTGTAATGCTGTGTTCTGTGCAGGTACACGCTGGTGCGGTACGAGGACATCGCGCGCCAGCCCCACACGGAGACACGCCGCCTGTACTCCTTCATGGGCCTGGCCTACACGCCCCTCGTGGCCTCGGTGGTCAGCAAACACACCCTGGGCTTCTACAAGACGGAAGGGAAAGAGCACCCCTTCTCCACCTCCAAAAACTCCAGCGGCATCGTGTTCGCGTGGCGGAGCCGCCTTTCCTACAGCGAGGTGGAGAGGGTCCAGGAGGAGTGTGGAGATGTGCTGCGTGCCTACGGCTACAGGCACTTCTCGCGCCGCCAGTATGAGGAGGAGGCGGCCTCGCCCCTGCTGCCTCTCCCGGCGGGCTGGGCCGCGTTCCTCTCTGCCGATATAGGAGACGCCTGACAAGGAGAGAGAGAGAGAGAGAGAGAGAGAGAGAGAGAGAGAGAGAGAGAGAGAGAGAGAGAGAGAGAGAGAGAGAGAGAGAGAGAGAGAGAGAGAGAGAGAGAGAGAGAGAACTCAAGTATATGATTGTGTTATTACCGGTACTACAAAGTTGACAATGGACGGAAGTCCGGTTATGTATAGGAACAACGTAGATGGTGGCAGTGGCACGAAGCAGAGGAGCATGCTCGCAGACACAGGCTCACTACTAAGTCATCACCACTCGGTTATGCACAGGGGCGCCAATCGTCACTGAATGTTATGAAGACTGATTTGTGACTCTCTCTCTCTCTCTCTCTCTCTCTCTCTCTCTCTCTCTCTCTCTCTCTCTTTGTATATATAGCGGAACCTCGGTTACCGAAAGCCTCCCTTTTCGGACAAATCAGATTTTAAACAAATTTATCAGCTCATTATTGCTTCGGTTGCGGTACCATAATTCGGTTCTAGAACAGAGTTATTTGTTTTCAAATATAGCAAAAGCTGCCGTTTATTACTGATTTATAGGTTCTATAACTATTTACTTCGTTTTTATATATTTGGAGGAGAGACACACAGCCAAGACAGTAATTCAATCTTTGAAATAAGGTAAATGTGATCCCCTTGAAAAGCCTTGACATAAACAGTTTTCGGCGCTTCGGAGTAATCCCGAGCCCCCTGTGGCTCTCTCAATGACCCCAAGCGCCATAACTACTGTACAACTACTGTACATTTTCCAGTAGCTTTTCCCAGCAGCAAGATGTCTAAGTGTTATGATCTTCATTTTTACAGTAAGTGGGTTGCTCGTCTCTGAGTCCCTCTGTAAGGCTTTCATCACTAGATCAGTGACAAAGAGAAGGGGCCGCGCCACATTTCCTACGCCACATTTCCTACAGGACACATCAAATACAAATTAAGCAGTTTTTAGAGTAGTGACATATTTCCTACAGAGATACAGCATATCTCCTACACGCAGTAGGTGTAGGAAATACGCTGGGTATCAAGTTGTTATG
The DNA here is from genome assembly GCF_035594125.1 of Scylla paramamosain. NCBI lineage: Eukaryota > Metazoa > Arthropoda > Malacostraca > Decapoda > Portunidae > Scylla > Scylla paramamosain. The sequence continues at coordinate 9,351,616 of NC_087180.1, forward strand.
TAGGAAATGTGCCTGACACTTGTTTTTGTGTAGGAGCTGCGGCAGTATGGTGCATCCGGCATAACTCCTACATTTATACTGTCATATCTCCTACAAGTAAAAAATATGATTGTAAAAACTGGAAGGCACATGAATTAAAATGGCACTTTTTATTTTTCAGTAAAACTTACATATATAAAATATGGCATTACAATGATATTTTTTTTCATTTCTCACTAAAACGTACGTATATATATAAAAAAAAAATTACTATGGCACATTTTAAACGTAAACTTCAAGCCTGTCTTGAATGGCAGTACGACAAGTGGGACATGTTGCCGGGTTGTTAGCATCTGCTGCTGATACAAGGATAGTTATGCAATCTGCACAGAAGGAGGCATGTCGGCAGGGCAAAAGAACAACTGTCCTTTCCCTTCGCCTTAAGCAGATGCTGCACCGAAGTTCGGGAGGAACATCTTGAGTACCAGCTGCGTTGTCAGGGCCTTGATGCTCATCCCCACTTTCATCAGCACTGTCTCCAGGAAGTTGAAATGCTGAAACAGAGCTATCAAATGTGTAAGCGACAGCATTAATGTATTGGGTTAATGTGTATGTGCCATTCTGTAATTGTTCTTTCAAGTTCTGCCTGCGCTCAATGTTTCTGACAAACTTCTCCTTTTTCTGACGAGTGATGTCCAAGCCAGCATCCACACGTTCAATGTCCTTAGTTGTGTCTGTTATCAGATTATTCAGATGTGTGAGGAAAGTGTAAATGTTTGGCTTGTGCTGGCGGACAATGGCTTTCAGTCTGCTGTGGTACGACTCTGCATCATTGTTAGTTCCACGAGAAAATTCGAAGACAGATAACCGTTGTGGAGTGACTTTTCGAATCCAGTACTCTGTGATGTAGGTTTTGAATGCAGTAATTTTTGGCTGGGAATGATCATTCAAGTCAAAATTTTCTTGGAACAGAGAGTCAACTGCTTCATGCATCTGGTTGGCTGGCACATAACTTAGTGTCATGATCTTTTTGACCCACTTATTAAACTGTTTGTTGTCTTTGTAAAGTTCAGTTAGCCCCAGTTTCTGAATTTTCCGGTACAGGTTTTGTGAAAAGTGGAACTGACAGCCCCCAATCTGAACCTGTGGCCAGCAAGAGCGAATTGCTTTACCAGAACTGCTTTCAAAATCACCCATTGCTTGTTCAGGATTCAGGTTGGGGATGAGTTCCTTCACTCTTTGCATTGTGATATCATACAACTTTTTAGACTTTGATGTCATCAAGGTGAAGATGAGTGGGAATGAATGACCTTTGTAAAATCCAAGTAATGTGAAGAGCTGGTAGAAGAGTGCAGGCACAGTGTAAAAAGTACCATCAAAATTCCATTCCTTAATTGTGGTCATCAGTGGTACCAGGGTTAGAGAATAAAAAATAATTGCCAAATGACCACTTCCCTGATCTGTGACGACAGATCTGAAGTTTACGTTAAAGGCCTGGGCCTCTAAGCTTTCTAGAATGTTGGCGCACTCCTCTGCAGTGTGTGGTTGCCTCGGTTGAATTCGGCGCTTGGCTCGAAGCATGCTTCGCTCTACAGATGAGAAAGACACATCTGCTCCATGTTGGTGATGTCTTGTTACCCGCCTGAAGATCTCGGAGTTGCTGGTAGAGCCCACATCCTCAGCAGCCTTCATCTTGAGAGTGTTCCTCAGATCTGTTGCAGCATAGTCGGATGATTCATGGTTGTGACCTTGCGTTGCTCTGATGACACCAGTTGTCTGTAAAATATAACTGCTTAATAATTCGAACAACACCTAACACCACCATCATCACCAGTGACTCTGCCAGTGATCTCCATCGTTTTAACGGAAAACCTTTAGCAGTGAAGTTGATTAAATCTTACCAAACTCCTGGTCTATAACATTTTACAACTGTTCTTACCTCCGACAATACGGCTCTTCCTCCACAGTTGGGGTGATGAATGCAACGCAGGTATAGTTTGTTGTTTCTTGCCACATTTCGGAGGTACCGGAATCCAGAGTTGTCTTTGTAAACCACTGCATTGAAGCGGATGTTCCCCTCAATACTAGCCATGCTTGGTCCAGGCGCAATCGAGTACAATAATGCCGTCTGTCCCGTCGAATGGAGAAAAAAATACTGCTGGGTCGAGACTAAACTCGACCCATGATGTCTGAATGTGAACGATACTACGCCGAACGGATGTATAACAACTTATCTACTTGTTGACTAGTCAAGGTCGGCAGGAGTGTACTGAGCCAGAAGCTCCGAGTGCAGAGGCGCCAAGCTAGGGGGTGCGCCTGTAGGAGCAATGTAGGAGATGTGACAACATATTATTGTGTGTAGCAGATATGCTGTATCCTTGTAGGATATGTGACAGAACAGGTTTTTGAGTGTAGGAGGTATGCTGTATCTCTGTAGGAAATATGGCATTACTCTAAAACTGGTGTATTTAAAGGATATTTGACCTGGAGGGTAGTCATTTTATGTGTAGGATATATGACGGATACTTGTTTTTGTGTAGGAAATATGACCATCTATGTGTAGGATATGTGGCAGTACTCCAGTTATTGTAGGCTTGTAGGAGAAGTGACTACGCCCCAAAGAGAATACCTGCATGGTCTAAACAGTATCTTCTGATGAGTTCTGTGTCACAAGTTCATTCATTACATCCTTTCTGTATAAATAATTTGTGAGCTGGAGATGTTGAGAAACAGCCATCTTAGCTGTGGGTGGACTGGTGTCTGGGAACAGAATTCATCCATTTTAATTATAATTATATTTATAATTATTTTAATTATATATATATATATATATATATATATATATATATATATATATATATATATATATATATATATATATATATATATATATATATATCATATTTTGAACTGTGTGTGTGTGTGTGTGTGAGTGTGTGTGTGCAAGTCTGTCCGTCTGTTAGTTTGTCAGTCTGTGTGCTCGTCTGTTGGTCTCTTTGTTAACTGACAAACCTGTCAGGAAATCAAACATACTGTTCATGTGTGAGTAACATGGTGTAATTAAAAGTGAAATCTTCTCGAATAATCACTACTTCACTACAACTGCAGCCACTAACACACCACCGCCACCACTACAACCACACAACTTCACGATTAGTACTTTTCAAGATAAGTAAAATGACAATGTAGACTTTGATAACTTAAGTGCTTCAAAACTATACAAAGAAACATCTCAAGGGAGCTTATTAAGATGACGGCCTCTTCTTTACAGCACTGCACCTTTGAACCCGTACAAAGCATATCTTAGGCTCTTATAAAGACTTTTTTTTTTATGTAGGAAGGACACTGGCCAAGGGCAACAAAAATCTAATAAAAAAAATGCCCACTGAAATGCCAGTCCCATAAAAGGGTCAAAGCAGTGGTCAAAAATTGATGAATAAGTGTCTTGAAACCTCCCTCTTGAAGGAATTCAAGTCATAGGAAGGTGGAAATACAGAAGCAGGGAGGGAGTTCCAGAGTTTACCAGAGAAAGGGATGAATGATTGAGAATACTGGTTAACTCTTGCGTTAGGGAGGTGGACATAATAGGGGTGAGAGAAAGAAGAAAGTCTTGTGCAACGAGGCCGCGGAAGGAGGGGAGGCATGCAGTTAGTAAGATCAGAAGAGCAGTTAGCATGAAAATAGCGGTAGAAGACAACTAGATATGCAACATTGCGACGGTGAGAGAGAGGCTGAAGACAGTCAGTTAGAGGAGAGGAGTTGATGAGACGAAAAGCTTTTGATTCCACCCTGTCTAGAAGAGCAGTATGAGTGGAACCTCCCCAGACATGTGAAGCATACTCCATACATGGACGGATAAGGACCTTGTACAGAGTTAGCAGCTGGGGGGTGAGAAAAACTGGTGGAGACGTCTCAGAACACCTAACTTCATAGAAGCTGTTTTAGCTAGAGGTGAGATGTGAAGTTTCCAGTTCAGATTATAAGTTAAGGACAGACCGAGGATGTTCAGTGTAGAAGAGGGGGACAGTTGAGTGTCATTGAAGAAGAGGGGATAGTTGTCTGGAAGGTTGTGTCGAGTCGATAGATGGAGGAATTGAGTTTTTGAGGCATTGAACAATACCAAGTTTGCTCTGTCCCAATCAGAAATTTTAGAAAGATCAGAAGTCAAGCGTTCTGTGGCTTCCCTGCGTGATATGTTTACCTCCTGAAGGGTTGGACGTCTATGAAAAGACGTGGAAAAGTGCAGGGTGGTATCATCAGCGTAGGAGTGGATAGGACAAGAAGTTTGGTTTAGAAGGTCATTAATGAATAATAAGAAGAAAGTAGGTGACAGGACAGAACCCTGAGGAACACCACTGTTAATAGATTTAGGAGAAGAACAGTGACCGTCTGCCACAGCAGCAATAGAACGTTCAGAAAGGAAACTTGAGATGAAGTTACAGAGAGAAGGATAGAAACCGTAGGAGGGTAGTTTGGAAATCAAAGCTTTGTGCCAGACTCTATCAAAAGCTTTTGATATGTCCAAGGCAACAGCAAAAGTTTCACCAAAATCTCTAAAAGAGATTTACAACAACTTCATAAACATTAGTCAGGTTCTCATTAATGAAACAATTTTTTAAAACTATCACTAGAGTCGTAACAACATAACTTTGAAACACCTTTGGTTCTCATAAGCACTATTTTCAGCAATTCCCATAAATATTAGGTTCTAACGAGTGTTTTAGCCATAACGTAAGAAAATTTTTTAAAACTATCATTAGAGTCATACCATCCTTGAACAACCTGGTAACTTCCACTAGTGCCTGTTAAATGTAATTGTGATAAGACGCTGGAATGTTTCAGAAGGCAGTCTCGGGGCGTCATTCTTCTAGTTCCCTTGCGGTGGTCTTAGGTACGAGTATGTCCGTAATCATGAAGGTTCTAGTATCCTATTACACAAACTCTGAACAGGCTCTAATGGAAGTTATAATTATTTCCAAGGGTCTTTTCATGATTCTGGTGATATTTTAACAAATATGTATCATCGATGAGGAAAAACACCTAAGAAACCCTGACCAATTATCTTTTTAAGCTTTGAGAACTAGTCCTTGTGAGAGAACGAAGGGTGCGAGTCAAGTAGTAGGACCTGCCTGCCTGAAAGGAAAATTACTCCACGCTCTGGCAACACACTTACGCTTTTCCATCCCCATGTCTCCTGGGGACACACGAGTTTTGGGTCAGTTTGCCCTCCTGTAGCATTCAGTAACCGTATATACAGACAGACGGATGGACACAAAGGCAAACAGAAAGACTGACAGGCGCGCTGACACACACCGACACTGACACACACACACACACAAACACACACACACACACAGAGTAAATAAATAAATAGATAAATAAATAAATAAATAAATAAATAAATAAATAAATAAATGAATATGTAGACAAATACGACAAAGTACAGTAAAGTGATTACTTAATTAACATAATGAATAAAAAAATAAATAAATGTAGATAAAATAAAAAAAAATGTAAATAGAAAAAAAAACGTGAGACAAAACAAAAATAAGTAAAAAAAAAAAACTCCATGAATAAAGTAGGATAGAATAAAAAATACAAAACAAATAAACAGACAAATAAAAGACATTTGATAATCACTATCCACAACACTGTCAAGAACAAACACCTCTCCTAAGACGCTACACAGACAGACACAAAACAAAATGTACCATCCATCGCTCAGCTGACAAGAGCCTGCACCTACAGCACCACGTTAAAGGCTTGGAAAGGTTCCTGATGTAAGAAGATGCGGATTTTTGCTACAACTTTTCCTGGTACGCACCGCTTGCATGCGCTCCCTCACTCCCTTTGCTGACCGTACACCTCTCTCCGCGCTTTTTTTCATACACCCTTACTTCTCAGGTGTACCACGTGTTCTTTCTCTCATCTTCTTGCTTGTATCCTCGTTCATAGTTCTTCAATATCGGGTTTTCAGACCTCATTATTATTATTATTGTTATTATTATTATTATTATTATTATTATTATTTATTTATTTATTTTTTATTTATTTATTTTTTTTCTGGCGTGTGGTTTCAGCAGGTCCTTGGAGGCTTCTGAGCGCTCCTCTCTTCACTCCCTGGTTATGACCACTACTTCTGAGATTCTTGTCCTAAATTAGCCTGCCTTCTTTTGACTTTTTTTTTTTTTTTTTTAAATATATAGCCTTTGATTTCTTATAGCTTTTCTCTTTGTGGCTTTAGTTTTAGTGACCATAAGCTCTACCCTTAAGAAAGGTTAGGTTCATACACAAACACACAAAAGGTAAATAAGGAAATAATTAAACTTTTATGTAAGGCGTGTTCTTTCTCGCTCTCTCTCTCTCTATAGATGTAGAGGTGATGGAGCTAGTGACACTTAAAAGGCTGTATTTATAAACAAGCACGCAACAGGAAATAAGGGAATAATGAAAGGTTTGATCAATTTATGACTTTCTCCGTGTACTTTATTTTGCATTAAAATCAGAGACTCAAAAGAACAACAGTATTTTGACGATCTAAAATGGAACAAACATCATGCATCCAGTCTGAAAAAATAATAAACTCTCTCTCTCTCTCTCTCTCTCTCTCTCTCTCTCTCTCTCTCTCTCTCTCTCTCTCTCTCTCTCTCTCGTTGCGTTCCTTGCCGGATAGAGTCAAGTCCTTTTCCTCGTACAGGCGGGGCAAAGATAGTGAGGCCAGGTAGGCACACAGCCCAACCCCTCACTCCTGCAGCCCCTCCAGACACCTCAGGGGGGTGGCAACTCGAGGGAGGGCAGCGGTACATTCACACCAATAACTGTTCTCTACATAGTGATACTCTTAAATTCTCTGTTTACTTCATAAGCCTTGTGTTTCTTTGTTGTTGTTGATGTTGTTGTTGTTGTTGGTGGTGGTTGTGGTGGTGGTGTTGTTGGTGTTTTTACTGTTATCATTAATACTTCTACTACTGCTAGTGCTACTGCTACTACTGCTACTACTACTACTACTACTACTACTACTTCTACTTCTACTACTTCTAAGGTGGAATGAACGTTAAGTATGATCCTGGTAGCTAGCTTTTGCGTGACCGCTGACACACTCCAAACACTACAGCCAGTATATTCACAGTTTCCGCTAACCACCTACATAAAACCCTCGTCATTAAATCACGAGAAATTGTAATTTTGTATCCAATTTCCGTAAATAATTCAATCTTGTTTTTTCTTCGTAAGTGTACATTTGCTTGTGAGATCAAAATGATATAATTGTCCTCTCTTGTCAACACAACGGCCTCCTGCACGACTGTTGAGTACTGGCTGAGGGAGGTTGTGTTGCCTTGCCACTGGATTCATCCTGTACCTTCACTCATAACAAACTTTGTGTACCTTCAGCGCAATTGATTATTAAACTACTTCAATATTTATATCAGATCAGTGGTAATGGACCTACACACTTGGATCCATCTTTCTCTGTTTGTCAGGTGTCTCCTATATCGGCAGAGAGGAACGCGGCCCAACTCGCCGGGAGAGGCAGCAGGGGCGAGGCCGCCTCCTCCTCATACTGGCGGCGCGAGAAGTGCCTGTAGCCGTAGGCACGCAGCACATCTCCACACTCCTTCTGGACCCTCTCCACCTCGCTGTAGGAAAGGCGGCTCCGCCACGCGAACACGATGCCGCTGGAGTTTTTGGAGGTGGAGAAGGGGTGCTCTTTCCCTTCCGTCTGGTAGAAGCCCAGGGTGTGTTTGCTGACCACCGAGGCCACGAGGGGCGTGTAGGCCAGGCCCATGAAGGAGTACAGGCGGCGTGTCTCCGTGTGGGGCTGGCGCGCGATGTCCTCGTACCGCACCAGCGTGTACCTGCACAGAACACAGCATTACAAGGTGACGCGTGACGAGCCCGTCACGGCACGCCCGTCACAGCCCCTCCCAACGTGCACTCACCTGTCAGGGTGGTGGCGGGCCAGGTGTGTCGCCACGGTCAGGTCGTGGCGGTAGCGTTGGCACAGAACACTCACGTCCATCTCTTCATTACGAAAATATGTCAAATTGGAAATCGCGAAAAATCCATTGGGCCTTCCCTTCTGAAGGTCTCGCCTGGAGGAGAGCATTCCCCGCGGGTCTCGCACCAAGTGAACGATGTGGTTGTTGGAGGCGCTATCCTGCAGGAAACTCAAGGCCAGAGCAAGTCCCTCAGCCACCACCCGCACCAGCCTGAGACAGGACGCCCTGCACAAGGCATCGACAAGCTTTCCGTCCCAGCACAGTCTGGGGAACGCCTGGCACAGAATCTTTACACGTGGATCGTTCCCGTGACTTCCGTTCATCCATCTCTTCAGGTAGTCTGGGTGTGCCGAAATTCGGCAAGCAAGCAGATCCTGCAGCAGGGTGATGGAAGCGTTGAGGTCCTGCTTTTCGAGATGGCGCAGCGGCTCCTCCGTGGGGAAGGAACAAGGGGGGGCGGTGAGCAAGTGCTGTGACATCTGAGAGCCTGAGCGCATCATCGTCCACAGCAGCACTGAGGGGGCGCCTACACCGCTATCCATGGTCCCTCCGTCAGCAGAGGGACGATCAAACACTGCCACCATCATCGCCAGTAATGTGATGATGAACACGAGCACCACCAGTCTGGGTGTGGGAGAGACGGTGTTCCGCCTGTTGTTCATCCTGCCGCAGGTCACCTCGCGAGAACTTCTTTTCTTAGAAGTCCAGCGGGGAGACTACATGACTCACACCCTTATGTTACACCGACGTGGTAAGAGGAAAAGCATTATTTTCCTTGTTGTATACATATAGTTGTTTTTCCTGTAGCGGCGCATTCTTCCCGGTGTCTTAGTTACGGGAACCGCGAAGCACTCATGAACGCCTTGTATTCTTTTTATTTATTTCACGAAAATATTTATTATTATTATCATTATTATTATTATTATTATTATTATTATTATTATTATTATTATTATTATTATTATTATTATTATTTTTATAATTATTATTATTATTATTATTATTATTACATATTACTATAAATTCGTTTAAGGAGTTATAATTTTCATCCAAACCCTTCTGATTGATTGCAGCGTGGTTGGTTTGTGAGGAGGAGTGAGCACCGAGGAGTCCGAGCCTCCTCTCAAATAAAAATATGATGAAATAACGCACTCATCAATTCCCTACTGGTGGCCTTACATTGCTTCCCTGCCTGCTAGCGTAGCACGCCACTGCCTCCATGAGAAAAATAAACGAGGCTAACTAAATCCAAAGTGATAATTATCAAGTACAGGAAGTATCATACAAATTCTGCTATGTTCAGCACAAAGATGAACCATTACGAACAACAAGAAATTGTCTCACCTTTCCGGGTAGAGACGCACTAGCCTGCGGGCAGCGTCTAAGTCTTGCTTGTACCGCTCACACACGACCCTCGCGTCCTTCTCCTCCCGGGAGAAGAATGTTCTATTAAGCATCAAGAGAAAGTGACCCTCCTCCACCAGCAGGCGCGAGGCGAGGAGGGCGCGAGGATCCCTAACCAGGTGAATCACGCGCGTCGTCAGGCTCAGCTCCTGTAGCAGAGGTGCCCCCACGCTCAAGTCTACAGCGACCACTTTGATGATATTGGCAGTGGCGGCGCGGCACACTGCCTCCAGTACATCCGGCGTCTCGCAGATGATGTCAAACGGCTTCTCGCACAGCTCCCTCACTCGCAGGTCGTTCATCTGTGGGCCGTGCATCCAGTTACGGAAGTACACCGGACGCTGGGAGAAGCGGCACTTGAGGATGTCGCCTAAGAGGCTGCTGCCTTCCCCCTCACGATGACTGAGAGGCTCCATGCTGCAGAAGGTTCTCGGCGAGGCGCAGAGAAGGCGTGACGTGAAGGTGGAGCCTGACCGCTGCTGAGTCCAAAGGAGCACGTGGGCCTGGCGGGCGGCTGTACTTGGCGGTCCTGATGTCTCTTTTACATGTGGCTGCATCCATGAGGAGGCAGACATGTGGGCGGCTACGAGCACTACTCCGGTGAAGGTGACGAGTCCCAGAGTTACTTGGCGTTGAGGGGCGCGCGCCAGGCTGCAGGCGCCAAGGCGGCCTCGCAGCGCTGGGGAGGCCAGCGGCATGTTGTCATCCTCATCAGACTGCCCTGCAGAGAGTGGTGAGAGACTGAGAGAGAGAGAGAGAGAGAGAGAGAGAGAGAGAGAGAGAGAGAGAGAGAGAGAGAGAGAGAGATTAAATGAACGGTTATAAAAAAAAGTTTTCAAGAATTTTTACAAGTACAATCCACAATGAGTTACGCATTGCTTGCTGCGTTATAATTGGACATCAAAAACAAACAAACAGACTGAAGTACAATCCAACACCTGCTAAACGCACGCAATTTAAAAAATATGTCTGCCTCGATGACGTGACTCTCTATATACATTGCTGATACAGTACATTCACCCATATAGTTTGCTATAGCGAGTTTTCACTATTTAACGTTATCAACCAATATCACTCTTGAGATTTGTTGTCTCTGTAAACACACACACACACACACACCAAGGTTTCGTTCCCTACGAAAAAAAAAAAAAAAATATGGAACGATCAGAGCACAGAAGGACGAGGAATCTGACCACGTGTCTCTGCCTCCAGTCAAACAGTTTCTTTTTATGTACATGCAAATTGCATACCGTGTTTGAAACTTATTGCTTAAGTGGACTTAAACCTAATCCTCGCTTACTTCCTTTAGCATCTTGAGCCTGGCATTCTTGCTTGCGTTCCCCACCAGATGGATTTAGAGGGACGCCACACGAGTCGCCACACAGACACGTGTTGGGAAGCGCAGAGGTAACCAAAGTGCAGTGGGCGGCAGGCTATTCCTGTCCGCATTGATGCTTGCGAGTTTTGATTGTGAGTTTTCCTGGTTACTATATTTAGCTTCAGGAAAGAATATTATCTCAGCTAAGTATAGTATGAGAGAGAGAGAGAGAGAGAGAGAGAGAGAGAGAGAGAGAGAGAGAGAGAGAGAGAGAGAGAGAGAGAGAGGGGCTCGTATTGTTCAACGCTTCCTTCTCTCATACGGACTATTTTTCAAGGGCACAAAGGTCAACAGTCGCATTCTCATGGGTGTTCTCCTCAGTGACGATGCAGAAATCTTGTTAAACAATTACTAAATTCATAAAAATATCCTTGAGATCCACCAGTAGAGCATGCGCTAAAATATTGGAGGAGAAAAGAAGCGTTTTAAGAATACGGCCCAAAGCTACAATTTCTCCTGTCTTGCGGCTGCCGAAGGATCCAAGCTGCCGAGGCTAAAATCATCTAAATAATACTAATAACACTGAGAGCAACCAGTCTGAGCGCACAAAGAAATAAAGTGAATGAAAACGAAAGTGTAATGCACGGCTCCGGTTGTGTCCAGGGCAAGGCGTGTGTTGGCTGGTGTGGCAATGTGTTGTGTGTGTTGTGCAGGCGGAGGTCGCTGTCATAAGTTGTATCCTGTTTCGTAGCCATGATGACTCGTTCGAAGCTTTGAGCAACGATGCTTCGTGAGGAGAGGAGCTGGTTACGATTCATCATGGCGACGAAGCAGGACACTAGTTATGACCGTAACTGTACATACAATGAGGTGGTCGGAGTTTGTATTTTGAAACGCTTTTAGGATTATTTTCACAGGCCACACAGGTGATTCATCAGCTTCTCATTCGTATTTTTTCCCAAATTGATAGTGTTGAACCTTTATCTAACTATAACTTTATTGGAATAATTTAGAAAGTCGAAAATCCCAATAACTTCTAGGACACCTTTCAGTTTTTATAATGACAAGATTCAAAGGCCATGCAGGTGATTAATTGGCTTCCCATGTGTATTTTTCCTTATTGATGGTGTAAAATCTTTAGCTACCCATTACTTAGATTATGAAAACAACTTAGAGAGTCCCGATAACGTCTAAGAAAAGCTTCTCAAAAGCGGTGGAGATAAGTCCCAGCGGTAAATAAGATACTTTTCCACTCAGCAGCAGGACGGCAACTGACCACCAAAAGAACACGAGGATAAATATATTGGTTCAGTATCGTATTCGCCATTGCCACAACAGAAAATTACATCGTAAAGGCAATGAAAAATATCTTATCAAAATATAAAGAAATACAAAAAATTATAGTAGTTGCCCATTTATTATATAGGTTTTCTATACTTCCATTAAAAGAAAACGAAAAAAGTAAAGGATAACATTACAATTTTAATTTCAAACTTCCAATGACTAATTTTCAGTAAAGGATAACATTACAATTTTAATTTCAAACTTCCAATGACTAATTTTCAGAGAGATTTGGAAGCACATTACGTTATAGAAATGAAAGTTAAAAATGTAATAGCTAACGTATCACTCTTCACTAGTCATCATCATGCAAATAGTGAATAATGAAGAGTCAAAACAGCTTCGTGTTAAGCTGACACTTTGTACTCTACTGTATATTTACGGCGTTACTTCCAGGAAAGAAGTACCATAATACAAAACAGTAACAGCCACTCTTAGTACGGACAACGCTCGCATTCCGTTTACTTGGGGAAAATCTGAGCAAAACATTTCAGCCTCACTTTCCTTATATTGCTGCCTTGCCCGCCTTGCCACCGCACCTGAGGTCACTGCCCGTACACAGCACACCCTGCACTTCCTGGCTGAGGGTACCGCCACGGGCAGGACTGGGTGTTACTTGTGATAATAAAAGGGGAATGCTACTCGAAATATAATGATGGACATGAAGTGTGTGTGTGTGTGTGTGTGTGTGTGTGTGTGTGTGTGTGTGTGTGTGTGTGTGTGTGTGTGTGTGTGTGTGTGTGTGTGTATGTAATAATAATAATAATAATAATAATAATAATAATAATAATAATAATAATAATAATAATAATAGCAACAGTAGTAGTAGCAGTAGTAGCAGTAGTAGTAGTAGTAGTAGTAGTAGCAATAGTAGTAGTAGTAGTAGTAGTAGTAGTAGTAGTAGTAGTAGTAGTAGTAGTAGTAACAACTACAACAACAACAACAACAATAATAATAATATAATAATAATAATAATAATAATAATAATAATAATAATAATAATAATAATAATAATAATCAAGAGCTTATCAATATGGTAGTTGGGGCACTGAAAAGGTGCGTGTCTGTGTGTGTGTGTGTGTGTGTGTGTGTGTGTGTGTGTGTGTGTGTGTGTGTGTGTGTGTGTGTGTGTGTGTGTGTGTGTGTCCATGAGATCAGAATACTAAACAGACAGTTCCACCCAGACTTCCCTGGCATACATCTCTACATCTCTACATATCATCTATTCTAATTATTTTATATTACCTGTTCTACTTCCTTCTATATTATTATCTATTCCTGCAGCAGCCATAAGGACTCCCAGGATGCAGCCACGAGTCAATGATGGTGCCTATGTAATATTAGTCCCATTCTTTCAGCTGAGCTTCAAGAGGGTGATATGTAGTGTACTCATGAAGGTTACGTTGCAATACAAGTAAATAAATAGATGAATAAAAAAAAATGATTTAGTTGATTTAACGAGAGAGAGAGAGAGAGAGAGAGAGAGAGAGAGAGAGAGAGAGAGAGAGAGAGAGAGAGAGAGAGAGAGAGAGAGAGAATATTTGTGTATGTGTGTGTTTTATGTAGTGAGATTATTGTTCATGTCTTAGTTTGTGTGTGTAATTCACCAAGGCCTGATCACAAGCGGACCCGCATCTACCAGCCGTGTGTGTGTGTGTGTGTGTGTGTGTGTGTGTGTGTGTGTGTGTGTGTGTGTGTGTGTGTGTGTGTGTGTGTGTAACCCTCACGGGCTGTAACCCTCACGTTTTGTTCAGTACATGTATATCTTTCATTCATCAGTGCGGGCGGTCAGGCGTTGAGGCGCTGAGTCTGGCATTAGTGTACGCCTCCAGTAATAGAAAGGCGGGAAGTGGTAGCGGCAGTAATAGTAGTAGTGGCAGTGGTAGTAGTGGTGGTGCCATCAACGGGGGAGGGAGAGAGGGAGGGGAGCGGGTGGGGGCGGTGCAGCGGTGCGAAGAGATGGCACTGCAGGGCCGCGGGAGGGGAGGTGTCAGCTTGGGGCGAGGGCTGCCATCAGGGTCGTTCCATCATGGGGCTGGGGGTGCCATCATGGAAGTGTGGGGGATGAAAGACTAAGGGAGAGTGCCACCATAAACATGTGGGCCCGGCGTGCCAAGGATCAATACTCGGGTGTCCCCGCCACTTGGCTCTGATACCGCCCAGCATTTTGTTGTTTGGTGCCTGACTGTCATCGCGGCGTCTTGGTGGGCGGCGCCAGCTGGCCACACCCTCCTGGGCGGCGCTCCGCCCCATCTTCTGCCAATAGCGCACCACTTTACAAAGGAGCAGGAGGAGGTGAGTGGTGGACGTGGCGGCGGGGAGGGCGCCGCCCCCCGTGGGAGGCATGATGGTTCTAATGATGTTTCATGATGGCACAGTGGCACGGCTGTCTTGAGACACTGGTACCTGTCTGGCGGCCGCCTCCTCTCCCGGAGCCGCCTCCGCCAAGCTCCCCGCTCACCCTCGCCCTCGCCGCTGCTCCCTCCCTCCTTCCCTCCTGCGGCACCAAGATGAGAGTGAAATCGGTGGCACGGCGCTTGCCCAGAGGTAGGTGGTCCTGCTGACTCCCGCAGCGCCCTCAGCCGCCCTGCTGCACACACACACACACACACACACACACACATTCGAGCTAACAGTACTGGTGCAGGGTGACCACCCACCCATCCACCCACACCCTCCCTAGACATCTTCCTCCCTCCTCTCCACTTCCTTCCCCTTCCCCCCCCCCTCCTTTCCTCCCTCAACTACACACACACACACACACACACACACACACACACACACACACACACACACACACACACACACACACACACACACACACAGACGCGCGCACGCACACACACACACACACACACACACACACACACACACACACACACACACACACACACACACACACACACACACATATACACACACACACACACACACACACACACACACACACACACACACACACACACACACACACACACATATACACAGCCACACCCGACTTATCCCTCTTCACTCAGACCGCCGTGGCATGGTATTCCTGACTGTGCTGGCGATGGGCGTGCGTCCTGCTTCTAAACTCACGCCCACGCCCACGACCCCCGCACACTGGCACGGTGCCGCCCTTACACCCACGCCTCTGGGTTTTCACGTGCCTGCGAATATTAGTGGTCCAAGAAACGAACATTTTTTTCTAGTGTTTTACTTTCGGGAAGTTTTTGCGGGCCTCGTATCGCTTTGTGTTTTCATGGCTCGTCCAATATGCAGGTGAAGACATGAACACTTGCTGGGAGAGGTGTTGCTTCCACAGGTGCATGGAAAGTTTAGGTGTATCCAAGGTGGTGATCGTTGCAGATACATGTGGTGTTGATGTGTTGATGTGTGTGTGTGTGTGTGTGTGTGTGTGTGTGTGTGTGTGTGTGTGTGTGTGTGTGTGTGTGTGTTACAAATAGACCATCGGGCATGCAGGGAGTGAACAGTGATGAAGGGTCGTGATGATAACGATGATAATGATGTCGATGATGATGATGCTGATGATGGTAATAATAACAATGTTGGTGATAATAATAATAGTGATGACAAAAATGACGCAACATGTGTACTGTACAACTCTCTCTCTCTCTCTGTGTGTGTGTGTGTGTGTGTGTGTGTGTGTGTGTGTTGCGTGTGGCGAGCGTTTACCAGATATTACAGCTGAACAACACAACTTTCCTCCACTCGTAATCCACCTCATATGACCCACTCCACGCTTCCAAACCACCACCACTACCAATACCACTACTACTATTACTACTACACACACATACACACACACACACAACAAAAAAAAATAATGAAACAAATTAATCAACTTTTTAACAAACTACCTAAATGGATAAATAATTAAATCAGTGAATAAATAACTAAAGTACAAGGAAGAAAACACACAGTCAACGAAAGATAAAAAGAGAAAGAAAAAAAAAACTGAAAATACAAAACCAACCATAATCGACACACACATCTCAGCCTACAGCGGGACACGGGACGCTGTAGTGGAGGTGTCCTGGGGAGCAGCTGTGACGGGGGTGACAGCCTCTCTCCCAGGACCTCCATCACCAGCCTCCACCGTCTGCCTCTCCTCCATTAATCTCTGCTCCCTTCACATCTGAGACTGAAGCGGAGGCGAGAGGGGACACGAGAACTAACAAAGCTACTACACCTCGTCTTTCTATCACACCTATACTAATATTTGTGCATTGAGAGAGAAAGAGAGAGAGAGTAAGAGACTGGAATTAGTAAAGCGTGTGGCATTGGATACTGGCAATGAGGAAAGTCTCGTGGTGTGGTGAGGCGAAGTGACTCCCCTGCTACAGATCATTAATAAAAGGAGGCGGAAACAGGGAGCCTCTCAAGGGCCTAAGGAAACACAGGAGCGGCAGGGCAGGGCAAGACACAGGGCAAGATGTGGATGGAAGAGGAAGAGGAAAGATGAAAGGGAAGCAAGGAGTAAAAGTTGAGTTGTAGATGGAGGAGGATAAGGAGTGCGAAGAAGAAGAAGAAGAAGAAGAAGAAGAAGAAGAAGAAGAAGAAGAAGAAGAAGAAGAAGAAGAAGAAGAAGAAGAAGAAGAAGAAGAAGAAGAAGAAGAAGAAGAAGAAGAAGAAGAAGAAGAAGAAGAGGAAGAAGAAGAAGCAAAACGAAAACACATGACTAACACAGACCCACCCACCCACCCACCCACACTAACCCCCTCGCAAACCCCCTCTCGCTCACCCCCACCCCCACACACAGGTTAACATATTGTTCTTGCTTTAATTCACATTCACAAATTCGATACGTAAATGTTTCTCGATATCCATTAATGCCGAGGACGATATACGCTTGTCAACCTCACCACCTGACGGAGCTAATGGCGTACTAAACATAGCAGCATCTGACGGGCGGCGCTGTGATGGAAGGCGAGTCTCAGGTTCTAGAAAAAGGGCACGTGGAGGAGGGAAGGGATCAGGTGGTCATGGTCAGTTAGAGGGTAATGCTAGAGTACCTTCATTCTTCTATTCAGTTTTCAGTATTGCTTATCATAATTGCATTGCTTCCTTATTGCCTTCATATTACACCTTGCTACGTTATGTTAGATTTGCACCGTTCATTGAGATTAATACCATAGTAATATTTCTTCCGCCTATTCAGTATTGCTTGTCACACTTGCACTGCTTTCACCACGAGACACCACGAGACATTACTGCATTTTAGATTTGTACTGTTTTGTAAGAATGATGTCCAGTGGAGATCATTGTACCTTTATACTTCCGTCTGTTCAGTTTTGAGTATCACTTGCTATACTTGTATTGTTACCAGACTACTTTCATGCTACATTACGAGTCATTACGTTAGATTACGCACCAGGTCATGCTGCACACTTCACGCCACACCATGTCCATGCCACACCATTCCACATCCACAAACCGCCATAGACAAGCATATATATATAACTACAAAATTGTTAAAATTGCTTCATACTAAACACACACAAACACACACGCACACACATACACACACACAAACACACATGCACAAGACTGCAACATAACAGAACACTAATTTAAAGCAAACAAGAACACATTATTTGAGAATACAACACCATAATATACACCACATGACATGCCACACAGCAACACCCTTCCAACAGACTATACAACACCAAACACCACACATCAACCAGGAACACAACCTGAATACTACAAGGAAGACAGAAAGAGGAAGAGGAGGAGGATGAGGAGGAGGAGGAGCGGAGGAGTGGACAGGACAAGGAAGACAAAGAAACAGGCAAAGTTAGGAACATTTGAAATTTTCTCGCTTCTAAACACGTCACGACAAGACGGGAACATGATTATGCGCTAGTTGGAGCTACTTCCTGTACGGCGCCGCCCTTGTAGCCCGAGGAACCGTGTCAAGGGGCTGCTGAATTTAGAACTTTTGCGAATCAATAGTGAGGTGTGATAGCTTGAGAGTGACTGTTGTTCACCATTGCAAGCATCAATACTACAATGGAAGAGGGCGGGGCGGGGGGGTGCCTCTGCTTCGTCATTCTCTCTCTCTCTCTCTCTCTCTCTCTCTCTCTCTCTCTCTCTCTCTCTCTCTCTCTCTCTCTCTCTCTCTCTCTGAAGTTCTTTATGATCCAGCCTCCTGTGTTTTAATGTGATTAAGATAAATATGTTATGACACCTGAAGATTGTGTGTGTGTGTGTGTGTGTTGTGTGTGTGTGTAATTTATACTTGCTCAGGATGTATTGTTTAAATTTAGTCACACAAGGTTTAGCATTCATTTATTTATTTATTTATTTTCGTATTAGTTCCATAATGTATGAGTAGATTTGAGAAGGTGTCTTTTTGTATGTGATGATTTTGTATAGTAAACTTGAACATCAGAGAGAGAGAGAGAGAGAGAGAGAGAGAGAGAGAGAGAGAGAGAGAGAGAGAGAGAGAGAGAGAGAGAGAGAGAGAGAGACACACACACACACACACACACACACACACACACACCAACTGGGAGAGGACGCAGCCAACCATTACCAAAAGACTCGTAAACGGTTCACATTAGTCGCTGACGGACGGGAACACACGCACTGTTTCTCCCGCCGTAAATAAATATTTCACTCCGCCCGCTCCTCCCCCGTGACACCGCTGCCTCTGGACGGTCCTCTCGCGTGCTCCTGCTCCTCGTCGCCCCGCAGTTAGGGCCAATCACAAGGTCGTCAATTTCGCACTATCAGGGAGGAACTGCACTGTATTTTGTGGGTAATCTTGTTAAAAAAATACTGGAAAGGCGGAGTCCCTCTAGTTGCCATGATGAGTTTCAGTTATTGGGGCAGTCATCCGTGCCTCCACCGGGTTCTCGCGGGCTGGGGTGTGTGTGGAGGACGTGAGGTGTGGGGTGACGTGTGGCTTGGCGAGGAAAGGGCTTGGTGTGATGTGTGGGTTTTGGTGGGTTGAGGGTTGATTGGGGTGAGGGTCCTGGTGGGGTGTGTGGGTTGATGGTGGGTGTGGGTTGGTGTGGGGTGAGGTTTGGTGTGGGGTGCTTATTGGTGTTTGGTGGGGTTTGGTGTGGGGTGTGGCTTGGCGTGGTGGGGTGGTGTCTTGAGATGGAGCGAGGTTTGGGATGAAATGTGGGTTAGCGTGGCGTGTGGTATAGGGCTGTGTGGTTTGATGTGGATGCTATGCACTATAAGTTCAAGATAGAGTACCTTAAGAGATTACTTAGATTTATTTATTATCTATTTATTTTTTTCATTTTACTTTTCGTTGCATAAATAGGATGAAATAGTATGGTGGAGACTCTCAATACATCCTCACCTCCTTCCATTACCTCCCAATCTACCACTACTTCTCTATCCCATCACCATTCCATTTCCCCTCCGCCAGCGCCCATCCAGTCCCTCTTTCCTCCTCATATTTCTTCCCCTCATCATAATATAGTGCAGTTCGCTTTTCTCCCATGGTATAGTGAGCGTAGTGTAGTAGAATCAAAAAGCCCAGTAAGGATATAAAGGTCTGCTGCTGCTTAAAATCCACTGTAATTCCTTGTAATCAACGGCACTCACTACTCCATGCCTACTTTCCTCCTGTACTTTCTCTTCACCAGTACCACCCTTACTCTCCTTCCTTCACTAGTACTTTTCTCCTTACTCTTAGCATCATCATCTTTTCTCGCCTTAATTAACTCCATCTGTTTAATTTTTTCTCTTATACAGCAAACTTTTTTTTTTCCCAACCTTCTTTCTATTTCCTTAGCAGTGTCCTTCGCCCTACCCTTAGCATCCTCTGTATTTGTCCCCTTATTGACTCTTCTTATTCTGTTTCTATAACCTAACCATCTTTCTCTCCTAGACCTTTCTTTCTTAGTTCATAGCCTTCTCTCCTTTCCCTTACCTTGAATGCTTCTCTCTCTCAACCAGTCACTTCTGTATCTTCCACCTCAAACTTGCCATAACCTAAACATCTTTCTCTTCCAAACCTATATTTTTCCATTCACAGCCTCCTCTCCTTCTTATCTGGAGGACTGTCTTCTCTCCCTCAACCACTCACTTCTGCATCTTTTCTCAGGGACTTGAAATATAAAATAGCTGGCAGCGAAATACGTAACATGAAGCCGATAAATAGATTAATAAATAATAAATAAATAAAGATTAAGCAGATGAGGATCAAGAAGTTCGAGATGACATTTGGAAGAAGACAGCGCCGATACACCGTCACCTCCCCTTCTCCCTCTCCCTTCCTCTAGCTTTTCCCTCTCCCTCTAAAGCCACTCCTCCTCTCCCTTCTGCTCCCTTCCTCGGCATCAACTCTCCTACTCTCCCTTTTTCATCTAGTGAGAGGAATAATATCTATGCTTGTGAGGTTCTTTGTAGTACGTTCCTCTCCCCTTGCTCCCTCCCTCTCTCTCTCTCTCTCTCTCTCTCTCTCTCTCTCTCTCTCTCTCTCTCTCTCTCTCCCTCTCCCTCTCACAGTACTCTTCCAGCAACCCTGAACGAGTAAAGCAAGTGAAAGGGAGAGAACGGAGGAGGATAAAGAGAAGAGAAAAGGAAAGGAGAAAGTACAGGGAACAAAGAGAGCAAGGGCAAGAGCAAGAGAGAGAGAGAGAGAGAGAGAGAGAGAGAGAGAGAGAGAGAGAGAGAGAGAGAGAGAGAGAGAGAGAGAGAGAGAAGGATAGTAAGAAAAGAAAGTCATTAAGAAGTGGAGGAAAGGAAGAAGCAGGAGAACATGGAAAGAAAGAAGAAAAGAGAGAAAAAAGATAAAAGAAAAGAGAGATATAGAAAACAATGAAGCTATGAAGTTAAAATGAATAATACCACGAAAAAAAAAAAAACATAATCTTCTTTGACAAGAGAAACACACACACACACACACACACACACACACACACACACACACACACACACACACACACGAGAGCAGTTAGCGGCTAAACAAAACACCAATTAAAACGTCCAAACAAATAAGAGGGAAAGGAAAGCAAACACCGCTGGGAAACAAACAAACAAACAAAACTAACAAAGTACACCACTTAGTTAAACGTAATGAATAATGGAAGAATAAACGAAAAGTGAAGGAAAATGAAAGTAGGAGAGATGTAAAAAAAAAAAAAAAAAAACTGGAAGAGAAGACTAAAGAGAGAGAGAGAGAGAGAGAGAGAGAGAGAGAGAGAGAGAGAGAGAGAGAGAGAGAGAGAGAGAGAGAGAGAGAGAGAGAGAGAGAGAGAGAGAGAGAGAGAGAGAGAGAGAGAGAGAAATGCTTGGGAAGAAGAAATGAGATAGAAATAAAGGAAGAAAAAGAGAGAGAGAGAGAGAGAGAGAGAGAGAGAGAGAGAGAGAGAGAGAGAGAGAGAGAGAGAGAGAGAGAGAGAGAGAGAGAGGGTTATAGGGGGTAAGGGGTGCGTGACTGCAACTCCCCCCCCTCTCCCCATCAGATAGTTAAACGGCCCCCGCCACTTTAGAGCGATGTAACCACCATATTGATCGTAAGGCTGCTGGTCCTCTCCCTCTCTCTCTCTCCCTCTCCCTCTCTCCCGCCCTAACTCCTCTTCCTCCTCCTCCTTTCCGCTTTTTCTGTATATATGTATTTTTTTTTGTCTGTCGATTTTTTTTTTCTCTTTCACTCACTCCCGTTGTTGTTGTTGTTGTTGTTGTTGTTGTTGTTGTTGTTGTTGTTGTTGCTGCTGGTGTTGTTGTTGTATTGTTTTCATTATCGTTCTCTCTCTCTCTCTTACACACACACACACACACACACTCACCATCACAAAACACGGCAAGTCAAAAGAGCAAAACAAACACAGCTACACGAAGGTGACACGTGTTATTTTTTTTCCCCTCCTCCTTTCGCGTCATGAACACGTTGGAAAATTACCCTTGGGAGAGGTCACAGGAGGCGCACGCTGTTCCAACCTCGCCTGCGTCGTGAGGAGGGCTTGAGAGTGCGCTAAGCAGGGCAGGGAGTGTGAAGAGTGCGTTTAGGGAGAGTTAAAGAGTGTTAAGGAGAACAAGTGTGCGTTAAAAATAGAGAAAAAAAAGAGTATGTTACAGAGGAAAAGGTGTTAGAGAGAGTTAGACTGCATTAAAGAGGGTAAAGGTGCGTTAAAGAGAGAGAAAATGGTGCGTTAAAGAGAGTAAAGATGCGTTAAAGAGAAAAAATGGTGCGTTAAAGAGGGTAAAGGGGCGTTAAAGAGAGAGAAAATGGTGCGTTAAAGAGAGTGAAGATGCGTTAAAGAGAAAAAAAATGGTGCGTTAAAGAGAATAAAGGTGCGTTAAAGAGAAAAAAAAAAATGGTGCGTTAAAGAGAACATCAGTGGGTTAAATAGAGAACAGGTACATTACCGAGAGTGAAGGTGTGTTAAAAGAGTAAGGATGCGCTAAAGAGAACAAGACTACGTAAAAGAGAGAAAATTGTGCGTTACAGAGAGTAAAGGTGCGCTAAAGTAGGTTAAGAGGGGACCTGATAGAAGTCTTTAAGTGGTATAAGGGTTATAACAGGGGGGACGTAAGCAAAATTCTTAGGATCAGCAACCAGGACAGAACAAGAAATAACGGGTTCAAGCTTGAAAAATTTAGGTTTAAGAAAGATAGGAAGAAATTGGTTCTCAAACAGAGTGGTAGATGAATGGAACGGACTCAGTAATCATGCTGTTAGTGCTAGGAAATTAGGGAGCTTTAAGAGAAGATTAGACGGGTTTATGGATGGGGATGATAGGTGGAAATAGGTAGGTATATTTTATACAGGAACAGCCACGTGTAAGCACGGTGGCTTTCTTATGTTCTTATGTAAAGAGAGAAAGTGTTGCGTTAAAGACAGAAAATGGACGCGTTAAAGACAGAAAAGTGCGTTAAAGAGAGAAGTGCGTTAAAAGCGTAACCCGTGGGAGAATAATAATGCGGTAAAAAAAGAGAAAGGTGTGCGCTAAAGAGAGTAAGGATACGTTAAAGAGAACAAGAATGCCTAAAGAGCGAGTGAGGGTGTGTTACGGAGCATAAGAGAACGTTAAATAGCATACGTTAGTGTGTGTAAGGGTGTGTTAAAAGGACTAAAATTACTTATACTACTGTCCTAGGGGATGCCTTAAAGAGTTAGGGTGTGTTAAAGAACATGAGAGCATTAAAAGAACATGAAGATACGTTAGAATGTATAAGAATCTGTTAAAAAACGCTAAAGATTATTTACATTAATGTCCTTGGGGATGCCTTCAAGAGCGTAAGGATGCGAGAAAGCACGGAAGACGCTTTTGATTAAGAGGGTAACAGTGCGTTGAAAACAATGGGAGTGCGTTAAATATCGTAATAAGGGTATTTTGGAAAGTGTAAGGGTGTGTCAGAGAGAGCAAGAGTGCGTTGGGGAGGAGAAAGAGTATTTAAAAGAACGTTAAAGTACTTTGAAAGTGTAAGGGTGCGTCAGAGAGAGCAAGAGTACGTTGGGGAGGAGAAAGAGTATTTAAGAGAACGTTAAAAAGAAAAGAATTTGGAGTGTGGTACCCTTCTTGGCAGCGTGACACATTATACACATTCCTGTCACGTGCTCTTTTTCTCCTCCTCCTCCTCCTCCTCCTCTGTCTACTTTTTTCCCCCTCCACAAACCCTTAATAAATTATGCAGAGTCCAATTCCGTTCTTCCGAGGTCTGAAGATGCAATTTGCAATACATACAGCCAAGCTATTTCTGTTTTTAATTCGCGTATCGACAATGTTAGTTTTTAAGACGCGCCTCCCTGCTATGCCGCTGCCCCGTCTGATCAGCGGCTGTTGCGTATATGTGTATGGATGAAGCGTCCTCGTGTTTGGCTGGTGTCTCGAGGGTAGATACAGACTAAAAGGAAGGTGAAGGAGGGTGAGGAAGAGGTTCAGGAGGGAAAAGGAGAAAATAAGAGAGTGTATGCGATTTCCTTTTAATTTTTTTCTAGTTCATAAAGTGACTACGATACTCAGAAGGAGGAGGAGGAGGAAGAAAACGACGGGGGAAACATAGAGGGGAAGAAGTAAAAAGAGAAGACAGAAGAATCCAATTCAAAGTATGGTAATTGAAATGTACGTTGTGTTTTGGTTTCCACAGCATTAACAGATAACTCTTCATTTGATTGACAGCGTTAATAATGAAATAATTCCTTCCAAGATGATGCGTAAAAACGTTGTCGCAATTCTGATTACTGTTTCTTGTCCTAAGCTACGAATATCTTCCAAGGATTCTCATTATTATTATTGTTGTTAAACTTTTGATGAATTTTAATGTATTTTGAATCCACGTGGATTTAACGAATATTTTAATAAAAAGTGTTTGTTTCTGGTCTTACTTTAGTGCTATAATAATCTTAGCTCTTCCTTATACGGATTGCAATCTAGGACAGATCTATAAATCCTCACAGAACAAAGAAAATTGCTGTTCTGCATACCAAGTTGGGAGTTATCTGACTAATGAACATGCTAGATGATAAAATGGAATACAATGGTAAGTAATTACGGAGATGGCGAGGAGCGTGTGGTGTGCGGCACTCTTGTAGTGAAGACAGTAATGCTTATTATTTCGAGACATTTGTGTACACGATTTTTGACAACCTCTGGAGTGACTCGTTTCGTGACTTGGGGGAGAATTCACGGCGATGTTGGTGTTGCAGCGCCTGCCTTCACTCCACTCCCCAGTGATCTCGTAGCTAACACTGGTTCAGGGGAGAGAAAAAAAAAAATAAATAAATAAATAAAAAAAAATAAAATAAAATAATAATAATAATAATAATAATAATAATAATAATAATAATAATAATAATAATAATAATAATAATAATGTGTGACTGATGCATATTATTTAAAGAGAGTACTACAAAGACAAAGAAATGGAAATAAATGAAGGAATTGGAGGCTTCGTATGTAACTGTGCTTAGGTGGTAGTGTCCTGGTGTGTGTGTGTGTGTGTGTGTGTGTGTGTGTGTGTGTGTGTGTGTGTGTAAAGACTGCATGTAAAGGTTAAAAAGAAAAGAAAAAGAGCAACATGAAAATTTGTTACCTCTATGTCCTCTTTTTCTGCCCCTCCATTCTTTTCCTTTAAAAATTAGCCAAACAAGGTTATTTACTCTCTGATAATAGAACACGAGGTACAGAAGGTGTCCCCGGTAACCCTTCCACAGTACTCGTCACCTGGCTGGGTGCTGCAGGTGAGGTGGGTGCGTGGGAGTTACCTGCGTCTACTTGAATTCGAACCGTGTGAAGAAGCCAGTGACGCGATCCCTTTCCTGCCGCAGTTACGTAAAAATCAGCGTCACATAAGGTTAGGTTAGGTTAGATTAGATTAGATTAGATTAGATTAGATTAGGTTAGGTTAGATTAGGTTAGGTTGGATTAGGTTAGATTAGGTTAGATTAGGTTAGGTTAGATTGGATTAGGTTAGGTTAGGTTAAAGTTGTATTAGGTTAGGCTAAGTTAGGTTAGTAGGTTAGGTTAGGTTAGGTTAGGTTAAATTAGCTTTTTTTAGGTTAAGTTAGGTTAGTTTGTGTCAGGTTAAGTTTAGTTAGATTATGTTAGGTTAGGATTAGTTAGGTTAGGTTAGGTTAAGTTAGATTAAGTTAGGTTACGTTAGGTTAGGTTTAGTTAGATTGTTTAGTTAGGTTAGGTTTAGTTAGATTGTTTAGTTAGGTTAGGTTAAGTTAGGTTACGGTAGATTAGGTTATGTAAGTTTGGTTAGTTTACTGTTAGTTAGGTTTGGTTAGGTTCGGTTAGGTTAGGGTAAGTTTAGTTAGGTTAGATTACGTTAGGTTACTTTAGGTTAGGTTAGGTTACACTAGGTTAGGTTAGGATAAAGCAACTGCAACAAGACGCCTCAGGGACTCCCTTTATTGCTACAACTCACACACCTCCTAAAAAAGGGTATCATTAGTGAGAGGTATAAGAAAAAGGAGAGTTTTTGGGTATGGACAGTAGTGGAAGAGGAGTAAGGAGAGAGGAGGAAGACAAAGAAAAGGTGGTGGATGAGGGGATAGCAAAAACAGCAAAAGGGAAAGAGGAGGAAGTGGAGACAAAAAAAAAAAAAAAAAAGAGGACAGTTTGGTAGAAGAGATATGAAGAAAGAGGAGGAAGAAAAGAGGAAGAAGAGAAGGCGGAGGTGGAGAGACAGTAGCAGGAAAGAGAAAGATGTGGAAAAAGAAGTAGGACATGTAGAAGAGAAAGAAGAGAAAAAAAATAGTAGGATATGAAAGAGTTAACAGTTCTGGAGGTGGTTGAAGAGGAAGAGAGACAGAAAAGAAGGAAGAAAAAGAGGAAGAGGAGGAGGTTTAAGTGAGGGTACAGAGGAGTGAATGATTTTGGTGGAATGGTGGAGTGGGAAGGGGTGGAGAGGAGAGGTCAGGGAGCAGCAGGGGAGGCAGGAAAGGTAGGGAGTAGTGAGTGAGGGAAGAAGGGAGGGAGGGAGACAGTAAGAAGTTTGTGGCGTCGCCTTCATAACACACGGAGTCGCTTCTGTAATATTCATTGTGATCACCAAGTCGGAACTTTTCCCCCGCACACCAGGGCACAACTCACGCACTCACACGCCCTCCTCCTCCTCCTCCTCCTCCTGTTATTCCTCACCCCTGTCCTCCCTCACCTCAGGCCTTTCTTCACCCCTCTACACGCTCTCACTTTTTTATTATTACTCACCCTAGTCCTCTCTCTCACCCCTATGGCTCTCCCTGACACCATGCCCCTACAAACCTCTCCTTCCATCCATTACTCACCATAGAATGACTTTTTTCAGCGCCTCTCGCTCCCTCACCCCTCACTCCCTGACATGCCCCTAGAAACTCTCCGTTTTATACCCAAAGTAAGACAGAATGGCTATTTTCTCAGCGCCTCTCACTCACTCACACCTCACTCTCCTTTTTATTCATCCATAGACAGCCTTTTTTTTTTTTTTTTATGAGCACCTCTCACTTTCTCTCCCTCCAATGACCCTCAGCACTCTCTCCTCCCCATGTAAAATTTTCATAGTTTCTCTCATTATTATTCCTGCTACTTTCCGCAGGAGTTTCACTGGCATGTTAATTCTACGCTGAGTCTCCACCCTTGCTTCCCCTGGTGGTGGTGGTGGTGGTGGTGGTGGTGGTGGTGGTCGTGGTGGTGGTGATACTTTGTCTTCCTATTACTCGTCCATTACATGATCGTGCGTGCGAGTGGTGGTGCTGCTGTCTGTTTGAGTGTCTCGCTGAGTGATAAAGGTTTAATGACATTTACCTTTCATAAAAGACGCACGCACTCACGTACACACACACACCCAGCCACCCACCAACACACACACACACACACACATAGGGTAGAATAAGGTAATTATTTCATGCGGTAATGTTGGTAGTAACAGATGGTCATGACGGTGTGGTAGTGGTGGTGGTGGTGGTGGTGGTGGTGGTGATTGAAGTAGTAGTAGTAGTAGTAGTAGTAGTAGTAGTAGTAGTAGTAGTGATAGTAACAGATGGTTATGACAA
>NC_087180.1:9384114-9414114 GCF_035594125.1 Scylla paramamosain
ATAGGTGGAAATAGGTGGGTATGTTTCGTACAGGGACTGCAACGTGTAACCCTGGTGGCTTCTTGCAGCTTCCTTTATGTTCTTATGTTAAGGCGGATGACGCTACACACGTTACGCTAAACTGTCGATGTCTCTAATATACTCGTTGTCATACCTTCCGAATCAATGAAGAAAAGTTATTTACAGCTGGCGATATTTTTAAGTCGTAAATCTACCTGTGCAAAAACAAGTACACGTAGCGTCACGCATTCTGAAAGCATGTGAGATTAGGTACTGTAATTATGGCTTGTATCTGGAAACACTCCACTCTTTCATAAGGATTAATCTTAAAGGCCACACAGATGATTGGTCGGGTTCTCGTGGGTATTTTTCCATCGATGATGCAGAATCTTGAAAAAAAAAAAAAATGTTATTAGTATCATGAAAACACACTTCAGAATCTTCATAACTTTCACTAGAGTTCCTCAAAGTATCACTATAGAGAACATATTTGAAAACCGCAATAGCTTCCACTAGAGGTTGCCACTAAAATCATGACAACGCATTTGAAAACCACGATAGCTTCAAAACAGAAGAAGAAGCAGAAGCAGAAGAAGAAGAAGAAGAAGAAGAAGAAGAAGAAGAAGAAGAAGAAGAAGAAGATCTCATTTACTTTTCGGAAACATCCTCTACATATAAGGAAAGTTTAGTGTATGTATCATAAGGCAAAGAAATCTACCCTTGTTGATGCAATTAGATCATATTGTTTCGATTTAAAAAGAGCGAAGAATAAGCGAAGAAGTGAAACAGAGCAAGATTATTAAAGACACTTCCTTCACTATTGTTGCTGAGAGAGAGAGAGAGAGAGAGAGAGAGAGAGAGAGAGAGAGAGAGAGAGAGAGAGAGAGAGAGAGAGAGAGAGAGAGAGAGAGAGAGAGAGAGAGAGAGAGAGAGAGAGAATCGGAGCCACCTCAACGTACCCAGGTCGGCACAAGAACCACCTGCACTTCTCCAAACGCAGCATCACGTTACCAGCGTCACGGCACACACACGCTTCGTATTTGGTGATTATTTCCTTGGTTTTAGATTGAATTTCATGGCATGTTTTTACTTGATCTGTTATTATCCTCTTGACTTTCATTAACGTGTGTGTGTGTGTGTGTGTGTGTGTGTGTGTGTGTGTGTGTGTGTGTGTGTGTGTGTGTGTGTGTGTGTGTGTGTGTGTGTCAGATTTTTAAATTAATGGAGATAAAAAGAGAGTATATTTTGTGCTATTTTAATTCTCACTACTACTACTACTACTACTACTACTACTACTACTACTATCCTTAAACATAGACAACTTACTTACACACTTACTGCATACCATCGCTGTTCTCCATCCACCACCATCACCTTCCCCCATCCACAATTATATCACCAGCACCACCACCACCACCACCACCACCACCACCACTACTCATAACGCTGGGAAGAGTGATACATATTACAGCAATTTAGTTTTGGTTATTGTCGATAAATCAGAGGGAAGGCGCCGCCACAGCAATATTGAAGGTGTTTCTTCCGTCAATTACAGGAGCGAAGTGGAGATAAAGGAAGGAGGGAAGGAATAAAGGAAGAAGAGGAATAAGTGGGGAGAGGAATTGATGATAAAGGAAGAATAATAAACAGGACAAGAATAAGCGAGAGAGAGAGAGAGAGAGAGAGAGAGAGAGAGAGAGAGAGAGAGAGAGAGAGAGAGAGAGAGAGAGAGAGAGAGAGAGAGAGAGAGAGAGAGAGAGAGTGGCGAAAGAAAATGGAAGGAAGGAATAAAAGGAAGAAGAGGAATCAATGAGAAGAAAAATATATGAAAAAGAGAAAAAAATATATAAACAAGACGGAGACAAGGTTCAGAGAGAGAGAGAGAGAGAGAGAGAGAGAGAGAGAGAGAGAGAGAGAGAGAGAGAGAGAGAGAGAGAGAGAGGCTCCCCACATTATGCACTCACAGGCAAGAATCTTCGTTAGCTTAATCGTGAATTCTTGCATGGCATTTTCCCTCTAGAGTGCCATGTGGTGGTGGTGGTGGTGGTGGTGGTGATGGTGGTGGTGGTGATGGTGGTGAAGACCTGTAACAATGGTCCTTTTAAAGCTATTTAGGTCATCTGCAACATGCGAAATGGAGTGTGTGTGTGTGTGTGTGTGTGTGTGTGTGTGTGTGTGTGTGTGTGTGTGTGTGTGTGTTTTACAGGTGGTAAGTTATATTCTCTCTCTCTCTCTCTCTCTCTCTCTCTCTCTCTCTCTCTCTCTCTCTCTCTCTCTCTCTCTCTCTCTCTCTCTCTCTCTCTCTTTCAAAACTATATACAGAATTCCTACTTCAAACCTTCCCTCCTTTCTATTATATTTTCCTTCTTGTCCTCCTCCTCCTCCTCCTCCTCCTCCTCCTCCTCTTCCACTTCTCCCCTTCTCCCTGCATGCTCAGGTGGTCATTATCAGACACGAAAACCAAGTGTTGCTGGTCCCTCCCTTTTTTCTCCCTTCCTCCCTCCCTCTCTCCTCTCCCTCCTTCCCTCTCTCCCTCTCACCCTCCGATATGCTACTCCTGATCACTCCACAACACTCCCTCCCCACTGCTATAATGAGAGAGAGAGAGAGAGAGAGAGAGAGAGAGAGAGAGAGAGAGAGAGAGAGAGAGAGAGAGAGAGAGAGAGAGAGAGAGTTGTTACTGTATTTGAACTGTAAACAATTGTATTTCACCAGAAGATGTAATGTCAACATTTCTCTCTCTCTCTCTCTCTCTCTCTCTCTCTCTCTCTCTCTCTCTCTCTCTCTCTCTCTCTCTCTCTCTCTCTCTCTCTCTCTTCTATGCAAACACAGGCCATCATGCAACTACCAAGAATCGCTGTACTTTTCTCAGCTCGCCACAAAAAGCCAAACCAACTAGTGAGACACAACTGTAATCACACCAGATACAAGGAAAGCGTCAAACACACACACACACACACACACACACACACACACACACACACACACACACACACACACACACACACACACACACACACACACATACAAGTAAAGATAAGCACGATACTTTAATTCTTTTGTTTGCACCGCTGGGAATACTTGTTAAAAGCGTGACATCTCTCTGGGGAAGGAGAAAAGAAGGGAAATGTTCGTGTTATTTAATTAGTCTCTAAGGAAGAAGAAAAGTAATGTGTGTGTAACTAGTGCGTCTGAAGAAGAAAGGGAATTGAAGTGTTAATATTTTGTAACTCGTCTCTCTCTAAGAAGAAAAGAAGTATTATTAGCTAACTAGTCACTCTAAGGATGAATATAAAGGAAGTATTAGTATTTTGTAACTCGTCTCTCTCTAAGAAGAAAAGAAGTATTATTAGCTAACTAGTCACTCTAAGGATGAATAGAAAGGAAGTATTAGTATTTTGTAACTCGTCTCTCCAAGGAAGGGGAGAAGAAGTATTATATGACTAACTCGTCTATCTAAGGAAGAAAAGAAAGGAAGAGTTAGTATTTCGTAACTCGTCTCTCTGAGGAAGGAGAAAAGTATCATATGTGTAACTAAGGTATTTATGAATACTGCTGGGAAAAAAAAATAATGTGATTCCTGAATAGAATGATTACCAGTAAATTTCCTATACTCATGAAAAAAAAAAAAAAAAAAACCTAACGTGCTGTTTTTATACCTGGAAAAGTGTATCAATAACATCCAGGATTTTTATTTGAGAAAGTTAAACATCGAACATCAACATCATATGGTAATTAGATATTGATTCGAACTGAGTAGAACAATAAAATAAACTTTAAATAAATGGAAACGATCAAGAAGAAGCATTTTTTTTTCCAATTCCTTGTATGTAACATTTTTTCATACACCAGGGAGATCAAGAAAGACAAAAAAAGAGATGGATAAAAAAGGCCGTTCAAATGTCGTTCCAAAAATGTGAACAGGTGTAGAGAACCAAGAGGGAAGCCGATTTATTTTCCCGATGTGTCTTGATATTCCTTATAAACGAGACTCAGAAGCCCAAAATTCACCTTAGAAAATCTCATTCGACTATAAAAGAGGCACAAAATGATGTTACATGTGAATTAAGCACGAAAATAATAAGTCAAGAAATTAAATAGTGCATAAAACAGAGTATAAAAATCTCATTCGACTAAAAAGACACAAAATTATGTTACATGTGAATTAAACACGAAAATAATGGCAAGAAAGCAAGTAGCGTAAAGACAGCAAGGGAAAAAAAAAAGTAAATGCAAAATGTAAGAAAAACGCAATATTAAGATAGACGCATGAGAGGACAAATAAAAGGAGGAGGAGGAGGAGGAGGAGGAGGAGGAGGAGGAGGAGGAGGAGGAGGAGGAGGAGGAGGAGGAGGAGGAGGAAGTTGAAGAAGAGGAAGAGGAAGAAGAAAATGAGAAGCAATGAAGAAAGAGGGAAAGAGGAAATAGGCAGTTCATTACCATACAATCACCTGTCCAATCAGCGTGTAAGCAGGTGTGTGGCGGCGTGGCATGCGTGGCTTCACCTGTGTAGTACCTGCTAATGATCCTCATCTACCTCTCAGAGACACACATTCATCGCTGCCACCCGCACCTTCACACATTTAAATTAACCTGCGCAGGAGAGATGAGGTGACATGGGGAGGGAAAGTGGGGAGGAGAAAGGAGGCAAGGAGGGAGGGAAGGGGAGGGTATAGAGACACCTTCAATCACTCACTAGATTATTGAGGAGAAATATGTGTTATGAATAGCAGTTTGCCGCGCCCCTAACGCCACCTATAACTCATCGGCGTAACAAAGATGAGGACGCGCGCACAAAGCCTTCCTCTTGTGCCCTGATCTATAAAAGCCGTTCATGCCGCTGCGGAGAGACAGCGGGCGGGAGGGGGAGGCAGGGGGAGGGACACGAGTAAGCTACATAGAGAGCAGTACGCGGGGGAAAGGAGCGCAAGGGAGCGATCTTACACAATGCTACTTACGGTCATTTATCTTCCCGGGTCCACCACACCGCTCACTGGCCACAATGGACGGCGCGGAGCAGGACAGTCCCTCACGCTGGGCCGGAGACTATCACCAGTTCATCACCGTGGTAAAAATGTGCGCCGATTGTTGTCTGTGTGAGTAGCTGCGTGTCTTTTGCTCTGTGATTGGTGGAGTGCTGAGGGACGGACACGCATGACTGGCTGGGTCTGTGTTGTGTTTATCTTTTTTTCTCTTTTCTTTTTTTTATCTGTACTCCACCTCCTCCCTGTGTTCTTGTTCTTTCTTCTCCTCTTTCTCTTCTCCTCTTGTCTTTTTACTGCTTCTTCTCCCTCTCTCTTTCTGCTGCTCTTTTTTCTCTTCCTCTTTCTGTTTATTCTCCTCCGGTTTCTCTTATTTTCTTTTCCTTTTTTTTTTTTCTTCTCCTCGTCCTCATCTTGCACATTCTCTTCCTCCTCCTCTTCCTCCTCTTCGTCCTTTTCACTCTTCCATCATGGAGGCCCGCGGGGACTAGTGTTATATCTATCTCCTTTAGCTTCCTCTCTCTTCCTTATTCTTCTCCTTCTCCCCCTCTTCCATCTCCTCATCCTCTTCCCATTTTGTCGTATTTGATGAAGGAAAGGAAAAGATTTTGTTATTTTTCCCCTTCCTTCTCTTTCTAACTCTTCCTCCTTCTCTTTACTTGTTCTTTTCTCCAAACCTTTTTCTTTTCCTCTTTATTTTTCACTCGCAGAATACTTCTCTCCATTTCAGCTCTTTGTTTGTCTTACTGTAAAAAAAACATTATTTTTCGTCTACAGTACTCTCTGTCTCTCTCTCTCTCTCTCTCTCTCTCTCTCTCTCTCTCTCTCTCTCTCTCTCTCTCTCTCTCTCTCTCTCTCTCTCAGTATTCCTCGAGTATCTGGCACCTTCTAGACCCTTCTCCTCCTCTTCCACCACCACCACTTCCCCCTCCTCCTACTACACTCCTCTTCTCTTGCTCCTCCCCTCCACTCTTCCCCGCTCCTCCTCAAACTCTTTTTTCTTCTTCTT
The DNA here is from genome assembly GCF_035594125.1 of Scylla paramamosain. Lineage (NCBI taxonomy): Eukaryota > Metazoa > Arthropoda > Malacostraca > Decapoda > Portunidae > Scylla > Scylla paramamosain. The sequence continues at coordinate 9,390,106 of NC_087180.1, forward strand.
CCTGCTCTTCTCCCTCCTCCTCCTCCTTCCTCCTCCTCCTCCTCTGGCCGCAAGAAGCCGTGGGGGCCCTGGGGAGAAAAAGCTGAGGGTCTGGTAAGTTCGTGCTCTCTCCGGCGCCCACTCCAGCTTGTGTCTCGTAAAGCTTTACCAGCAACGCCCACACCTGCAGCCCACGTGTTTTTACTCCGCTGGTGTGTGTGTGTGTGTGTGTGTGTGTGTGTGTGTGTGTGTGTGTGTGTGTGTTGGTGGGGTGTGTGTGTGGATAGAGAGAACCAGAGACTAAGAAGCATACACACACACACATTCTCTCTCTCTCTCTCTCTCTCTCTCTCTCTCTCTCTCTCTCTCTCTCTCTCTCTCTCTCTCTCTAAAAAAAAAGAAAATTAATACTTATCCATTTTTTCCTTGTGATATTTCGTTGTAAAAAAAAAAGCGTCAGCGAGAGAGAAGAAAGAGAAGGGAAAGGAGGAGGAGAGAAGGAAGAAGGAGGAAGTGAGAGGCGCGGTCGCGGAACGAAGGAAGGAAGTAGAAGGAAGAGAAGAGAAGAGGAAAGTCGAGATGAAAGAAGGAACAGTTGTTAGATGTAAAAATAGGAAATGAACTAAAGAAAGGAAAGTAAGGAGACAGTGAAAAAGGAGAAAGAAAAAGGAGTAAGGAAAGGGAAATAGGAAAAGGAAGAGATAGAAAAGGAGAAAACGGATGAACTAGATAAGAAAAAAGGACGGAAGGAGATACTAAAAAGAAAAGGAGACAAAGAGGCAAAGAAGAACATAATCGAGGAAGAAGGAATGAAGGGAAGGAAAGGAAGGAGGAATATGAGAGGATGTGTGTGTGTGTGTGTGTGTGTGTGTGTGTGTGTGTGTGTGTGTGTGTGTGTGTGTGTGTGTGAGAGAGAGAGAGAGAGAGAGAGAGAGAGAGAGAGAGAGAGAGAGAGAGAGAGAGAGAGAGAGAGAGAGAGAGAGAGAGAGAGAGTGGTAAATTACAAGATGGCTGCAACTGCGTCATTGAAGATAAAGGCGATGCTGGGAGAGGCACGATAAGTAAACACCCGCATGGAGGAGGAGGAGGAGGAGGAGGAGGAGGAGGAGGAGGAGGAGGAGGAGGAGGAGGAGGAGGAGAGAAAGAAGCAGGCAGGAAAAAAAGGTCGGGTACATCAGTAAACAATACCAGGAAATATGCAAATAAGGGAGAGAAGAAAAGAGGTGAAAGATAAACAGGTTAAACAGCGAGAGTGAGTGAGAGAGAGAGAAAGAGAGAGGGAGAGGGAGTGTTACGGGAGGCACCAACAGTCCCGTTAATAATAATAATAATAATAATAATAATAATAATAATAATAATAATAATAATAATAATAATAATAAAGCAATAAAAAAAAAAACATGAATAAAACAGTCTCAGATATTCTTCCCTAAATCTACATTCGATACTATTTTTTTCTTATGAATGCCGAGAATTTTAGTATAAGTATTTACGGGAGTCTAAGAATATTTTAGTTTAGATTCAGAACTTTTTTTTACTTATATATTTTGAAAGCAAAAAGATTAATGTGAAATACAACTTGCTGTTTTAATCCTATGGGTGATTAAGCACGAAACAACCATGAGAGAGAGAGAGAGAGAGAGAGAGAGAGAGAGAGAGAGAGAGAGAGAGAGAGAGAGAGAGAGAGAGAGAGAGAGAGAGAGAGAGAGAGAGAGAGAGAGAGAGAGAGAGAGAGAGAGAGAGAGAGAGAGAGAGATATCACAAGGAAAACAAACATGAAGACGCAGAAGAGGAGAGGGAGGAGAAAGCTGATAACCAACACAGAATCTAGGATCCTGAACATTTGCTGAAGTTTATTCTGGCAACAGGAAGAAGAGACAGACGGTGAAATACGAGCATAAGAGTAGTAGTAGTAGTAATAGTAGTAGTAGTAGTAGTAGTAGTAGTAGTAGTAGTAGTAGTAGTAGTAGAAGAAGAAGAAGAAGAAGAAGAAGAAGAAGAAGAAGAAGAAGAAGAAGAAGAAGAAGAAGAAGAAGAAGAAGAAGAAGAAGAAGAAGAAGAAGAAGAAGAAGAAGAAGAAGAAGAAGAAGAAGAAGAAGAAGAAGAAGAAGAAGAAGAAGAAGAAGAAGAAGAAGAAGAAGAAGAAGAAGAAGAAGAAGAAGAAGAAGAAGAAGAAGAAGAAGAAGAAGAAGAAGAAGAAGAAGAAGAAGAAGAAGAAGAAGAAGAAGAAGAAGAAGAAGAAGAAGAAGAAGAAGAAGAAGAAGAAGAAGAAGAAGAAGAAGAAGAAGAAGAAGAAGAAGAAGAAGAAGAAGAAGAAGAAGAAGAAGAAGAAGAAGAAGAAGAAGAAGAAGAAGAAGAAGAAGAAGAAGAAGAAGAAGAAGAAGAAGAAGAAGAAGAAGAAGAAGAAGAAGAAGAAGAAGAAGAAGAAGAAGAAGAAGAAGAAGAAGAAGAAGAAGAAGAAGAAGAAGAAGAAGAAGAAGAAGAAGAAGAAGAAGAAGAAGAAGAAGAAGAAGAAGAAGAAGAAGAAGAAGAAGAAGAAGAAGAAGAAGAAGAAGAAGAAGAAGAAGAAGAAGAAGAAGAAGAAGAAGAAGAAGAAGAAGAAGAAGAAGAAGAAGAAGAAGAAGAAGAAGAAGAAGAAGAAGAAGAAGAAGAAGAAGAAGAAGAAGAAGAAGAAGAAGAAGAAGAAGAAGAAGAAGAAGAAGAAGAAGAAGAAGTAGTAGTAGTAGTAGTAGTAGTACTAGTAGTAGTAGTAGTAGTAGTAGTAGTAGTAGGAGGAGGAGGAGGAGGAGGAGGAGGAGGAGGAGGAGGAGGAGGAGGAGGAGGAGTGGTAGTTTTCTTGCAGCATTATGAACGTTTTCTGTACCTTCATATATTTTTTTATTATAATAAATTAAATAGCATATCTGATATCTACATGATCAACGGTTCCTTCACAATGGATGTCAATGTTCTCCAGTGTTACAAATGCTCCAAGATTACCATTGTCACTCTTCACACGTGACGTCAACTCGCTCCACGGCAATACTGTAGTGAGGTTTGAGTCTAAAATAAACACATTCATAACTTCTCGGAAAAAAAAAAAAAAACTAATGCTTCTTCATTCTTGGAAATACGAGGTGTATTACTAATGCACGTAAATATTTCCCTGACTAAGTTACGAATACCAGCTGACTGTAATAGAGGGGATTTTTATAACCACTGCCTCCAGAGAAATGAACATGGGAAAATATTATGTAATGGTAGTGACGTCCTCTGAACTTCACAAAAAATATTGTTCGATAAGCTAATTAGAATATGGATACTTCTTTGAATGTTTGTCTACTTAGAAAGAAAAAAAAAGGAATGCCTATTATGGTGACAGCAATGTTTTCTTGACTTCAAGAATGCTATTGACAGCTGATATAGATGAGACACTTCTTAACACTTTTGTCTCCAACGAAATGAGAAAAGGAATAAGTAACATCGTGACATCGACATCTTCCTTGACATCACGAGTACTTTTGGAGAAATTAACTAAACTATTTTTCAGAACTCGTCTTCTGAGAAATGAGAGAAAAAAGTGTGTAATACAGGCACACCTTTCTTCACATCACTAACTCCCGTGACTAGGAAATAAAGGATTTTAGGACACGTGAATAAGAGATGAGCCCTTTAAAAAAAATTCCTCAAAGATTGAATGCCCTTAAGAATTTCACCTTTGAGGAATGAAAGGAGAAGCATTCAGTGTACGGGGGCATTGTGAGAGTCCTCCTTGATTCCTCAGCTGCGACGCATATGATTACACCTTCGACTGTTCTTGAGAGTAAAAAAGCACAGGTATGCATAATGAAGAGAAGAAGAACATATACATTGATTATCCTCCACCTACTCAAGTCTCTCTCTCTCTCTCTCTCTCTCTCTCTCTCTCTCTCTCTCTCTCTCTCTCTCTCTCTCTCTCTCTCTCTGTTTAGAATTCCTTCCTTTTTTCATATACTCTTCTTAATCATCATTATTTTTCTCTTTTCCGACTTTCTTCTTTTTACTCTGAATCCTTTGCAATACAAGTCTCTCTCTCTCTCTCTCTCTCTCTCTCTCTCTCTCTCTCTCTCTCTCTCTCTCTCTCTCTCTCTCTCATTTGGCATTCTTTCCTCTTTCATATGCTCTTCTTCCTCATTACTACTAATTTTCCTTCTTCTTCATCTTCTCCTTTATTCTTTTCTTTTCTACAAGGAGAGTGAAAAAAAAAGTTTGAAAAATAGAGGAATGCAAGGAGATATGATAAACTGAAGAAGAAGAAGAAGAAGAAGAAGAAGAAGAAGAAGAAGAAGAAGAAAAAGGCGAGAGAGAGAGAGAGAGAGAGAGAGAGAGAGAGAGAGAGAGAGAGAGAGAGAGAGAGAGAGAGAGAGAGAGAGAGAGAGAGAGAGAGAGAGTAAAAAAAAGCAAGAGGAACACACGTGCTTCATTTTGTTGTTCTCGGGGCGCAGGAACAGATCCGTCAAGCGCCACTCGAGAAGTCTGGTAAAGTCGTGGTGTTATTTTTTCATGGTAATGGTGCGAATATCGACGAGGTGCTGGAACGCGGGGCATCATGGGTAATATATGTACAGCCCCCGCCACTCACCGTCTATATATATTCAGTGTCTTTTATTGTTAATTTATATTCACATACCTACCTTCCTACTTCTGGAATTTCACTCTAGAGAATAGAAGCAATAAATGAAGAAAGCGAAATAGCACAGTCGTACAGTCACATACACACACACACACACACACACACACACACACACACACACACACACACACGCAAATCATGAGTCGCCTGCAGGATATGGAGGGAAAGCAGAAAAATTGTTCCTTTTTGGGGATGAAAAGATGTGCCTGAGACTTCTTCCGTTCCCGCCCCCTTTATTCTCGCTTTCTTTTCTCAACCTAACTGCTTTCAGTCTCCTTTCTCTCTCTCTCTCTCTCTCTCTCTCTCTCTCTCTCTCTCTCTCTCTCTCTCTCTCTCTCTCTCCACCCAGTGAGGTCTCCAGACACCTCGGCGCGGCGGTAAAAGTTGCACAAGTTCCTTTTTCACAGTTTCACAAGTCATCGACATGTTATTAGTGCCATCTGCTGGTGACGACAGCGGCGTGTGGACCAATTAATGGCCTCCTTTTTGGCGCCAAATTGTCACGCCGGGGCGCCCTCGGCTACAAAGGGCGCGGAGCGAGGAAAGTGCTGGATGCTCGTCGCTCTGTGTTTGATGCCTCGCCCCCTGGAGCCTGTGCCGCCCTCACTGAATTTTCCATTTTGTCAACAAGTCGAGGTCGTCGCTGCGTCGCGTCGCCCCGCCAGCAGGAAGGCACGGCGGGCAATGACTCTCAGCATGACCACTTGCAGAAAAAAAAAAAAAAAAAAAAAAAAAATGGCATTTAAAATAATCAAAATAGTACCGGCAAGCAATATATTCCCTGCACTTCGGTACTAGGAAGAGCGATCCCGACGGCTCTCAATTTCTTGCAAGCGAGTGGAATAATATTGATACTCAGACTAATGCAAACATCATTATTTTAGCGGTACAGTAATGCCAGCGGCGTATCACTACCTTTATCACTCATTAATAAAAACGTATAGCTTTTTAAAATGCACCGAAACCCATGATCATCTCCTTGAACGTCGCCCAACCCACCATCCCCATTCCAGTGCCGTCCCTTCCTTCCATCTCTTATCCTTCCAGCCCATCTCTTCCTTCAATCCTCCCAGCTCGTCCCTTCTTGCCCCCATCACCCCGTCCCTTCCATCCCCTCATCTCCTTCCTTCCTCCCATCCCTACAGCCTGTTCCTTCCTCCCGCTCCCTCAGCTCGTCCCTTCCTCCCATCCACCCCTTCCTTTCCTCCCATTCACATTGTCCTTTCCTCCCATCCACCGCGTCCCTTCCTCCCATCCATCAGCCCGTCCCTTCCTCCTGCCCCCTCAGCTTGTTCCTTCCTCCCATCCACCCAGTCCCTTCCTTCTATCCTCCTAACCAGTCCCTTCATCCTGTCTTCTCAACCCGTCCCTTCCTCCCGCCCCCATTAGCCCATTCCTTCTTCCCAATCCCCTCAGCTAGTCCCTTCCTCTCGCCCTCTCGCCCTGTCCCTCCCTCCTATCCTCCCAGCTCACCTCCACCAGCCTATCCCTCTACCGCTCCGTCCCTCTATACATCGCCTTCTCCTTCTTCACACAACGAATGAGTTCACCCCCCTACAGGAAGTCTCTCTCGGCGCCAGAAGCATAAATCTACGCGGAACAAAATCATTTGATGTTATTTTGATGTCCAGAAACTTTTGCCGCAGTAAAAGTTAAGCCCCCCTCTCTCTCTCTCTCTCTCTTTTTTTTTTTTTTTTCTCCCTTCACTTCTGCTCTAATTCAGGCGCCCCGACGTGACTTGGGGGTGTGAGGCGCCGCGGCCGGAGGGAGAAGGTGCGTGGGGAGGAAAATGAAGAGGAGAGAGTAAAAGAGAGGAAGAGAAGGGTGGAGGAGAGCAGCGGATGCAAGACGGTGAGGGAGAGGAGAGGACTGGGCTAAATATGACTTGAGAGAGAGAGAGAGAGAGAGAGAGAGAGAGAGAGAGAGAGAGAGAGAGAGAGAGAGAGAGAGAGAGAGAGAGAGAGAGAGAGAGAGAGAGAGAGAGAGAGAGAGAGAGAGACTAGAGACTAATAACGAAACTGTACTGAGACTAATAACAAAAAAAAAAAAGTCATGAAGAAAAACGGATGAAATGGGAGAAGGAAGGGGAGAGAGAAGGGGAGAGGGGAGGCTAGACAAGGACAAACCATTCAGGAAGCACATCACCATATCCTGCACGTTAAACCCTCACCCTAAAACCCTAAAAACCCTAAAAGCTTCCTCATCACCACACTTCTGGAACCCCTACTGGCACCACATCACCTTTCTCATCACCTCCATCACCACCACAAGTCATCGTCCACCTCATATTTCCCACACACACACACACACACACACACACACACACACACACACACACACACTCACGCACCTTCCTCATACCTCCCTCAGCCGGGCAGCCAAGCGATTCTAGAGGGAATGGCTGCGTTTTGTTAGTGTGTGGAGGAAAACAAGGCAATACTTCGTTGGAGCACGCGACCTGAACTCTCTCTCTCTCTCTCTCTCTCTCTCTCTCTCTCTCTCTCTCTCTCTCTCTCTCTCTCTCTCTCCCTTGTGTCCTTCCTATCCGCGTCCCCTCAAAAGGCAGACTAATACTGAATCTTCTATTGTAAAGAGCTAAGCTGATATACTCGTACATTGCGTGGCTGGCTGACTTGCTGGTGAATGGTGTGTGGTTAGTGAGGTGTGTATAAGTGAACTTGGTGAGACTTGGTGAGACTTGGTGAAAGAAAGGGTATGTATTGCTGAAAAAGTGCGATGGTGGACACGGACACACACACACACACACACACACACACACACACACACACACACCAAGAACGTGTACAGCAACTTAAGATAAAAAGAAAAATAGTAGCAAATAATTTAAATGATAATTCAAAGGGAACCAAAACTTGTATATGAAAAATGTACATCAAAGGAGAGAGAGAGAGAGAGAGAGAGAGAGAGAGAGAGAGAGAGAGAGAGAGAGAGAGAGAGAGAGAGAGAGAGAGAGAGAGAGAGAGAGAGAGAGAGAGAGAGAGAGAGAGAGAGAGAGAGAGAGAGCATACATTAAGCTCAAAATAATAAGTGCTCAGATACGTGTGTGTGTGTGTGTGTGTTGATGGGCGACATGAACACACACTTGCAGCTAAAGATTTAAACATTTCTCGCACTACATTTGGCACAAAACATATTAGCGCCTTTCCCTCGCCACAACCTGCATACTCTCACACCTTTTCCTTGTCCTCCTTTCCCTTCCCTCCGTCTGTTCCTCTTTTCTCTTACTTCTCTTCCTCCTCACTCTTCTCTCACTCTTCCTTTTTTTCTTTTACTCCTTTTCCTCAACTCTCTTCTCTTCCACTGTTCTTCACCTCTCTTTCTTCTCTTCCTCCTCACTCCTCACTCTGTTCCTTATTTCTCTTTCTTCTCTTCCTCCCTTCACTCTGTTCTTTACTTCTGTCTCTTCTCTTCTTTCTCCCCTCTCTCTGTTTCTCATTTTTCTTACTTTTCTTCTTTCTTACTCTTCTTTTCTTCTGTTCCTTCTCTCTCTCTCTCTCTCTCTCTCTCTCTCTCTCTCTCTCTCTCTCTCTCTCTCTCTCTCTCTCTCTCTCTCTGTTCCTTACTTATTTATCTTTCTCCTTTCTCTTCCCTTATTCTGTTCCTCATTTTTCTCACTTATCTTTCCTCTGTTTCTCTTTTCTCTTTCTCTTCCCCTTTTTCCCTCTCTCTCTTCTTCATCTCTTCTTTCTCCTCCTCCTTTCGTCTCTGCTTCTTCTGTCCTCCCTCGACAAAGGAAAAGTGAATATGAATTTATGTTCATAATTTAACTACAGATAAATTTTAGTCTTCGTATTGAACTGAGAACCACCACCACCACCACCACCACCACCACCGAAGCCACCACGACTACCACCAACACCATTATCACCACCACAACCACAACTATCATCACGAATACACTTGTTAATGAAAAGAATAATGGTCACCACCACCACCACCAACACCAACCACCACTACTACCATCACCACTACCACCACCACTACCACTACAGGAAGGAAAATAGAAACATACACGAGAATGAAAAAAAAAAAAGGAGCAAGAAAAAAAGAGCATGAACAACAAATAAAATTCACTAACGCAACATCCTCCATCTCCTGATTATTCTCAATGAAGAAAATGTTTCCTGGCTAAACAAACAAACACTAGTGAGCAGACGAGAGAGAGAGAGAGAGAGAGAGAGAGAGAGAGAGAGAGAGAGAGAGAGAGAGAGAGAGAGAGAGAGAGAGAGAGAGAGAGAGAGAGAGAGAGAGAGAGAGAGAGAGAGAGAGAGAGTATAAACACCTCGAAAGACACATACACACACCCACACACTCACTCACACACACACACACACACACACACACACACACACACACACACACACACACAAACATGGAGCATCTCTCACTGATTAGAATGAGGAAAGAGAGAGAAGGCAGGCGAGGCAGACGAGCTTTGTGAGTAACCTGGCAAACTGTGTGTGTACAGGGCGCACTTCTGTTTGACTTTTGCACTCGCTTCCTCGTGTGTTATGCAGCTTGTATTGGAGCTTCAATGTTAGTTCGGCACGGTGGGCGGCTGAGCGGGCGAGAAGACACGGCGAGGAGGAGGAGGCGCAGGAGGAGGAGGAGGAGGAGGAAGAGGAGGAAAAGGTGGAGAAGTGAACGATATGTCAGTGGGACGAGATGTGGTGGTGTTAGAGGGTAAGTAGAGGAGGATAAGGGGTGGAAAAGTGGAAAGGTGATGTGGAGAGAGAGAGAGTACGTTAGGTGGAGGTTAGGTAGAGAAAGAAAGGTATTGGTTTGTTGTTTGTTAGTTAAGGGAGTGTTGTTAATGATGTTGTTGATGTTGTTGTTGTTGTTGTTGTTGTTGTGGAGGGCGGTGGTTTTGTTGTTTGGTCTTTCCTCCTTTCCTTCCTCTATTTCTCCTTTTTCTCTCTTGTACTTTCCTCTTTTTTTCTCTTTACCCTTCTCTCTCTCTCTCTCTCTCTCTCTCTCTCTCTCTCTCTCTCTCTCTCTCTCTCTCTCTCTCTCTCTCTCTCTCTCTCTCCTCTCCATCTTCTTCTTCTTCTTCCTCTCCATCTTCTTCTTCTTCTTCTTCTTCTTCTTATTATTATTATTATTATTATTATTATTATTATTCCTCCTCCTCCTCCTCCTGAACCTTTCACTGTGGGACAAAGAATCCTAACTGTCCTGTCCACCTCCATCCTTCCCTTTCACTCTCACCTCCCTAACCCATTCCACAGTCCTCTCACCCTCCTCCCTCCCTCACCTTCTCTCTCTCCACCTCCTTAATCTCACCTCTCTTCACCACATCTCTTCTTTTCTCTCTACGTCTCCTTTCTCGTTTATGTTTCTCCTTTTCTTATTCACTCTTTCATTCCCTTTTCTTTTGTTTACTTATCTTTATCATTTGCGTCATTTACAGTTTTTTTTGTGTATTCTTTTTTTTAGTTATTATTTGTTTCCTTTATTCTTCCTTCTTTCCTTTCATGTTACTGGTATTTCTATCCTGTTCTCTTTTCTTACCTCTTTCTTCATTTTGTCTAACTTTTTTCTCCCTTTTTTGTCTTATTTCTTTTCTTATACAGTTTCACTTTCATATTCTTGCTTTCTTCTTTCTTTAGTTTTTATTTTAATTTTGCTGCCCTTTATCATTAACTCACTAAGGTACGTAACTCTTTTCAGTTGCTTTCATTATCTCACTACCTCTCTTCTCTTCTTACATCCCTTTCCATTCCCATCTTTATTGTCACTTCCTCGTATAACTTCCGTGTCCTTCGTGTTGTCGTTTTTGTAGCCTTGCGTGAAACAAAACAGCTACGTTTATACTGAATATTTCTGTTTTCCCTATTTTATCTTTCTTTTCCGTCATTCACCCATCATCGTTTCTTGCTTCGTCAGTCTTTTTTTTTCTAGTTTCGTAAGGCTACCACACTATCCTCTTCAATAATCTTTCTCTCACCCATTCACACAAACCAATTCATCTTTTTTTCCATCTTCCCCTTCTCCCATTACCTCAAACTACACACATCTCCCGCCTCTTCTTTTCCCTCCTTTCCCTTCTCTTCTTCACACCACTCTGATCCTCCTTGGCTAAAAATCTGATTCTTTCACATTTCAGTCACTCCTCATTTTTGCATTTCTCATTTACACGCTACAGTGACCCATTAGCGTGACAGAGGCCATCAGTCTAAGGGGGAGGTGTGGGGAGGCCTAGAGGGTATCATGGGCGGGTCTAGGACTTGTTGGGGGCGCGTTGGGGTGGGGGTGGGCGCTCTAATTAATGCCAGGTTCGAGGTGAAGGAGTGGGTGGGTGGGTGGGTGCATGTGAGGGCGGCTCCGGTTCAGTGAGGGGAGGTGAGAGTGATGGGTGTGAGGGATGGGAGAGGGTGAAGGGAGAGGGGATAGGTCATGGGTGGAGGGTGTGAAGGAAGGAGAGGTGGAGAAGAGAAGTGAGTGTGGGAAGGTGATGAGTGTGATTTCGAAGTAGAAGGGGATTAGTGAGTTGACGTAGAAGTGGAGGAGGAGGAGGAGGAGGAGGAGGAAAGATGAATAATGTCTCGGGGGAATACATGATAGCGAAAGGGAGAAAGTGAGGGAGGAAGGAAGATTGAATGAGTGTACGAGTGAGCAAACAGAACCTCTTAACCCTACTCCCTTACACCCCTTGACAATCACCTGAACTCCCCTCCGCTATACCCTCACACTCCCCTACCCCTCCCTGAGCCCCCAACACCGATCCCTCACGCCCTCACGCTGACGCCCTCCACTCAGCACTTGTCATCTGAGTCAAGTGGCTGAGTGGCGAGGCTCCAGCGCCATAAAGCTTAATTTGCTGTTTGGTCAGGACGCGGTGTTCCGGGGCCGTCACGCGACCTGCCTGACCTTCCTGTGCTGAGTAAAAGATAATCTCGTTTTCTTTCTTCTCTCTCCTCATTGTATTTTTTTTTTTTTTTTTTACAGTCTCTCTTCTACTGCCTCTAAAATAATTCTGATTGATTCCTTTTTTTCTTTTCGACACTGATTCTGCCTTGTTTCGCCATGCTCTTTATACTGTTTTTGTTTATTTTATTTTATTTTGCCTCTTGCCTTACTTTTGTCTGACCTTTCCTTACCATCCACTCAACTCAGTATTCCTCATGTCTTCATCTCCCATTCGTCACCTATCATCACTGCCAACCACTACTTCTCCGTCATCCATCCTCATATACTATTTACCTTTTCGTCATCTATTCACCATTAATCACCATTCAACACTACGCCCTCATCATTTATCATAATCTATCGATAGCCTGAGTTCGAGTCCTGCCAAACGTCGACCATTTTACATGCCATGCTTGCTATCAACCTTATCTTACACAGTGATTGCATGGCCGTCTGAGTCTCCAATAAGTAGAAGGGATGACCATCTGAGCCCCAACAAAAGACTTGCAGCACAAATAAATAGATAAATAGATAAATAAATAAATAAACAAATAAATAAATAGATAAATAAGTAAACCGATAAATACATAAATAAAAATAAAATATAGATATACCATTGAACACTACATTATCATCACCTATTACCATCAAACATACTGTAACTTCCCCATTACCATCACCACACAACACAACCCCCCATCACCACACAGCACTATCCCCCATCACCACACAACACACCCGACCTCCCCCTTCCACATCACCACACATCAAAACCTCCTTTTTCCACCTCCCCTACACGTCCTCTTCGTCCTTTCACCGCCCGCACCATCCACATCACCTCGCCCTTCCTTCCTCCACCTTCCTCCACCAGCACGACTCAACCAGTAAGCAGAGAGTCAACACTATATAGTTGTGAGTTTAATGAAAGAAAACGAGCTGGGTAAGAAATGGGCAGCTGTTTTACTTTGTTTTTTTTTTTTTTGTTTGTTTCTCTCACGCTACTAAAGGTAAAAAAAAAAAAAAAAAAGAGAGAAAAAAAACAGGCACTCAGTATAAATGGTGAAGAAGCTTCTGGTTAAATTTAAAGGAGTGAAAAACTGAAACATGATGATTAAAGAAAATAAACGAATATAGCAAGAGAGAGAGAGAGAGAGAGAGAGAGAGAGAGAGAGAGAGAGAGAGAGAGAGAGAGAGAGAGAGAGAGAGAGAGAGAGAGAGAGAGACTGGAAAAAAACACAGAAAGACAAAGACAAAGAAAGAAACCAATCAAAAGGTAAATAAAAATGAAGAGAAGAAAGGGAGAACCGAGGAGAAAGGGAAGGTAGAGGGAAGGAGAAAGAGAGACAGCGAGAACTCGGAGGAAGGAAGAGGGAGGAGGAGGGAGAACCAATGACGGCAGCAGGGGGTAAGTCATCAGGTGATCTCAGCAGGAGTGATTACAATAATAGACGGACCAATCACGGCTCAGGGAATGGACTGCGAAACTCTAATTAACTAAACTGCCAAATGACCTCCTCCTAAGTCAATTATGACCTGCGTGTTGACCAGTCATTAATATTCACAACACTCGACTCGCCTTCAGAAAAAAAAGAGGAGTTTCCGTGATTTGGCGAGGCGAGTTGAGCGGCATGAGCGAGAGTTAATAGAAGCAAGTTGAACAGAAGTTAATAGTGTCTGCAGTAAGCTATCGATCCCACTGCAACGATTCTCTTTTCATTCTCCCCTCTCTCTCTTCCTCCCCAGCGACTCTGACCCTTGCCACACTCCTGCAGAAGGCGTGAGAGGCCGGCGAGAGAATCTTAGTGTTCCTCCTTTGGGTTGAAATCTTTTATGTGCGCGTGGAGTCTTATACATCTTTGATAATTTAGTGATAAGTTTACTCTATCGACCACACGGACGCCACAAAGCAGCCATCACACGCGCTGCCTAAATAACTTGACAGGCAGCCCCAATTTCTGAGGTACCCTCCCTTCCCTTCCCTCCTCCCTTCCCTTCTCTTCACCTTAAAACCCCGGACAAGAAGGGCAGGGAAGACGGCGTTTAATGCGACGAAATACTTCCTTCACACTCCTCATAAACGCTGCACGAGAGGCGGACGTTGAAGGAGGACAAAGGGCTTTCAGGCGTCATTGCCTTCTGGTGACCTGCCGGAGTCGTAAAGATAAGAAATGCCACACAACACGTCAGGGCGAGCCACCAGAAATATTTGACATCCTCCCATTTTCTTGCAAGTGAGAGATCTGCGAGGTATCTGGAAAAGGCTGTCGATAGGAGGAGGAGGAGGAGGAGGAGGAGGAGGAGGAGGAGGAGGAAGGAGGAGGTAGTGGTGGGTGAAAGCAAAGAAGTATTCGTGAAGTTGGAGAATATGAATGGATAAATAAAGAAGTAAAAACCGCGCAAACACTGATTGAAGAAGCATGAGGAAGATGGAGAGCGAATATATATAGTTTGTAAAGGTCATGTAAAGGAAGGAGCAGCTGGTGGAAAGGTTTGAGATATGGTAAGCAAATAAAGAATGGAGATTGTGAATGTTGAAGATTGTTGAGGGAAAAGCAACAACAGAAGGCAGGGTGTATATGGTTCCCGGAGTGTTTCTCAGATAGATAGATAGACAGACAGATATATAGATACATAGTTAAGTAGGATGGATAGGTAGATAGATGCATAGGACTCTAGATAAAGAGATAGATAGATAAATAGATAGACATGGGTATTTAGATAGGTGGAAACATAGAACTAAATCAACACGAAGAAAAAGGTAGATAAGAACTACATGACAGAAGTGTAGATAAATACAGACAAATATATAGTGACAAACATATTGACATCTTAACAAAACCAAAAAAAAAAAAACACGAAGAAAAAAAATGTGGACAATACAAATAAAGTAAAAAAAAAAAAAAAAGTAACTTAACTAAAATCACGTTACTTTCCTATTCCTGCCGTGCGTCATTGTGTCAAAATCACCTCCACCTGAATCCTCTCCTTGCTTTTTCCAGGTAATCAGCCTCAAAAGTTCTCTCGGCAGGTGACACAGTGGCGACCCCTACACCTGCTATCTCACTGATGGCCTCGTGTATTACTTTCTTGTTACAGTTTTAGTGTATAGTTGGCGGAAAGTGAGTGTATTTTGGTATTCTGAATATTACTTTGTGTATTTTTTTTTTCTTGCCACGTGCATAAGTGAAGTAATCAATGATACTTGCGTTTGTGCGGGTGAGACAAAGCGACAAAGAATAATCTGAGTGTTATTGGTGAACGACTAAGAACAATTGATGGGGAAAAATAGAGAAAAAAAAGTAAGAATAAACACCAGCCATTGTGGAATAATAACACACACACACACACACACACGCGGTCATCGGGAATCACCATTATCGGTATTGACATTAAGAAAAAAACAAATGAAAAACGTATATCACACATTAAAACAATAAAAAATAAAATAAAATAAAATAAAATAAAATAAAATAAAATAAATAAATAAATTGATAAAACAAATATAAAAATAAGAAAAAAAAGAAAAATACAAGAGAAAATGAAACATGAACTTGTCACTAGTCTCGGAAAGAACTATTATACCCCTCTCTCTCTCTCTCTCTCTCTCTCTCTCTCTCTCTCTCTCTCTCTCTCTCTCTCTCTCTCTCTCTCTCTCTCTCACTATCCTCTCCCTCTCGCTTTACAATATTCACGATAATCCGGTCATAACATTTATCTTACGTCACCGCGTCTTGGGGAGCGAGCAGGGCACCTCAAGTCATTAAGGACAGGTGAGGGTTTCGCTCTCCTCGCCCTTCTCCCGTGATTTGTGTCCGATAATGTGGCTTAGGGTGACATGAAAGGCTGGTGACGGACGACCCGGCTAAGTGTGGGCTAATTACCTCTGGAGTGAGTGGTACGACCTGGAGAAGAGAGCGAGAGAGTGAGAGAGTGTGAGTGAGAGAGTTGATGGTTCTATTGAGTTGTGGTTTCAAGAGGTGACATGACACTGCCGTAGATTTGTGTGGGTTCTTGAGTTCTTGTGGGTCGTCGCGTCTGGTGGGTGTGTGTTTTAGTTTACTGGTTTGGTTTGGTTTGGATTTTTTTTTTTTGCCTTATTTGTTTTTTCATGGATTTGTTTGTGTTATTTTTTATATGTTTTGTTTACAAGCATTCTTTGTTTTACCACTGCGTAATTTTATGGTATTTCAAAGTGCGAGAGAGAGAGAGAGAGAGAGAAAGAGACAGAGAGACAGAGAGAGAGAGAGAGAGAGAGAGAGAGAGAGAGAGAGAGAGAGAGAGAGAGAGAGAGAGAGAGAGCACACCCTAGCCGCATGACGCCTCACCCTCACACGGGCACCAATTTGCATTTTGGAAACGCTATCGACGCGGTTACCGAGTGACACCGCCAGACGCAGGAGTGGGTGGCCTCCCTGCACCCTCACCCACCCTCACCTGCCCTCACCCGTCCTCACCCGCCCTCCCCGACGCCCGTTATGCCGCCCAGACATGCCAAACGGTATCGAGCGACGCCCAAACGGGAATCAATTATCAGTTAGTAATTTATCGTCGTCTGGTAATGGGGACTTTGGCGATGAAATACGACGAGGAACGATGAGGCGCGACTGCAACTTCTGACAGTCGATTGTAACAGCAAGTGTGTGGAAGTGAGGCTAAAGTTACGTCGCCCCGGGCCTGTGTGGCGGGGCGGTGTGAGGGACGCCGTCTGAAGCAGTAAAGCATGTCTGTTCTACGCCAAGGAGGGAAACGGCGGGGAGTCAGGAGGTGCATTTCTCACTAGGTTAAGGCGTTCAGAGAGAGAGAGAGAGAGAGAGAGAGAGAGAGAGAGAGAGAGAGAGAGAGAGAGAGAGAGAATGATTTAAGACACCATGACGTAAGAGAAAACAAAGACGATGAATTTACTGATAAAAAATATGAATATCATAGGAAACAAAAGACAGAGAGAGAGAGAGAGAGAGAGAGAGAGAGAGAGAGAGAGAGAGAGAGAGAGAGAGAGAGAGAGAGAGTATACGTGTGTGACGCGGTGTAATTCAGAGAGGTAATGGTGTGCCGCTCACACACACACACACACACAGGCACACACACACACACACACACACACACACACACACACACACACACACACACACACACACACACACCGATGCTCCTTCCCCTTGATGGCCGTGTGCACTCCTTCCCTGTGACGCCTCGTGGCCGCCTGGGACGAGGGGGGCGGCGCGAGCATTTGCCGCAGATTTATGCCCTGCAGGGGAGACACAAGGGCCGGGCGTTACGGTGGTGTGGGCAAGACTCCGGTCCGTCATGCCACCATCCACTTTTCTACTCCTTCCTCCAGGTGTATTACTTTACGCTTCTTTCCTCCTCTATACTTCTTCCTCTGATTTATATTCCGTCGCCGCTAAGTGTCGGGGCGTCTCGGAAAGCAGTATTTTTGTTGTTATTATAGTCTGCCATGAATCCAGGTCAGTTTTCTATATCCTGCACTTTTTTCTTGTATTTCTTACTTTGTACCAGTGTTATAGTCTTGTGTCTGAGCCAAGAATAGAAGTATGAGTGTTACATAACGAAATATAATAACATCCATAACATATAAATACGTAGAACTTTAAGACAAGACAATTCTTCGAGTTCGTACGTTCGATACTCCACTGACGGAGAAACGAAAGAAGAGGGTGAAAAAAAAAAGATAAAATG
Source organism: Scylla paramamosain (assembly GCF_035594125.1). Classification (NCBI taxonomy): domain Eukaryota; kingdom Metazoa; phylum Arthropoda; class Malacostraca; order Decapoda; family Portunidae; genus Scylla; species Scylla paramamosain. Next base: position 9,407,363 of record NC_087180.1, read on the forward strand.
AACTACTATTCATATTAATATAGATACTGATATATTCCATCAATACAAATGCTATTTATATACAATACTAATGGTTAAACTATTGCTTATTATATACAACTTTTACAACTAATATTTACACTAGTCTTAAAACTAATACTAATATTAGTACTTATACTAATATTTACACTGTCACAAACACAAGTAATAGTTCTTATACTAGCACTAATACTTATACTAATACAGACACCAACAGAGATAATAGAAATACAAGTAACACATATAATGCAAATACTAACACATAATGATACTCAAATAAATATTATTACTTATACTAATGCAGGCATCAACATACATAATACATAATATACTAAAAGAAATACTAATACTTCTACTAATACAGACCAACACATAATAGAAATACTAACACATAACGATACAAAAAAAAAAAAGAAAAGAAAAACATTACTTATACTACCACAGACATCAACACATATAATACAAATACTAATATATAATGATACTACAAGGAACACTAACCAAATCACTTTCACTCATCTCAGTGTTCTCGCCACAACGCAAGACTTTCTTCCACACTCACGCCACGCTACATTAAGCCAAGCAGTGTTTTCTCCCGGCAAATGATGAATGTTTTCCCTCCTCGCCACGCTCCTGATGTTATTTTAGCGTGAGAGCCTGACCGTCACCCGTCACGCGTACAACGCCGGCGTCACCACTCCCGAGAACCAGCTGATCCCGTGTGGCTAAGAGAACAGCTCGTAATGGAGGCAGTAGTGGAGGTGGTAGTGGTGGTGGTGGTAGTAATAGTGGTGCTAGCGGGCGGTACACATACATACATACATACATACAGGGACTTAACACCATCATCCGTACGTGTGTGTGTGTGTGTGTGTGTGCGTGCGTAAACATCCTGCTCAGCATCCGCCATACTCTCCTCTCCCTCTCCCTCTCCCCTCACACACGAAAGAGGCAACTAATCACTCCGGTAAACTCTACGGGCAATTATCCCCCCATTTCTGGCCGGCCGCAGGTAAATGCCTCATTATTACCCCTCCCCCCTCCACCTCCCATTCCCCCCTCCCATCACCCCATTCCCCAAGTCCCCTCCAGTAATGACCACTACAACTTGGTCTCAAAATTACCGAAAAAAAAGAGAGAGGGAGAAAAAAAAAACGCATCGTCATAATACTTTGATTTTTTTTCTTGCAAGGAGTGAGTGTTATGAATTTATTAAGGTGGTCAAGGAAAAGAAGGGAGTGACCTGCTTTGTAATCTACGTGACCATAAAGTGACATGAACTGTGAGTTGAGAGATACGAATATGTTGTTTTGATAATACAACTTACGTCACGTCCTGTCAGAGAGAGAGAGAGAGAGAGAGAGAGAGAGAGAGAGAGAGAGAGAGAGAGAGAGAGAGAGAGAGAGAGGCACTAGGTGTAATAACAGGAGAGATCACACACACACACACACACACACACACACACACACACACACACACACACACACACACACACACACACACACACATCCCTCACTTTCCTTCTTCCTCCCTCCAGCACTCTATTTCTCCTCCTCCTCCTCCTCCTTCTCTTCCCCTTCCACATCCTTTTCCTCACTGGTCTGTCATTCTCCCTCCTCCTCCTCCTCCTCCTCCTCCTCCTCCTCCTCCTCCTCCTCCTCTTCCTCCTCCTCCTCTTCCTCCTCCTTCTCCTCTGCTTCCTCCTCCCCGCTGCTCTATCAATCACCAAATGCACCAGCGAGACCCACACGCCAACATCGACACCCGGAGAGAGAAACACATTATCACTGACTTTCCTAGCGGCTTACACTGGAGGAGGAGACGGAGGAGGCAAAGGAGGAGAAAGAAGCAGAGAGGATAGCCGGAGGTGAGTTACATGGCGTACATCTTTGTAGCATTGTGGTAACCTACTGGAGGGGGGGCGGGTGACATCGAGGTGTTTACCCTTGCTGTGTTAAATCGATGTTAGGATAATAGCAGTGATACCTGGGATGGGAGGACTCACGCGACCTCCGAAGTGTGGGCGTGAGAAACTCCTGGGCGGGGGATGCGGGCGGGGGTGTGGCACGTGTCGCAAAGGTAGTGGTGGTGGTGATGATGGGTTGGGGCGCCGGTGCTCCGTGTCTGGGAAGTGGGCGTCTCCACGTGAGGTCGTGTGCCTGAAGAGGGCGCGCGTTGTGCTTAGATAACGGCGTGTTTGGCGGAATATTTATGTGTGTGTGTGTATGTGTGTGTGTGTGTGTGTGTGTGTGTGTGTGTGTGTGTGTGTGTGTGTGTGTGTGTGTGTGTGTGTGTTGAAAGTGTGCGTGTACGTGGTGTAAGTTGCGAATTGAGTGAGAGTGGTGCAGTGTGTGGGCGCGTGCGGAAGTGTCAGTAATGTGTGTGTGTGTGTGTGTGTGTGTGTGTGTGTGTGTGTGTGTGTGTGTGTGTGTGTGTGTGTGTGTGTATGTGTATGTGTGTGTGTGTGTGTGTGTGTGTGTGTGAGTGCACGTAAGTGTAGGTATATGTATGTGTGCGTGCGTGTCATGGCGTCAGGTATTATGTACACACCAGCCAATGCGTCAACACCAACATTACGAAATTCACCTGTTATCTACCTTTGTCGGTGCAATCAGCCACTGTCCACCTGACCGGGTTTTGGGGAGCTGGTCTACATAAAGAACACTATCGACCCGCGACTGTATCGACAAGGGCAGTGCTCAGGGCCTCCTCTCCCTCTTGCCTTGTGATCCCTTAAGAAATATGAATACGAATGGATAACAGTGCCATAAATAAAAGGAATAGCAGATTTCTGGATAAAACGAAACCGCGAAAAAAATAAATAAAAGGAAGAAAGGGAAAAAAAGTAAGAGTGGTAATATTATTGAATGAAGAGTTTATGAGAACGCAAGATAAAAATGATCAAAAGAAAGGAGGAAAAAGGTGAAGGAATGAAAAGGAAAGGTAAGAGAGAGAGAGAGAGAGAGAGAGAGAGAGAGAGAGAGAGAGAGAGAGAGAGAGAGAGAGAGAGAGAGAGAGAGAGAGAGGACAGGTTAAATGTGGTACGAATACAAGAAGAGAGAGACTGAGGGGAGGAAAATGAGGAAGAAAGTAAAGTAAAGAACGTCATAATGGACTTCACGGTGAGAGGAGGAAAACCTGATAACCCACAAAAATAAAAAGAAACAAGAAATGAAAGGAAATGGAGAGAATACTGAGAAAGGAGAAAGACAAACGTTCCTGAGATAAAAAAAAAAAAAGAAAAGGAAAAAGACGAAGTGAAAAAGATATGAAAAAAAAAGAAATACAGTAGAAAGAAGAGAGGGAGAAAGAGAGACAGACGCAGAGATGAATGAAGGGAAGAGTGTGGGGGAAGGGAGGATAAAGGCTAAAAAAAGGAAGGAAGAAATGATGGGAGGGAGGGAGGGAGGGAGATGGGAAAGGATGGAGAGGGGGAAGGGAGAGGGGAGGGGGGAGGGAGCCGCACTGTAGCGTCGCCTGGCCACGTGCTGCAGTGACGGTAAATACAGGAGTGAACTGCCGCCCTCCCTGCCGGGGTAATTTTATCACTAGTTGTTGTGATGGGCTGAGTGGAGGGTGGAGGAAGGGCTGAGTGCCAAGGGGTGGAGGAGGAGGAGGAGGAGGAGAAACAAGAGTAGAAGGCGATAATAATGAAGAAAAGAAGAAAAACGTCAGCTATTTCTTATTTTCGGTGTTTCTGTAACTAGGTGTGTGGAGGTGAAAATTAAGATGAAGGTGAGAGGAAAGATGAAAAAAGCGAAAGGAGGGAACGGAGAAAATGAAGTTAACGAGGAAGTGCAGGTGAAGGCAGAGACTCATCACGTACAGCTTAAACATTAGAACCTGTTTTTAGACACCACCACACCACCACTCAGACACACCAACACACACACACAACCCCCCTCTCTCTCTCTTCCCCCCCAAACACTACCACGATCTCACCTCACTGACACTAAAGCTCATAATCAATCGAGCGGCGGGTAAGCAGGTAAGCAGCAGCAGGCAGGTACAGGTGGGTGAGCGAGGAAGGAAGGAGAGTCTTAGCGGTGTTTACCTGGAGCGTGACTAATGCTCAGCGCGGTGGCCATCACATGTTTACCCTGGACACAGTAATTGGTGGATTCACATGATATATCTGGTCAGGGTGTTTGCCTTGCGGACCAACCTACTTCCATCCCTTCCTCCCCGACCCCTCTGAGTGCTTCCGCCTCCTTGTTGGTGGAAAAGTATCAGTTCCAAGGGAATTGCCATTAACTTTGACACCTCACCTCACCTAACTCACCTTAACAGCTTGGACTATGAAGAAAATCCGAGGGTCTGTCGAAGAGAAAGACGAGGTGGTGGTGGTGGAGGTACTAGAGGTGGAGGTGGCAACAGTAGTGGTGGTGATATAAGATTTATGAAGGGGAAAGTAAGGCCAGGTAAAGCTCCTAGTACACCATGCTTATGTAAACACCAGGACGAGTAATTTCATAAAACATCCCTCAAATATTCATGGGAAGAGAGGGGATGGGACCGCCGGAGTGTTACAAGGAAATGGGGGTGTTGTGAGGGTATTGTTGTGTGGGTGTGGAGATGGAGGGAGAAGAGGAAGTGGAAGAAGGGGAGGAGAAAGGGAGAAGGAGATAGTGAAGAGAAAGAGGTATAAAAGACATAGGAAGAGAGGGAAGAGGAAGGGGAAAGGAGAGATAGTGAAAGGAGAGAAAATACTGACGAAGAGGAGGAAGACTAACAGATAGTGAAGGAAGGAAAAGAGAGAAAATATAGAGGAAGAAGAATGAGGAGTGAAGGAAGAAGAGAAAAGATAGAGGAAGAGGCAGGGAAGAAGAAGGGGAGGATGTGGTGGAAATAAAGAGGAGAAAAGGGGAGTAATACTGTAGTGAGGGGTGATTCAGGTGAGGGGAAGAGGAGAAGGAGAAAGGAGATATAGAATACAAGAATAAGGGGAATGGAGAAAATGTAGAAGTTAAATGTTTTACAAATATTTTTATGTGAAATGTTAGAAGGATGCAAGGTAACACAAACTTCTCTTTTTTCTACGTATGTATATATTTCTTTTTTTTTACTTCGTTCATTTTTACGTATTTTCTTCGAGCTTATTATTATTATTATTATTATTATTATTATTATTATTATTATTATTGTTATTATTTCGATGTATATTATCTATTCTTCTTATCTTACTTTCCTACCTACCTACACACACACACACACACACACACACACACACACACACACACACACACACACACACACCACAACACATCCCCTCCCGCTCCCCACTCCTTCCCACCCAACACACAACACAACGCAACAGCCACCCCTCACACACAAGTACACACACGCACACACACTTCACACACGCATCGATCCAGTCCCATAATAACGCCGTAATCCAGTCAGATAACAAAATCACACACTATCATGTAACTTTGCCCATTTGCATATGGCGACGCTAACTCACTTACCATCTACTTCAGGAAATGAATTTTTACGCCCCTCGTCTGGGCCTGCATAGTTTGGCGTCCCGGGGGAAATTCTAGAAGTTGAGACTTAAACTTCCCTTCCTCTCCCTGTCCTCCCTTACCTTCCTTTCTCTTCCCTTCCCTTACTTTACTTTCCTTCCTCTCCCTCTATTCCTTTCTCTTCTCTCTTTGCTTCTCCTTCCCTTCCCTTCCCTTCGTGTCTCTTGCCTGTCTTTCCTCGTTTTGCTTTTCCCCTCCCCTTCTCTTTTCTTTCGTAGGGAATGTGACACTGGTTTAGATATGGGAATGTTTTGTGTTAGTGTGTGTGTGTGTGTAATAACGATAATGTAAAATTAGTTATGTTCCTTCTCCTCACACCCACTGAGGGACACACACACACACACACACACACACACACACAAGGCGCTACCAAATCACTTCCTGTTGTTTTGAGATGAAACAAACCAATCGATTTTAATGCCTTCCAGCTTTACACACACACACACACACACACACACACACACACACACACAACCATTCACATATACAGAGCTAAGGCCGAGATTCATTCCCTCCGCCCGCAGACTCGTAGTTCTGAAGTGTTCCTGGAATGCATTTTTCCCTCTTTACTCCTTTTTCCAGTGGGAGCGAGAACGCCTCAGTTGGGATCGTGTTATAATGAACAACGCTTCATAAACACGAAAAAAAAGAGTTAAAAAAATTGGTGTTCCATGAAATATACGGCACATCACTTATTTATTTATTATTTTTTTTGACGTACACTTTCCAAACTTAAATTCCACTGAACAGCGACAGGTAGGCAAGAAAAAAGGGCAATAAAAGACTCCAGCTACGACGTTCAATACTAGAGCACTGCGACGCTCATGTCACTAAAGGACAAAAACACAAAGAATACACAGACACCAAAAAACTCCCACTACATACTAGACAGACTCGCCAAACAGAAGAAAAACAATACGTGGAAGTAAATAAGAAAGTCACGATAAAGCAGACGTATGAAATATTCTGAACTCATTAAGAGCAGGTTTTCCAGGTGTGTGGGTGAGCAGTGTACCTGAGGGGAGGTGATCGGTGAGGGAAGCTCGTTGGTGTCGAGGCCTGGGATTGAGAGGGGAGAGGGAAAGCGAGGGAGGAGAGGTAGAAATCGAGAAGCAAGAGTAGGATGAAGGGAGAGGAAGACTGGGTGAGGTACTGGAGGATGATGGAGGAGGGGCGTGGGGGAGGGCTGGCTGGTGGCGGGGTCCATGA
>NC_087180.1:9416614-9421614 GCF_035594125.1 Scylla paramamosain
ACGCAACAAACAAGGATCAACTCTTCTGCTGCGATATACACCAACTAAAACACACGAAAAAAAAAAAAAAACGCAAAACCTTAACACCCAACAGAAAGAAAACAGTCAAATGCATACATTATCCAATTTGCAATCAGTAAAATGTTTAGAGATAACAATAGAATACAAAATAATGTGAAGGCGGTTTGGATTAAGGAACGATGTACCATATGGTAGTGAAATGGTTAAGTATTCCCCGTGTACCTTATAGATTTGTTGTTGCGGCGCCACTAACCGGACAATCAATCACCTTTCCTCTGAGGACAAGGTGGTGGGTCAGGAAAGGTAGCTATACAGAGCTTAGGGTGAGTGATTAAGTGTTTAGATTGTGTTCAAGTGAGCTAATTAGATGAGCGATAGTTAGTTATTTCATTATGCTATAATTACCTTGTTTGCGAGTGTCATCATGTGTGTTTACCTGAGAGACTTGTGTGGTTTATTATATTCACACACACACACACACACACACACACACACACACACACACACACACACACACTGACTAGTCACTTTCAAGCTTCCCACTGCAAAACAATATTCCCTATAAATCTTAACAACTCTTTAGACACTTACTTTTCCATTACAGTTTTTGAAATCGGTAGCCAAGAAGAGAGAAAAAAAAAATCTCCTGTTCTTTCTTCTTTTCTGTACTCATACAATTTTTTTTTTTACGGCAATATGAGTATGAACAAAAACGACCGTTAGCAGTAATTATGCTGATCTCAGGAGCATTAATAAACTACAGTATAGAAAAAAAAAAAAATGGACACGACTCCATGAGCGAAAATTTGTTTAAGTTCATCTTGTATCGCACGAAAATTGATACAACACAAGACTGAAAAAAAAAGACAAAATATAAATCAAATCTAATGAACGCGACTCGTGGGGAAACTCGGCCACCTGTTACCTTTTTAATACCGGATTTTATATATTATTTTTCATCACAACTGACGCCACGGAACTTTTTGCTGTCGGGACAAAAATTTTATAACAACACTCAACTCCAAGAACCACACATTTCTTCACTTCTTTACTCCCTTAAAAGGAGTTAAACTTCCTCCTGCCTTCCGCTATGCTCCTTTCCCCTTTTACTTTACCCTGTGAACTTATATTCCTCTCCCCTCTTTCCGCTTCCCCTCACTCTCACTTTCCTTTCCTCTCCTTTCAACTCCCCGACCTCGGCTTCTCGCCCTCAACCCTCTCCCTCCTCACGTCTCCCTCCCTGATGTCACTGTCATCGTCCACACAAACCTGGCGCTGGGGAAGGGGATGGGAGGAGGGAAGGGAGGGGACGGGGAGGAGGGGAGGTCATCAAGGCGAGTGGGGAGGCGCTAATGGGTGTGTCCGAGGGAGGTGTGAGGTCACTGCTTGGGGTCACGCAAGTTCAGGCTGTGACCTTTACGTGTGTGTGTGTGTGTGTGTGTGTGTGTGTGTGTGTGTGTGTGTGTGTGTCGTAACAGTCAACGATGCATTTCATAAGCAATTACATAACCAAACTACACAAGCAAACAATTCATTATCCTCCTTAAATCTTTAATAAAAACCTTACTTAATTTATTACTTTTCTTTATTACTTTGATTTATTACTTTACACCTTTAGAATTCACAACTACACTTAAACATTCAGGTATTTATTTTCTATGTGTTTTTGTGCAATCATCACTTTTTTTCTTAAGTGAACTGTCAATTCGCTTCATATGTGGTGATATTCGGCTCATGGTTCTGAAATTTTGTGTTCTTTTGCTGCCGAAATGATTCATGGAGTAGGAGGAGAAGAAGAAGAAGAAGAAGGAGGAGGAGGAGGAGGAGGAGGAGGAAAGCGGGTGATCTTTGGAGGGGGGGGGACGAGGGTTGTGGAACTGTGTTTATGATCGATGGGGACCAACTGTTGTCCTGACGAAGGGAAGGAGGGAAAGAGGGAGGGAGGGAGGGAGGGAGGGAGGGAGGGAGGGAGGGAGAGAGGGAGGGAGGGAGGGCTGGAAGAAAGGAACTAAAGAAAGGGTAACTGATGGACAAAGTGAGAACCAAGATACTGAGGGGAGGAATAAAGAGGGAGAAAAAGCAAAACAAAAACAGATAGTGATACACACATATACAATCGATGGCAGTGGTGATGGTGATGATGGTGGTGATGGTGGTGATGGAGGTGGTGGTAATGATGGTAGTGGTGATAAATAAAAGCCATCACTCGATTCCACAACGTTGCAAAAGTGCTTCCGAGTAATTCATCCGAGACAAACCTATCAGCGTCCGCCCTTTCCCGACACCTGCACGCACGCACCCCCCCCCCCTTACACACACACACACACACACACACACACACACATCCCGGAGGAGCGGCAGACGCGGTGCTCTTCCTGAATACGGTCAGAGCGAGCGCCACTTTCTGCTGAGTGGCGCTGGGGAGCTGAGCGAGGTGGAATCAGGATCGGAGGTAATTTATTGGAAGGGGAGAGAGAGAGAGAGAGAGAGAGAGAGAGAGAGAGAGAGAGAGAGAGAGAGAGAGAGAGAGAGAGAGAGAGAGAGAGAAGGGAAAGGCGCGTCAGGACATTGGTGTCCATTGATTGTCGATGGTGAGAATGCCACAGCGAAACGACACATTGTAAATAATTATTCAAAAAAAAATTCCATTAAGTGTGAAGCTTTACGAGAGTCGGGGGAGGCGGGGGTGGCGGAGGGGCGTCGCTGTGTCAACATGAGGAGTCTTGAGGCCGGACGCGCTCCTCTATTGATCACTTAAGGTAATGGACTCCAGGTGGACATAAAACAGCGTTATTGTGCCCACGACTCTTTATCCTCCAATGCCTGGGAACGCGAGGCAAAGACGCAGCCGCCAACGACTCCCGCTGAAGGACACCCGAAGGAGTGGATGTGTGGAAGCCAGGCGGCAGTGGCTGTGGCGGCGGCGGCGACGTCAGCCTCGTCAGAAATATGAAGTGATTCCGGTGGTTCGTGGCCGAGCGGCCACTCCGGCGGGCGGCTAATGGGGCGTGAGAGGCCTGCCGCCCACCGCCCAAAACTTCCCGCCGGTGTATATAACGAGGCCACTAAGGATGGCGGGAGACGCATTACTCTCGCTCCGTCTAGGGCACTGTGTATAAAATTGTCTTGCGAGGGAGGGAGGGAGTCAGGGAGGGAGGAAGTGACGGAGGGCAGGACGCGGGACTCCGAAGGTCGCGCCGATCCCCGAGATTTCGTCCTTCCCTCGCCTCAAATGCCGACCTGGTTATGAACACCCAAGTACGTGATTTCCGTCCCTTTCCATTAGGAATAAACTTCAATATAGAGGTGGTTTTACATGCTGGTGAAGCGATAGTGGTGGCTCGCCCGGGGATGTGTCGCGCGCCCCCATTGGCCAGCGGGTGAGGGCCAGGCTCCTCCCCGCGCCGGCTGCCCCGCCCCTGCGACGCGCCGGAGATGAGCGTAAGACGTTTCTTCTGCCGAGATTCATTCGCGGCCGGGACCTGGGAGGACGCGGCGACTGTCCTTCCGTGTCCTGTGTACCCCGAGCCCCGCCTCCCTCCGGCCCCACGCCTCTTCGCCGGGAGGAGCCCCACTGAGGGCCACGCCGCCATCCGAGACGCATCGGACGCGTGCAGTGCCGCGATAAACCTTGACTAGGATAGTGGATGTGAGTGCCAAGACAGTGCCAGTGACAGTAACACTTTCCGGGCAGACGCATCAGCCACAGCAGCAGCGACACTACTAGCAGGAGGGAGACGCTCCGGCCATGACTTCCCTCCTCTTCCCTCCTCCCCAAGACAACTTAGGTGAGTACCGCGCCCTTTCCTCCCCTCCTCCCTTCCCTGTCCTGTACACCATCGTTCATCAGTGTATCGTCAGTTCCATCTCAATAAAGCGGTGTATTTATCAGTTAATGTAATGTTGGTTAAGCAAATTAATTTGGTTTTCATTTAAAGTTACCAGAATTAAAATTCAGCGAGGACTCTTTTGGGCAGAACGCGATGCTGAATAGTGAAGATTAGTTATTTTAAGGGCAGCTTATGACTTTTGCGTGGGCAGCGTCTTAACCTCACGCGGGCATGCAAGGCACCCATCGGAGGAACCTTAGAGGCGCCTCACTGCACATAACCCAGGAAGGCACATGTCTGGTTGTCATCCCGTTGTGGCGTGCAGCCCTGCGCTTCCTCATTAAACTGAAATGATTAAACCAATAAGGTCGTGCATACCGTGCGCCGTGGGCAACAGATTTTGGTGGACAACTTTTATTAACGCGGAATGGTTCACGCCGCGGCAGGAGGCGGCGGTTCGGGCATCAACGACGGCGCGGGAACCTCGACGCCCCGCGGGACTCAGCCTCACGGGTTTTCGATCGCCATACGTCAGGGCGAGTCGACAGCAGTGTAATTGCCGCGTAATTTTGCTACTTCCCGGGAATCGATCCTGAGCCGGTAATGATCATTGGGATTAGAGCTCAGGGCGGCTGGCGGCCACTTACCGCTCCTCTGGCCTGCCTGCCGCCCTCCCACCGCCGCCACGCCCGCGCTGCCGCCCTCCTGCACAAGCCAGGGTTGGTGGCGCCGCGACACTCACGCAACACCACGGCAACATAAAATAAATACATTAGTCACCTTAACTGAAGAGTATCATGCATAATTCATTCATCTTCACCGACTCGTGTTGCGTGGTGCCTTGTTAGGCGTCCTTGGCTGACACTAGCATGTACAACACCAGGGCGTCACTCGTGCTTGCTTCACACCCCGCCTGCAGGTTTGTTGTGCTTTCCTTGCCAACGTGTGCTATTACCGCCGTTCCCGGTCCCTTGTGGCCACTAACTAATACTGCGCGACGAGGTGTGGCCCAATCTGCGTCAATTACTACCAGGAATCCATTCACTTGAGTCGAGGGTTTCGTAAAAGAGTGAAAAAAAATCGTGTATTGAAATATCAGGTAACTTAAATTTTTTTGTTCACGTCTTTTGTTTCTATGACCAATTTTTT
>NC_087180.1:9426614-9446614 GCF_035594125.1 Scylla paramamosain
TATCATTCCCATTTTTTTTCTTTCCTCATACGTTCGTCCGCCTTCTTTCTTTCATTTTATTATACTACGTCACATTTTCTCTCTTTTTTTTTTCAATTCCTTCATCTCGTCGAATACCAGATCTCTCCTTTTCCATTTCCAGTTCCTCTAGTTTATCCAGCTTTCCCCGCACCTATACTCCACTCCTCCTTTTTTTACCAAATTTCTCTTTTATCCACAGCTCCCCCTTCCTTTACTCCTTCCTTCACCCTTTCCGTTATTCTAGCCCCTCTTTGCCCTGCTTCTTCTTCCCTTGTCCGTGCCTCTAATCCTCTTTCCAGTTCTCTTTTTCCCCTACCCCTTTCCTGATTTGCTTCCTCCCCAGCTTACCTAACCCAAAATTGTGTAATGGGATGGGAGAAACGTTTTATTGAAGGACCGATGCTGTGAGGTTCGTCAGATGTCCCTGCCTTTCCCTTCCCTTCAAATCGCCTTCCTTTTCCTTTTCTTTCCCTTCGCTTCACTCTCCTTATTTCTTTACCTTCCCTTATCTTCCTTTCCTTTTTTCTCTTCTCTTTTCTTGTCTTCACTCCACTTTTCTTTTTATAATTTTTCATTTTCGTCACTTTATTGCTCTCCTCTCCTTTCTTCCTTCCTTTTCTTCCCTTTATTTTCTTCCTATATCTTTTTTATTTTCGTCCCTTCCTTTCATTTCCCATCCCTTTACGTTCCTTTCCTTCCTTTCTTTCTTTTTTTTCCTTACTTATCCTTCCTATCATCTTTCTTTCCTTCCTTCCCTTTCTTCCCTTCACTATCCTCCCTATCATCCCTACACTCTTCCCTTCCCTTCCCTTCTCTTTCAAGCACTGGGTTATCATAAGATGCCGGGATTCGAGGAGTGTTAACGGCGCGGCAGTAACATTAGCAGCAGCAGTGTCAGCATCAACAATACAGCAATAACAATAACAATAACAATAATAGTCATCATCATAGGCAACACTAGTGTCTGATTCAGCAGCTTATCGGTAATTTTAGATAACGGACACACACACACACACACACACACACACACACAAAGAGTGAACGTATCCATAAGCATGAAAGCTGAAAATTGTCGATATGTTATTCTTGAAGAATTGTAGTAATAGTAGTAGTAGTAGTAGTAGTAGTAGTAGTAGTAATAGGAGGAGGAGGAGGAGGAGGAGGAGGAGGAGGAGGAGGAGGAGAAGGAGAAGGAGGAGGAGGAGGAGGAGAAGTAATCATAATATTAGTATAGCCAAGAAGAGGAGGAGGAGGAGGGAGGAGTAATGGTAATAATAGTATAGGCAAGAAGAGGAGGAGGTAGAGGAGGAGGAGGAGGTAACATGAGGAAGAGGAGGTAACAAGAGGAGGAGGGGAAGATGTCGTCAGCGTTTCCTGAACTCAAAATATTGATGGAGGGCTCAGCGCACCGCCCTGAGGCTTACCAATCAGCTGTCAGCGGCGGCGTGACCCGGCATGATGGAGCGCCGCCGGGGAAGTCACGCCGCCCAGACAACACATGGGGTAACTTCTCCCCCATGGACTGAAGAAGAGGAGGAGGAGGAGGAGGAGCCGTAGATCAGTTTATAATGCATGACCGATATAGGATGTTTGCATTCTCACTACATACACAGAAGTCTGCAAACACCCAAGCACACACACGCGCGCGCACACACGCACACAAGCGCGCGCGCACACACACACACACACACACACACACACACACACACACACACACACACACACACACACAGACTAAAGAAGCTCCATCTATCCTGTCTGGCGCCTCACAGGGAAGACAGGCAAGGCAGTGACAGGTTGAGCCGCCCCTCCGCCCCAGCCACAGCCAATATCCGGCCCCACATAAAGGTGCCTTCCGTCACCCTCCGCCGCCCCATATGTGCCGCCGACTTGACGAGCCAACGAGGTGGTCGGGTCGTTTGATAACCACGAACAAAGGTGCCGCCTCCGGGCTGGGCAAAAGCGAAATTAATGCGAGGTCACTCAAAAGGGGAACTGAACTCCTCCACCCGTGCCTCATTCCTTCCGGGCGGCCCTCAAGGTGTGCCCACAGGTGAGATAGAGACAGAGAGAGAGAGAGAGAGAGAGAGAGAGAGAGAGAGAGAGAGAGAGAGAGAGAGAGAGAGAGAGAGAGAGAGATCCCTGGCTGCTTTACTCAGTGTCAAAGAGCTCAGGTACGCGGGAACACACCTCGCTAAGCCCAATATTTCTTTAGTGTGCAAGATTATCAAGACCATGAGGGGCGCGGGGACTATACCTCCTCAGCAAAGACGCGCAACTCGGTCTCAGCTCCTCGATAATCTTTTTTAAGCGCCTCGCTGATAACGTGACCGAGTTGTTTGGTTGTGAGTGGCGTGGCGCGTCCCAGTTTATGGCCGAGTGTTCACTCTGCTCGGGGTGGCACGTATCTCTGTGATTTCCGGGATGACTCTGACGGACGGGTTCCCCACGAGATAATCCAAAAGAAAAATCACTACAGGAAAATTATCAAGAAAATTCACTACAGGAAAATCCAATACAAGAAAATTCACTACAGAAAAATCCACTACAAAAATATTCACATAAAAATCCACTACAAGAATATCCACTACAAAAAAATCCACCACAAGGAAATCAACGAAAAATCCACTTCAATAAAACATTCCATAGTATTTTCAGTTGTTCAGTAACGAAGCATCTATTTCCTTGTATTCCAGGTGTCAGTGGAGGGTTTTAGGTTAAGAATGATGCTTTTCATTCTCGAGAGGTTGTACTTACTCACCCAACAGAATCATATGTTAGGTTATGTCGGGTAAAGTTTTATTATGACTAAACCACAGGCGATTTGGTGAAGTTCAGATAGTGAAGTAGCTAATAAATAGGTTAAATGATCACGAAGAGTATTTAATTCATGATTCATACAAGTGGTTGGTCTCGCTGCCCTTCCATCGCTGCTAATGAAGAATAAAGTAATGATACGTGATTATATTTCTGCTGTTTGATTTTCAGATACGATTTGTTGTGGCAACGGAATGACAGACAATTAAGCCAAGTTTTATTTTTTTTAAGCAGTTACAACATCAAACAGACCACAAAACATCTCTGCACTGCGTCGAAAACTCCAAATTGGGAAATACACAGAAAAAAAAAATAAAGCCTTCGTGGAAACTGCAAGTAATTATTGGCCGTCTCATCACCGATTGGAGGGGGACTGGTGGTAGTGGTAGTGGAGGTGGAGGTGGAGGTGGTGGTGGTGGTAGTGATGGTGGTGTTGGTGTGTGCTCGGCGGGCGGTCAGGTTTAGCGGCGTCCCATTCATTCTCTCCACAAGTGAGTCTAAGCCGAGAGAGGAGATTTTCTTTGTAAATGAGCAACAAGTGGAGAGCTCGGTGGTCGCCGCGGTGGAGATGAGGCTGAAGTCACGTTCCTGGCGAGATAGACGCGGAGGTAATGAGCGACGCCCGCCAGGAAGGGCATGACTAAGAGAGACAATACCTCGACTCACCCCCTTAAAAAATCCATAACATAACGTGGAGAAAGAATGAAGAACGTAAAACAAACGTCCACAATACACACACTCGCCGCAGTTTTCATCTCGCATGTATCGAGACTGTTCCTTCCATAGAGAGAGAGAGAGAGAGAGAGAGAGAGAGAGAGAGAGAGAGAGAGAGAGAGAGAGAGAGAGAGAGAGAGAGAGAGAGAGAGAGAGAGAGAGAGAGAGAGAATCACAAAGGAACCTAGGCATATTTGTGAAAAAAAGGAAAAGTTAGATTCAGAGAGAGAGAGAGAGAGAGAGAGAGAGAGAGAGAGAGAGAGAGAGAGAGAGAGAGAGAGAAAGAGAGGGAGGAAGGGTCTGGGTGATGAGGGATAGTGAGCCAACAAGCCAGCGAGAGACGTGTATATATGTAAGTCAAGCGACGATGCGGCCGGGCTCCGCTCTGTCAACAGTCCTGTCTTCTTGGGCACGTACACGAGGCCCTTCCCTCCCCCGCCCCTGCTGTCTCCTTCTATTTATCCCCGATCACGCCATTTTGAACCACCACTCTTGCCCTTCACTGATTTTAACCATTTGATGAGGAAAACGAGAGGAGTATTAATGGCACGTGGATGGAGGCTGGTGTGGAGTTGTGGAATGAGTATGGAAGGGTGGAATGACTCAGGGGAGGTTATGGAATGGCGTTATGCGTTGGTGTAAAGGGAGGATGATGGGATGAGGGAGGCCGCGTGGGTGGTGGCCGAAGACACGTCCAGATACACACCCCCAGGCTAGGTGTAAACAGGTAGAGTGAGTGTTCTTGGCTAAATACCCGCACCACCACCACCACCACCACCACCACCGCTAGTACAGCCCTCGCCACCATCACTAAACACTATACTCTATTAATTCACTCTTAATATTATAATCCATTGCAATTAACTATCACTGTCATTTCATATTAAGTTACTGCGCCAGTATAAACACAACGAAAACAAAACAAATGCGGCAGGAACGTCCTTCATGTTTGTGACCTAGTTTCGTGTGTGTGTGTGTGTGTGTGTGTGTGTGTGTGTGTGTGTGTGTGTGTGTGTGTGTGTGTGTGTGTGTGTGTGTGTGTGTGAAGCAAAGCGCAAAGTGATTAAATTATTCATCAATTAATCTATCCAGCTATCTATCTGTCTATTTATCTATCTGTCTATCATATCTTCCTGCTTAATTGTTCACATACATATTCTCACTTAAAATTTCCACACGCCCTTCGAAGCATCACCACGCACCCTAATCACCGTTCCCTGCATCACCCCTTTTCTTCGCCATCCATCCCGCCCCTCCCCTCCCATTATTCCCATCAGCGCCATGAGAAGGGGACGCTGCTTGGAGGGGGAGGGGGGAGGAAGGGAAGGCAGCCTGATTAGTGAGACAGAAGATGTGCACTGATCTGAATCACGGCCCTATAATGCCCTCCCCTCTCTCCCCTTTGCTCCCTCCCCTCTCCATATTAATGTTCCCCCCCTTCTGCTCCCCACCGTCCACACACTTCGAGGCCCCAAACACACGCGTACATATGTAAACATACGTAAAAAGGAGGTCAAATGTAAACATCTATGCGCAAGCGGAAACGCACACACACGTACACTAGCACATACATGTTCGCACGCACGCACGCACGCACGCACACACACACACACACACACACACACACACACACACACACACACACACACACACACACACACACACACTAAAGCTCTGGGCAAAAGGGTGAAAAAAAGTCTATAATCACGGTAATTAAGTCTTGTAAAGCAGCAAAAGAAAGTCATCCCACAGCTCATCACAGCTCGATCAATTGCGCTGCGAGTCTGCTGTGCTTGCTGTCTGGTCTGCTGTGCTGTGTACTTCTGTATTGCTGTGTCGTTCTGTAAACAAAGCGTAGTGTTCAAGTTTTTATCTTCATAACGCTGGGTTGTGCTGTGCTGACAAGTGTCATCTTCCTGTCCAGTTAAGTTATCATTAGAATCGCCACGTGTTCAGCTGAGTGGGTGTTGAGATGCCAGCACCAGGGACACGTTAGCCCGGCCTGGCGCGAGACGGGCCTGCGGCAGCATAATGGCCCGAGACAAAGGGCACAGGAGAGAGCTGGCGGTGACAATGGCTGGGCGCGTCCGGTAGACCTAGCCGGCGCGCCATATGACACGCATTACGCCGCCTCCAGCAGATAAGGAGGATATAATTGCTGGTTAATTTTCTGTTGAATGTGTTAATTGGTGTGATGATGAGTTTTGAGGGTGACGGAGGGACGTCAGGGAAGGTGTCGAGTGTTAGGTGGGAGTGTGAGGCGGCGGGCGCTGCATCTGCTGCCTCGCGCCTCTTTTGTGGCTCCAGCCGGGCCGTCATTCATTAGCTCCGGGATAAAAGGAGAGCACAAACTCGTCTCTCGGCGGAGGGTCCGTCGTGGAGGAACGAGGCTGGCACGGCGAGGTGTTGGCTGTTGGCGCCGCCATTAATTTGTTCTTTGTTTGACCTTTTCCAGTCCCGGGTGAGGAAGGCGACCGCTCCTTCCGTGACCTGTGTGACCTGAGCGAGGCGGACTCTGAGGGAGGCTCCGTGTCGCCTCGTGGGCCTCTCTCCTCTCCTCACGCCCCTCGAGGTTCACCCACACCCACCAACACGCCCGACGCCCACGATCTCAACATGAACGCCGCGGGGGCGGCCGCCGAGCTCAGTGCCGCCGCTGAGAGGTTCATCACGCAGCAGCTGTCCGCGGTGCCGCCCGAGCTTGAGCTGCGCCCCTCCAGCACGGGCGTGGGCGTTGGCGTGTGGTCCAAGCAGAGCATCTCCCGCGGCACCCGCTACGGCCCCTTCCTCGGAAAATGGACAGCCAACGCCAAGGACCCCAGTCTGGCCTGGGAGGTGAGTACACTGCAGCAACTGTCTTACGTAGTGCCGCTGCCGCCGCCGACAAACAGCCTTTACTTGTCTGGCGGCCTCCCTGCAGCAGCGGCTCCTCGTGGGGTCTTCTGAGCGCTGATTTCTAAAGAGAAAAACGGACAATAAACGCTCTTTAAGTTCTCAAATCTCTACATTACACAATCAGACTAAAAAGGGTTTTGGAAAGTAGAAGATTATGTTTGTGGTGAGCGGGGGTGAGGGGAGAGACAGAGGGAGGGAGGGCCGGGTCTGTCTTACCGGAGGGTCTTGTCATTATGTGTCATCGTCAGGCCTTAAGTGGCCAAGAATCGAAACTGGAGTCCTTTTGTGGCGCGGGTCTCGGGGGCAGGTCGTCCATTGTCTGCGGGAGGCATTAAGCTTTCCAGGAAGCGCCAGCCATTAGCGGCGGGTCACACTTGGACCACTAGAAGCTCGCCTTCCTAAAAATTTCGGTGCCAGATGGAATAATGATGCGTGTTGCCGAGACGAGGTGGCGGCGAGGCATTGTTTGGCGCCGTATTCGCTCAGCGTCGCCCTTGATGCCGCCCCTTGAAAAGACCCGCCGTTTGTGGTGAGCTGGGGACGTGCTCGACTTCCGCTCAAAATATTTCTAAAACCTCGAAGCGCAAGTAATAAAAACGCGATTCAGCCATTCTTCGTTAATGCAATATTTTTTTTCTCTCTTTTTCACATTGTGCGGATATTTCCCTCTCGCGTTTCTCCTTTTCCTTCCCCGCGGTGGAACTTGCTCCTCGTGCGTCCCTCTCACTCTCATCCACATTTAACTTCTTTTGTCTGCAGCCACGCACACTCCTCTCGTTTTCTTTTTAACCCCGCATTCATTCCTTTCACAATTCCATTTTCTTTTCCACCTTTATATCTCCCTTACCCCTCCCCCTAGTCCATCCCCCACCCCCCCCCCTCTCTCTCTCTCTCTCTCTCTCTCTCTCTCTCTCTCTCTCTCTCTCTCCTGCGGTCGGGAGTTGACGGTTTTGTCTCCTGAAGGGGAGGAATCATAGCACACTTTTCCGCATTTCCTGAAGAGGTGTGTGTGTGTGTGTGTGTGTGTGTGTGTGTGTGTGTGTGTGTGTGTGTGTGTGTGTGTGTGTGTGTGTGTGTGTGTGTGTATGTGTGTGTGTGTGTGTGCACGCGAGATTTTTTTTTTCTTAGCTTATCTTCACATTTTCATGTTTGTAAGGCATTAAATCTCCTACACACACATCAGTTTTGTTATTTGTTTATCGCTTATCGACCTTGCTGTTTGTCTGTCTGTCTGCTTTCATCCATCCTATAAATCCGTGCCTGTTTGTCTAGTTGTTTACTCGTTTGCTTGGCTGTTGATTCTGTTACCTCTTGTTCGTCTATTGTTGGCTGTTTAAATAGGGTTCTGATTAACTACCGCTGCTGTCCGTCTATGTCTGGCTGTCTCTGTAATCATTGCGTTTGTATGTCTGTCACTAGGAACGGCGATACTGACTCTTTTGTTTGTCTCCTGTCTGTTTGCGTGTCTGAATACATGAGTAACTGGTTAGCTGACTCATGGGATGACGGAGTGGCTGGTTGAGTGGCTGACTGAGTACCTGGTTGGCTGAATAACTGGGTAACTTGCTCTGAGGTTGAAAGAGTAGCTAGCTGAGTGGCTGACTGACTGACTGACTGACTGGCTAAGTGACTGGCTGCTTGGTTACCTGATCTGACTGACTGACTTAGTGCTTGGCTGACTACCTGACTGGCTAATTGACTGAGAAGCTGAGTGTATGGTTGATTAAGTGACTGGCTGATTAACTGACTGAAAAGCTGAGTGTAAGAATGATTAGGTGACTGATTGACTGACTGACTGACTAACTGACTGACTAACTGGCTGGATGGTTGGTTCTACATGTGGAAGAGTGGATAAGAAACTGTCTGGCTACCTAAACCTGGCTAGCTGGCCTGACTAACTGCCTGGTTGGCCTTGATTGAAGTTATTGGCTTCCGGGCCATTAAAGAATTTTGGAACAGATTGCGGGAGCGAGGGAGCGCGAGGCCTTACAAACAGGGTGATTTTCCCCAAGTGTGAGCAGGCGTGAGATGTGGGGCGAGGGGAGGCAGAGGGGAGGGCAGGTGCGGGGATAAGGGGAGTGAGTATACTTGTCAAGATGGAATGAGGGAGTGGATTAGTTTGGAAGTTTGAGGAAAGGAGTGGATTTGTGAGTCGGCACGAGGCTGGAGTTGTGTTTGTAGGAAATAGAAAACGGAACGGAGTAATTTAGGAACTAGAGATGAAGGAAATACAAATAAACGAGGAAAAATTAAGAAAAAAAACGTAAAATTAAATGAACAAAAGTGCATGATGAGACGAAAAAAGAGCAAAATGATGAGTTGGGGTGAGTAGGAACAGGTGGGGATGTGTAGGGGAGGTAAGTAGGAGAGTGGGAAGGGGGTGGAGGCTGGGGAGTCTGAGGGGAATTGAGGGGGGAGAAAAGGGGGGGGAGAGGGAAGGCCGTCACCGCCAGCTGTGGGGGTCCTGCCATGCCTCGCTGCTCAGGCCCCACACTTGCTGCCGTAACAGCTGATATTTTCCTCCGCCGCAGAGAGAGAGAGAGAGAGAGAGAGAGAGAGAGAGAGAGAGAGAGAGAGAGAGAGAGAGAGAGAGAGAGAGAGAGAGAGAGAGAGAGAGAGAGAAAACTGAAGAATAATTCAGGCTTTCATTTCTTTTTCTTATTCCGTATTTTGCTCTTCAGACTCTTTTCTTACTTTATCTCTTTCTCCGTTTCTTTCCTTACTCTCTTTCATCTTCTCATCATATCAAAATTCCCTTCTTCCCCAAATTCTTCCTCTTCATAAAGCAAACTCTCTCCCATTTTCTACATTATTTTCCCTCCGTCTCTTATGGTGTTTCAATCTCCCACTTCCCATCCCAATCCTTAATTGTGGAACCTCTCAAGCGTTTCCTATTCCGCCCCTTTCCCTCCTGCTCGTCCTTCCTTTCCTTCCCCTCTTGCCTCCCCTTCTCGCCCTCTTCCAGCCCTCTAATAGCTGGCTTCCCTCAAAATAGACTCGCAGTGATTAAGAGAGATAATAATTACTAAACGTTCCTGCTCTTGAAATCCATCCAAGAGTATCCGGCCAGAAGGTTCCTCTCCGCGGCTCCTGACGAGGGAATTCCGCCCTTAAGTATTCGAAAGCTTGGAGAGGAGGGCGGGTGGGTTGCCCTCACTCCAGTATCTTTTAACCAACGATCCACTTCAGCAGCTGTTCATCTTCAGACAAGGAGGAGGAGGAGGAGGAGGAGGAGGAGGAGGAGGAGGAGGAGGAGGAGGAGGAGGAGGAGGAGGAGGAGGAGGAGGAGACGTAAATACAACCTCGTTAGCGTTGGTTTATCAAGGCGCCGACCTCATCTCCCTCATTTCGTGCCTAAAGATCCTGCTCATAATGATGGAACCTTTGAATATCTTATCAGTGCGGCCATGTATTCATCCTCTCTTCCTAAACACTCCTCCATTCTTCCTCCTCCTCCTCCTCCTGATTAACGTCTCCGAGGATATAATGAATTAGAAGATGCTTACAATAGGTATAATGCAGCCCTTCACCTCCTCTTTCTCCTCTTCCTCCTTCTCTTCCTCCCTCGTGGTTTCGGATAATGATCTCTCCTCTCGCCTCCTGAACGAAGCCACCAAGAGATGCTTTACTCTGATAATGATGAATATAATAATAATAATAATAATAATAATAATAATAATAATAATAATAATACGCAGACCTCATACTGCTTTTCTTCTGCTACTACTACTACTACTACTACTACTACAACTACTACTACTACTACTACTACTACTACTACTACTACTACTACTACTACTACTACTTCAGCTCTCCTACGCGCAGGAATTCTCAAGGACGGAAATTATAAAAACATGTCTAATAGATTTATCCTTCCTTCGGAGACAGGGAGGGAGGGAGAGAATGACAGAAAGGAGGGAGGGAGGGGAAGATGGTAAGGTAAGCAGCCAAAGACGGTAGGAGGGAGGGAGGGAGGGAAAGAAGGAACGCAGTCAAGAAGTGAGGAGAGAGGAGTGGGGGGGGGGAAAGGAGGAAAGTAGAGAATGAGTGGGAGAGGAGGGGGAGGGGGGAGGGACAACAGAGGAGGAAAACAGGATTACTGGGTGACTGTCATCGAGAATAAAAGCATCAGCTCACTGCCTCAGAGAAGATTGTATTTATCATCTTATCAAAGGCGCCGCTAGCTGTGTGTATGCTTAGTGTGTGTGTGTGTGTGTGTGTGTGTGTGTGTGTGTGTGTGTGTGTGTGTGTGTGTGTGTGTGTGTGCGCTCGTCCCTCTAGGGAGAACACAGACAACTTGTGTACTTAATGAGTCTCAAGGGAGCAGCATCTGAGGGAGAGAGGGAGAGGGAGAGGAAGGGTAGGGAAGAACTGTAGAGGGATGGAGGTGCTGAGAAAGGAGAGCAAGTCAGTGGAGAGAGACACCAGATGAAGGCAACTTGGACAGAAGGAGAAAGAGGAGGAGGGAGAGATGAAGGACTACGGGAAGGGTATAGAGGAAAAAACAGGGAAGGGACAGGAGGAAGGTGTGAAATGTACGGATGATGAGAAAGGTGAGAAAAGAAGAAGGCATAAGGGAAAGTTCAGTGGGAAAGAGGAGGGTGAGAGAGGAGAAAAAGGTGAGGAGGAAGAGGTTCGCTTCGCCTGTTGATGAGCGCGCTTGGTCTTCCGCATTGTCCTGGCCGCTATAATCCCTTCACGCCGCCGCTGTCACCCTCCCTCGATGGAACCGGTCCAATACGCCTCTCAAAGGACAGTATCAGATTCGGGTGTCACACGTCACCTACCTGTTGGCTCGTCAAGACGCCAGCCAATCAGGTCGGTTCGTCTGAATGGAGTAGCTGGAGACGTCTTTATCACTCGCTTGGAGACGGAAGATGAGGTCTGGCATTTGCTTTTATGGGAGGGTCTTTGTGCCGCGAGCTGAACAGTAGTGGGGTGGTGGTGGTGGTGGTGGTGGTGGTGGTGGTGGCGGTGGTGGTGGTGGAAGATGACGAACTAAGCTATGCATCTCACCACTCACGAACACGGCAGGTGAGAACGAATCGCGAAAGTACTGTATAGTTTAGATGACTCTCGAATGCTTCTCACATTCAGGAACACAGGTGAGAATGACAACCCGGAGGTGATTCACAGATTAGATCGTCTTGGTAACTCGAGCATTTTGACAGCCATCTTTCCATTCAGTCGTTCTTCATGACCACGCTGCGTAATTTCAATACAGGTAAAATTCAATGAGGAATGCAAGGTGTAGTTTACGATGTGTTAGCTTGAGTGAGTAGAGCACCTGGGTAATTTATGTAAGGTGTTGTGTACCTGTGTAGGGAATTCAAGTGAGCGAGGCGTTACCTGGGAAGTGGTTCGGGTGTATTCTGAGGTGTTCAAGTGGACAGGGTGTGGCTTTTGGGTTTGGAGGGGGGGGGTCTGGGTGTACCTGGGGTGTAGCAGTAGTACCTGGCGGGGTGAGAGAGGTGCAGGGGGGCACATCCTCGTGAGCGGCAGGCAGCGTATATAGATTCTCAGCACTGTCCTATTGTCGCGCCTCATCAGGACCACTGCGGGACCACTGTGGGACCCTCGTGGGGACCTCCTGGCCTCCATTGTTGTCGCGGTCACACTGGTATACCTCGACTCGGTGACGGCGCCTCCCATCCCTCCTCTCTTCCCTTGTGTCGCCGGTGATGTCTCTCTCTCTCTCTCTCTCTCTCTCTCTCTCTCTCTCTCTCTCTCTCTCTCTCTCTCTCTCTCTCTTGGTTATCACCCATCACCCTCCCGCTTCCCTTTCCCCGTTCGCCTCCTTTTCTTTAACACCTTCCCGCACCTCAGTAACGTTTCACACCTCCTAAAGCACCTAGGAGATTACCTGGCGTGCAGTCACACACGGGAAACTCTTCAGGCGGGGAGAAATATGTATCTGTATCCTCCAGCTTCAGACGAATCTTATAACCGGTTTCTGGGAGCGCTGAAAAGGAAGCGAAAAAGAGACGGCCATTTCAGTTGTTGTTTCCGATGGGTTTTGTGTATTCTGGTGTGGCCGGGAGCTGCTGAAAGGAAGATTTACTGGAGGGCTGTGGGTCGGGAGGGGTCAGGGAGGGGTGGGCGGGAGGGGTTGGTCGCTGCGGGAGGCATGGCGGCGTGGTTCAGCTGTGGTGGCTCCTGGGTGCACACACACACACACACACACACACACACACATACACATCAGGTCTGCGGCTCCCGGCGGAAGTCAGCACACAAGTTTGGTTTTGTATTGGTTCCAGGTTTTCGTGGCTTCTTCTCTCTCTTTCTTTCTTTATTTTCTGTTTTTCTTTTCTTTTTCTTCTTAGTACTTACGGGTCGTCGGCGTCTTTTTTACCCTTTTAGCTGTTTCCGCTTCGTCTGCTTTCTGTGGTTTCTGTCTTTTACTTATTATTGTATTTCTTGTGATGTGTGGACCTCGCACTTAACTAATGCTCTCAGATTGCATAAGTCAGTAAGAGGAGCAAGAGTCGACACATGTTCTATATGCTTCTTCTCCTCTCTCTCCTCTTTCTCCCCTCCTCCTCCGTCCTATTTTTACAAACCATTTTTCTCCTTACTGTCACGTTATCCCAGCCACCATCAGTGACATGCATAAACAAGTTTTCACGTCACTATAGAAAATCCAAAAAATTCTCGCATTTTTCTGCCGTCACATGAAAATTTCTCCCTCCGTCGTCGCCTTCTAGCACGTCTCATCTTTTTTTTTCCAGCGCGTCGGGGCGGTGGCAAAGGTTGCATGCTTAGCAGGTCGGGGAAGCTGACCTTTAGGCATGACTGCTTTGGCGGTTAAAATTCTGGCATTACTCACTCAAACAGCAGAGAGAATCAGGGATCTCTCATACTCAAGAGTAAAGAACTAGGGATAAGTTCCCCGTCCCGCATTCTACTCCCCCTAAAGTTGTCTGTTTGCATATTAATGCAAACACGTGCTAGAGAAAAGAATAATCGCAGGAAAACCATGCCAACCTTTTTTTTAATCTGTGGAAGCTCATCGCGAGCGCATTCTGCATCACACCCGCACCATGACACTTCCCCGGCAGACGCGCGAAGGATGAACGAACCAAACAAGTCAAACAGGTGCTGACTTACCGTGATTTTCGCACGGATTCCAAAGAAAGAGGATTTTGAAAAGGGCTAGAAAGAGACAATGGATCCAACTCAGAATAGAGACGTTTGGACACGATTAGGCTGCCTGTAGAGGAGGAGGAGGAGGAGGAGGAGGAGGAGGAGGAGGAGGAGGAGGAGACTTATGGAGAGAAGTAGGTGGGAAGAAAGTATCTGTAGGAGTAGAAGGCTATTTGTAAGGTTTCGAGGGAAAGAAGGGGCGGGGGAGGAAGGAGAGGGGGTGAGGGAGGAGGTGAGGGCGAGGTGGAGGCGTCAGCAGCAGGTAACAAAGGGCGGCCATCGTTTACTGGCGTCCACGGCTCACAAACAGTGTAAATGGTGGGCAGTTGGCTGTCAATAGGCTGGTTTAGGCCCGTGAGAGGTGCAGGTACGGGGAGGTGGTGGTGATTGTGATGGTGGTGCCTGTGATGGTGATGAGGGGAACATAAAGGACACTGAGCGGCTGTGGTGATGTAGAAATGGTGTAGCCAATTATGGTGATGATGGTGGTGATGGTGGTGGTGGAGAACATGATGCTGGTCGTGGTGGTGGTGATGTAGGGTGATGGTGGTGGTAGTGATGCATGATGAATGGTAGTGACGGTCTAGAACTTGATGCATGTGTATTGTGTAAAGATGGTGGCAGTGGTGGGTGGTGTAGTGTAGGGCGTAGAGCAGTGGTGGTGGTGGTGGTGGTGGTGGTGACGGCGATGGTGGCGGTAGAGGGAGTGGTGACGGTGACTGGGCTATGCAACATGTTCCAAAGGGTTCACAGGCTCAATACATACAGGGCGCCACTAATCGCTGCAAAATCATGGCCTGCTTGTTGCAAAAAAAAAAAAAAAAGGAAGATGTAGAAAAGTGTTGAAATAATCCCCAGAATGCAAAACAAACACGCCCCGAGCTCTCTGCCTTGGATACCGCGTGCGACTTGCCATCCATTGATCTGCTTATTACATTATATATGTACCGACATATCAGCTTGCGTCTTACGTGCATTAACATTCGTATAGCTCAGCTACTATGAAAACCTGCTACCGAAATGTTTCCAATCTCTAGTCAATACAGTTTCTGTTTTCATCCAAATCACGTGATACAGTCCAGTCTGTCTTTTATCTGTTTACATATACATCTTTCGATGCATGTGTCTATCTTTCAATCAATCAATCAATCAATCAATCAATCAATCAATTTAGTTATGTATTATGTATCTATCTGTTCATCTATCTATTGCTGCCGATTATAGGTCGGCCATCAGCCCCTATAATGCATTTACATATCCCATGCTTACTTATAACCATCAGCCTCAATAAAACCTAAAATTTTAACTGAACTAAGCCAAACAAATCGGTCTCTCAACTGTGCCTCAACTGCAATTCACTGGAAACGACATCGAGATTACAAGACGAAAAAATAGCTCAGTAAATTGAAACTTAGTAATCTTTTCACTGAGTATTCTGAGAGAGGGAGCAAAAATGCTTAAGCTGTCCACAACGAGGCGGTCTTCCATGCTCACAAGCCCCGGAATCATAAAGGGGACGTGGTCTGTGGGGTCCCGAGAGATCTTGTTCAGCAAATTAGCTCCTCCTAAGTGGAAGATTAATTGGCATTACTGTATTAAGTGTGACTAAACGTGGTGCTGATGAGAAGATCAAGATGTGGGGAGATTTTTACTGATGAGAGGAGTGCCGGAGGAAGGCAAAGCAGGTCTGAAAAGACGAGAGCGGAGAAAGGAGAGAGGGAAGGACGATGGGAGAAAAAGCCGTAGAGGTGAAGTCAGGTCTGAGAACATGAGAAGCTGTGGAAGAGGGAGAAAAGGAAGGAAGGATGTATGGAGAACTGAGGAATAAAGATGAAAAGGAGGAGATTTTAGGAGTTATGGAAACAATAAAAAAAAATTGCACGGGAACATACTACAGGAAATATTTTGGTGTATGACGAGTGTTTCTACTAAAACAGTTAATGTTACAGAATCGGTAATCAGGTTTTCAGCACCGACTCCAAAGGAGCTTTTGAAATATCAGACAGTTTTCTGTATGGGGATGATAGGTGGAAACAGGCAGGCATGTTTTATACAGGGACTGCCACGTGTAGACCTGACGGCTTCTTGCAGCTTCCCTTATTTTCTTATGTATATTTTCTCATATCTTCTTATATACTAGTGAACCACGTGCATGAGAACAGAATGGGTAGAGTAAGGCTCAGTCCACTCAACTTGGGTAACGTACTGGCAGGAAGCAGAGGATGACTTTATGCACAGAAGGAAACGTGGACATGGAAATGAAACGAAATGAAAGAAAATATAATTAAATGAAAATATGAAAATGTCAGACTACTAAAGGAAATAAAGAAGGAAAGAAAAAAAAGGAGAAAAGGATAGAACGAAAATTAAATTACATGAAAAAAAAGATAGGAATAAAAGAGACGAATAGAAGAAGGAGGAAAGCTTGAGGAGCTGAGAATGGAAAAGCGGAGAAGGTGAGGAATTAAGGAGGGACTGGAGGAAGGAGGAAGGAGGAAGGAGGGGCGGGAGGTGTTAAGATAAGACCAGAGAGAGGAAGGCCGCCCATCCGCCTTGAATCAGGAACAAATACTGGGTGAGAGTCATACCTTCGTGTGGAGAGAGGAGGAAGGGAGGCAGGGAGAGAGGGAGAGGAAGAAGGGGAGCAGGGAGAGAGGGAGAGGAGGAAGGGGGATACGTAGGTGAAGGAAGTAAGGAGAAATGAAAGCAATAACGGAGAGGAAGATAGAGAAAGGACTTGGAGAAAGATGATGATGAAGGAGAGTGAGAAGAGGGTAGAGAGAGAAGAAAAGAAAAGATAGATAGTGGTAAGAATAGATGAAAAATAAGTATTGAAAACTAAAAGGAAAAGTTGAATGAAAAGAAGAAACGAAAAAGGGAGACAAGAAATGATAAGGAAAGGAATGAGAAGAATATAAATAGGTGGAGGAAGAGAAAGAAGAAATAGGTGCTGAGTAGGAATAAAAGAGAAGAGAAAATAAAAAAAAGAGAAAAAAAAAAGGTAAGTTAAATTCGATGTTGCTTAGAAACGAAAAAAAAAACGAAGACGAAAAGGGAAGAAAATAGATAAGTGCATGAAAAGAAAGAAAGAAAGAAAGAAAGAAAGAAAGAAAGAAAGAAAGAAAGAAAGAAAGAAAGAAAAAAAGTTCATAGCCACTAACAAACGAGAGAAAGAGACCATACAGAAGGGAACAGGAAGAAAGACGATAGGGGAAGTGGCTATGGGAAGGAGAGGAAGGAGGAAGAGGAGGAGGGAGAGGAGGTGGTCATCTGTGTATCGTAAATCAGAAGGAACACGAACGAAGACTCTCCTCATTAAGCATAAATCTCCCTCACAAGTATTAAATATCAAATGAGACAGATCGAAAGGAGTCTGTTTTGCCTCATCCTTCCCTGGGGAGCTGCCGGGGTTGGGGGAGGGATGGGAAGGCGAACCTGAGCTATGGAAGGATGGGAAAGGAAGGGAGAATAGGAGAGAGAGAGAGAGAGAGAGAGAGAGAGAGAGAGAGAGAGAGAGAGAGAGAGAGAGAGAGAGAGAGAGAGAGAGAGAGAGAGAGAGAGAGAGAGAGAGAGAGAGAGAGTAGCTCAGTAGAAAAGAAACTTGAATCGGGTAGGAGGAAAGGGGAGGAAATGTAAAAGATAGACTGAGTAGATGGGGAAAGAAGAAAAGACAAGTGGATAAGACAGAAGGAAAAGGAGAGTAAACGAGGAACAGTACGAGGTAAAATAGAAGGGAGAGAGATGAAACGTTAGGAAGGAAGGACAATTGGTAAAAAGAAGAGAAAAAAAAATAAGAAGGAAATAGAGAAAAGTAGAGTAAACCAAAATCAACCTAAACCAACTTAACCTAACCTAACCTAACCTAACCTAAACCAACCTAACCTAACCTAACCTAATTTAACCTAACGTAAACCAACCTAGCCTAACTTAACCTAACCTAAAACAACCTAATTTAACTTAAGCAAATGAAAGCTAACCTACCCTAATTTAGACCAACCTAACTTAGCACAAGCAAATGAAACCTTATCAAACCTAACTTAACCTAACCTAACTTAACCTTAACCTAACCTAACTAACCTAACATAGACCAATCTAACAACATAAGCAAATAAAACCTAACCAAACCTAACTTAACCTAACCTAACAACAGAAAATGAAGAGGAAAGAGTACAAGGGAACGTTAGGACGGAATGGAAAAGAGTAAACATGGAGGAAAGGAAAAGGGAGAGGAAAGAGCAAAGGGCCACGGGAGTAAGGGGAGGTGGCGCCGCTGCTCTGATACACTGAGATAAGAGTGTGTTGCCCCCAGAATGAACTGAATGGAGGCTAATGAAGGCGTCACAGATATGCCTCATTATTGTGTTCGTGACTCGAGATAGCCAAAACTCCAGCAGCTGCCAAACACAACTCCCCACTCTACCCTTCCCCTCTCCCTTCACTCATTCTCTCTCCCCTTGCTCTCCATTCCCCTACAATTCAGTTCCTCTCCATCCATTCGTCCCTCACTCTCGCTCTTTATCTCTATGCTCTTCTCTTCCCAATGTCCCCCTCCCCCTTCCACCACCTCCTCCTCCTCCTCCTCCTCCTCCTCCAACTCATCTCATCCTTCACCTCTCCTCTGTACTCGAAGGTAAAAAAAATAATAATCACACATATTTAACATGCAAACACACACACACACACACACACACACACACACACACACACACACACACACACACACACACAGGGCGCCTCCACCTTTCTAAACTTCCCTCCACGGACCCTCCTCATTCACCACCGTTTCTCCACCTAATCTTACAGTCCCTCCTTTAACTGTCTTTCCTCTTCCTCCTCCTCCTCTTTCTCCTCCTCCTCCTCCTCCTCCTCCTCCACAATCCCCAGCGGCGGGAACTAATGGGAAGGGACACCCATTAAATTAAGAGTCAGTGGGTGTTGAGGTTTGTGCTAAACGTTATGATGCTGCTGATACCCCCCCTCTCTCTCTCTCTCTCTCTCTCTCTCTCTCTCTCTCTCTCTCTCTCTCTCTCTCTCTCTCTCTGGATTTTGTGATATCACTTCTATGGGCAACTGTATGAAACTATAATTATGTATGTATGTATGTATGTAGGTATGTATGTATGTATATATGTATGTATGTATGTATGTATGTTTGCATGTATATACAATTACACGTACTGCAAGTCATCTCCGTGTGTGTGGAGAGAGAGAGAGAGAGAGAGAGAGAGAGAGAGAGAAGAGAGAGAGAGAGAGAGAGAGAGAGAGAGAGAGAGAGAGAGAGAGAGAGAGAGAGAGAGAGAATCTTCCAGTTCCCTTCCCTTCCTCCCTCCCTCCTCTTTTCCTCCCTCACCCTTCCTCTTCCCTCCTCTTCCCCCTCCCCTTCCCCACTCCCCTTCCCCACTCCCCTGCAGAGCGTAAGTAAGGGACATGAGCGGATAATCTCCATATGTCCCTCCCCTGGTTTTTTTTCTCCCTCTCCTCCCCTCCCCTTATTCTTCCCTCCCTCTTCCATCTCCTCTCATTCCTGTTCTCCATTTTACTTTTGGTTATGCATCGAGATTTATTCAATTTTCTCGGTATCAATTTATTCCGCGATTTTTTTCTTACCTATCTTTTTTTCCATCTTTCTTCCTTCCTTCTGTGTCTTTCTTCTGTCTTCTTGTGCCTTCTTTTCTCTTCTTCTCTTTCTTTCTTCTTTCGTATCATCGTTAGGAAGAAAAAGATGAGAAAACTACATAATTGTGATGAAATAAAGACAAGAAAATATTGGGAAAGGTAAACGGGAAAGGAAGAAGAAGAAGAAGAAGAAGAAGAAGAAGAAGAAGAAGAAGAAGAAGAAGAAGAAAAAGAAGAAGAAGAAGAAGAAGAAGAAGAAGAAGAAGAAGAAGAAGAAGAAGAAGAAGAAAGAAGAAGAAGAAGAAGAAGAAGAAGAAGAAGAAGAAGAAGAAGAAGAAGAAGAAAAAAAAGAAGAAGAAGGAGAAAAAAATAAGAAAAAAATAACAAAAAGAATAAATAGAGGAGGAGGAGAAGGAGGAGGAGAAGGAAGAGAAGGAGGAGGTGGTGGAGGACGAAGAGGAGGAGGAGAAGGCAGCAAAGGAAGTAAGGAGGGCTGGGAGGTAATGATCCAAAATAATTCTAATAACTGCACTTAATGAAGGGGAAAATCTTTTAAACAGAACGCCGGGAGAGAAAGTCTGTGAATAAACACATGCCGTAACTCTGCTGGGAGCTTAAAACGCAAGTATTAAGACGGGACGAGGAAAAATTATGGAGGTTTGCGGGGGAAAATCTGTTTAGGCTGCACTACATAATATTTATCAGAGGGTAATGACGCCTTCAGGAATAAAAAAAAAATAAAAATAAAAAATAAAAAAGATAGATATAAATAACAAACAGCAAAAATTAAC
>NC_087180.1:9449114-9464114 GCF_035594125.1 Scylla paramamosain
GCGCTAGTCAGATATGTGAGGGAAGAGGGGAGGTGAGGGGAGAAGTGAGAGTAGAGTGAGGCGAGGGGAGAGGAGGGAGAGGAAAGAGAGCTATCTAGACTCCCATCAGTATAAAGTTGATGGTTGGTTAACTCACTAGCCACTCTCTAATTAAAATTAAATATGCATTAGTGACGTTTGTTGATGTGGGTGAGGTGGCGTGGAACGGGAGAGGAAAGTTTACTAAAGCCCACTCACTCCCTCACATCTCTTCATCTTTATTGCTTTGCTTTCCTCCTTCCCTCCCTTTCCTCACTGAATCTCCCTTCTCTCTCTCTCTCTTCCTCCTCCTCCTGTGTGTGTGTGTGTGTGTGTGTGTGTGTGTGTGTGTGTGTGTGTGTGTGTGTGTGTGTGTGTGTGTGTGTGTGTGTGTGCTTTTCATTGTTCCCTTTCTTCCTGACCTTTCACTTTACCTTTCTTTTACTTTCTCTTATTATTGGCCTTTACATTTTTCTCTTCCTTTACAAATCCCTCAATTGTCCATCAAGTCCGTTTTTTTCCACTCATATGTAAGTATTCATTCTTCTCTATTCCTCTATTCCTTTCATCATTATCATCTTTATTTTCCTTATCTCTGCTTTCATTCGTGGTATTCCTCCTATTTCCCTCCTACTATACCGGTTCCCTCCACCTTTCCTCCCACCCTCTCTCCATCCTTGATTCTCTTCCTTTTCTCCTTCCTCTTTTACTGGGTCCCTCCATTCCTCGTGCTCCCCTCAAGTGCCTATCAAGTGTGGGAATCTGACTTGAGGGTTGAGTGCTCTCGAAACACCGGTCCAGTCATTAGAGGGAAGCCCAGTCCTCTTCACCTCGTTGCCTTATATCTACACCCACTCTGGAAACTCTCTCCTCTCCCTCTTCCCTCACCACCCTTCCAGTCTCTATAGTACACTTCTCCAGCATTAAAGATCAGCTCCTCTTCTCTGCCTTGTCAGCCCAATTACCCAGTCTTCTTATCTATTCAGTTTGAAAATCTAATCTATAAAAACGTTCAGTGGTGTAGTTTTTCAGTCTAATTTTGTTTTTTCTTCGTCATTTAGTCCACTCAGGTAATTTTGTTTATGTTGTGACTCGTAAGTATAGATTTTTCAGCTTTGTAGTTTTCCCTTGGGTGGTGGAAAGTGTCCTCTGTTTTCATTAGAGAAAAGACGTCCTCATTCCAGAAAAATAACCTCTGTATTTCTGAAACTAATACTCCATTTATTTCCTTGCTTATCCTAATGGGCTGAATTTATGCACTAAGTAAAAATTAACATTACATGGTTCTGATAACAAAACGGCTTCTCCAGTACCTTCAGTTCTACTCTGCCTGTTTTACACTTTATTCTTCTTTCTAATCACACTTCCTCAACACACTATCCTTCCTTATAAAACTAAACAAAAATATAAGGAGCCTTAATTTGTATCATTGAGTATATAAAGTTAATCTCCATCTGTATCAAAACAAAATGATCTTTAGGCAACTCAAAAAACAGTCATTTGAACATTGACTTGTCTCATTTTTAGTTTAGCTTTATTCGATTGAGTTTTGCCTTAGATACTGTGGTTACTGCGCCTTGCTACCAATGTTGGTGTGTGTGTGTGTGTGTGTGTGTGTGTGTGTTATCCGCTAATTCCTTCCTCTTGCTGTGTTTGCGTCAACATTCCAATACAGTCATTTGGTTCTGCTCACTGCGGCTGCCATCTTGGTTGTATTTGTCCTTCAGATAACCGGTGTGTTTATCTTGAGACAAAGGAGTGCTCGAGAGAGAGAGAGAGAGAGAGAGAGAGAGAGAGAGAGAGAGAGAGAGAGAGAGAGAGAGAGAGAGAGAGAGAGAGAGAGAGAGACGCACTATGAATCCCATTAACGCACAGAGCAGTCATCGCTCACCGCCCAGAATAGCGACCATTGATTGGCTACACTGGCGAGGAACAGATACGCGAGCGCTTCCCTCGGCCTCGGGGAAGCGGCATTCGGTAGCATTCTTGGCCAATGAAATACCAGTGTGTGAATCCAACTCCATTCACCGGCCCGGACCTCGGTTCTGCGCCCCTCACTCCGCGCACGCCGCCTCCTCCACGGCCCTTCTCTCACCCCAGGACGAAGCCACAGGATAAAGACGTGCGGTGGTGGGGGTTGCTCGGGGATGCGCTGAAGGGTGGCTGTGGTGGAGGGGAGTGATGATGCTGCGGGGTTGAGCGAGGGAGGGTGAATGATGGGTCAGTATTGTGAGGACTGAGCGGTGGGGGGGAAGCTGTGGTGGCGGTGATGATGGTGGTGGTTGTGGTGGCGGTGGTAGAGGGATTGGTGAGCTGAGGTTTGGGTGGTGCTGGTGCGGTGAGCTTGGTGGTAACAGGGATTTCGTTCAAAGGTGTTAATTAGCGTGAAGTTCTGCAGATAAGCTGGTTTTAGTGTGAGTGAAGGCGTGACGTGACTTGCCTGATAGTTATCATTACAAGGCTGGGAGTGAAAAGACTTGACGTGATCTCTCTCGTCACGGAATGAGTGCCGCGGGGAGCGAGGTAAATACATGTAGAAGCAAATGACTTTTGCGTGGTGCACAACACCGGGACAGGCCAGCAACACAGACCCCGATGTCACACAAGTATTTCCTGCTGCGTCTGACTCATTCGGGTCACGAAGCTTTCTTAAACCCAAGGGCTCCGCGCCGCGTCCCGGGTCCGCCACACACAGAAAGGAGCTCAGGGATCCAAATAGACACATCAGTGACGCGGACAGTCCTGGAGGCGCTCGGTGGGTGTCGTCAGGCAAACTTTACTACACGTGCCCCACTAACGCCGAAGTAAGTGGCCGCAGGACACGCCTTGCTGAGGACACAGCAGCTTTTCCTGTATCAAGCAACTGCCGTCACGCGGAGAATCACAAGGCAACACAAAATGCCGGAGAGGATAAAAATATCGAGTGAGTCGTAATAACCGGTGCGCTGGGCCTCGTAGGATTCCGGTGAATGGGATCTTCCGCGCCGACGCCTCTCAAAGGAGGATCGCGGCCGGGCACAGAAAACGCTGTGGCTCCGTAATCCCTGGAATGCCCAGGTAAATTAACTGTTCCAAAGCCACACTGATACTGCCATCAAGTGACCGGGAACAAGGTGTGTGTTGCTGGAGCGACGCGCCCTCCTGCAACACCACCCACACCGAGGCAGGGCAAGGCCAGGGCTATCCACTGTCTGACGTCTCCTTTGGCGTCTTTGGTGGCCGCCGCAAGATGGGGGGGGCTCCTCCCCTTGTCCCCCCTCGCTCCTCCCTCTCCCCACCTCCTCCACTGTCCCTCTCCCCAAGTCGTGACGTCCTCTTCGCCCTCTGGTTGACATGAGGAACTTTCACTTTCGAGACATTTGAAATTGGACAATTATTACCTTTTTTTTTACCTCATCCTCCAATCGCAGCATGTTATTTTCTCTGATTTATTACCTGGAAATTGGGTTCTCGGTGCCGCGCTCTCCCCATCCTTTGGTCAGCGAGGAAAAGCAGCGAGTTACCGGAATGAGAGGAACCACAGACCAGGAGACCCACCTTCCTGCCCTCAATAAGACGATTTACTGCGGCGGGCACGACGGTCAGCTGGGCGCTCTGTGTGGAGAGACGTGGGGCTCCTCAATCGTTTTTCATTTTGTCTTTGAAAAGGTGACGATGGTAAGAAGATTTGAAAATTCCCCGTAATGATTGTCCGGACCTTTTCCTTCTCCGTGTACCTGGACGCCGGCTGCAAAGAAGAAAAATAGACGTCTCGAGGTGAGGCCGTGAATTGGATGGACTTACGAGGGTAATCGCTCTATTTGCTGGTACTTTCCTTGGCTCTCGTCCATGTGAGGGAGGCGGCGCGTCTTTCATTGGTCCACCACCGAGCCTCCAGCACCATGGGTCGCTCTGCTGCCCGACAACACCACGGGGGAAGTAAAAATAAAGTCGTCCGTGGTAACATCTGCGTTGGGACATCCGCCAGAGGGAATATATAGAGACAGCCATCACTGGTGTCACCCCACGCCTTTGTCCGCCATGTTTGTTCAGTGTCACCCTACACACCTGGCGCGAATCCAGCCCGCGGTTTTTGGAGGCGGGAAAAGGATGAGGGAATGATTCGCGCGGGACTCCGGACTGAAAGGCGTTAGTGAGGCGGAGGGACTCGGTGAAAAGGTTGTGTGAAAGAGATGCGGGGAGGCGGCGGCGGTGTCTGTGTGGAGGCGAGGAGCCGTGAGGGATTACCCGACGGGAGGGTAACACAGCGGCTCCGAATCCATGGCCGACTCACTCAGATTCCCGATAACTTCCTGATAAATTCCCGGTAATCAACCTGGAACCAATTAATCCACCGGTCGCCCATTGCCTCACTCGCTGCCTGTGCCTCGGATCACGCTGGCAGGGGGCGGGAGAGGGAGGAAGGACAGGTAGGGCGTGAATATGATCTGGGAAAGCCATGAGAAGCGCTGGGGACACTGCAGGACCCGTCACCCGCCCCGCCGCGATGAGATGCGACGCGGCCAATACCAGGCACGGGTGAGGGAAATAAAGTCTCCAAATTATTCCCGACGTAATCCGCGGGTCCCGCTGCGCAGATTAGTGGTAAACTGGAGTAAGCTCTTCAGAAGGGGGGCGGCTGGCGCGGGGCGAAGGAAGGGGGCCTGGGGAAGGGAAGGGGGCGGATGCCGAGCTCTCTGACACGCGGAAATGGGAACAGCAACAGATGGTGAAGGTGACGCAAAGCAGGGAGGTAAAAAGAGGGGCTAATGAGCGGAAAAGTAGAAGAGCTACCACCGTAGTACCCTGGCATAGTACTCGTATTGTAGGCCGGTGAGGAGACGTGACAGAGACGATAGAGATGAGAACCTACAGAAAAAAATGGAGGAGGAGGAGGAAGAGAAAGCATAGAGATGTAGTGCAATGAAAGGAATGCAAAATAAGAGTAAAAAAAAGTAAAAAAAAAAAATGGACAAAAAAAGTTTAATATTAACAATTAAGATGCAAATATGAACATACTGTTTGTATAAAAAGATAGATTAAGAACTGCAGATAGAAAAAGGAGAAACAAAAATAAAATTGTTGGGTAATGAAGGAAAGAAAATGAGGACTAAAAACAATAAACGTACCGTCATGAGAAACAAAAAAGAGAAAAATGAGGTGAAGGACGGAGCGAGAAACACACCAAACATAAGAAATCGACACCTTTACGTCAGGTCACTACACAGAAAAAAAAATGAAAAAAAGTGTAAAGAGGGAGCGAGGAACGTAAAAAAACATAAGAAACTAAACGAAGCGCATCAAGATAGTACGTAAACTGATGGAAAAAATAGAAAACGAGGATAAGAAAGCAAGTGGAGAGAGAGGCGGAGGAGCGCACGGCAAGCATAGCAACATGGGACACTAAAGGTTAAGTCCACATTGCCACAGATGTTGACAGAGCGAACCCACAACAAAGGGACACGAGTGGGTCTTGTCTTGTCTTGTGCGCGACACCCAAGGTTACTGCTGCCCCAAACACCACCCGCTAACGACCAACGCTGTCCGTCAGGAGCCGCGACAGAGCCTCCGACGGGGCCACAACAAGCAACTCCCGCACCAGCCTCGGAATGACAACACGGCAATTCAGGAGAAGCAAGCACTCAGCACTCCCCTTCACTCCCCTCACCCCCATCACTCTCCCTCACCCGTCTCACCCCTCTCACCTCTCCTTACCCTTGTCGCTCCTGATGCTGTGGCGGCGACCCTGACGTGGCTGCAGGAAGAATACTTAGAGGAGGAAGCAAGGAACACAAAAGGAAGACAAAGGAAAAACAAACAGCGCAGACTTGTACGTACGGGTCTATTTGTGGAGGCTAATGAAAAAAAAAAAGACAGGGAAGATGAAAGAGAATGAAATTACTGTTTTCATTATCGATTCCCTTGCAGACTGTCTATATCAAAATACATACTTATTTTTAGCTTTGATAATGAATTTTGCTCTGTATAGCTATGCTCTAATTAATAAATGTATACGGCAGAGATAATACAACTATGTCATGATTTCCTCCTCCTCCTCCTCCTCCTCCTCCTCCTCCTCCTCCTCTTTCTCTTCCACCTTCTCCCTCATCATCCATAAACTGACGTCTTAATATATTTTTTATCTCAGTTCTATCCCAAGATTGCTTTTTCTTCCACCTTCACTATAACTTTCGTTCCTCTCCACAAATCCTCCCTCTCCACTCCTCAACTCCCCTTCCCTCCCTCCCTCCCTCCCTCCCTCCCTCCCTCCCTCGCTCTCTCCCTTCTCTCTCTCCCTATGGCTGACAAAGAGGAACATGGAACTTTCTCTCAGGGACGCCAGCCACTCTACTGACGGTCACTCTCGCTTTGTCAGGTACTCGTCACACCCTCACGCACTCACTCAGCCAGCACACTCATCCTAACGCACTCACCAACACCCTCAACTAACGCACTTCAGAAACAAGCTCACTCAACACACACACCTGAACCACTGATCCAACACAATCTGACGTATTCATTCAACTCACCCACACCTAACGCACTCAATTAAAAAGCTCACTCAAAACATATCTATCAAACGTGTTAACTCAGCGCACTCTATTCAGGCACTCACCCAATACAGTGATCCAACAGTAATCTAACGCACTCAATCAACGCACTAATTTACAGCAACGCAAAGCTCACACAAGTAAAACACATAACAAAAGTAGCGTAAACACGTCATAGATTACAGTGATGCAGTACAGAAGCAACAATCTCTCTCTCTCTCTCTCTCTCTCTCTCTCTCTCTCTCTCTCTCTCTCTCTCTCTCTCTCTCTCTCTCTCTCTCTCTCTCTCTCTCTCAAGCCAAACACATTTTATCACACAAATATTTCATCATCTCAATCGTTAGTTTCCACATTTTTTCGACCTCCTCCTTCACTTTCTTTTCAATATTCACTTCCACGCAACTCCTCGTCATTTAAATTCGAATAGAAAAAAAAAAAAAGAGGGAAAGAGAGAGAGAGAAAGAGAAACACACAATCAATCATATTCAGGCGGTCATGTTCTACCCTCGTCATCTTTCAACTCAATCGCATCACGAAACTCCTTCAGGTGTTTTCAAAATACTCACAGGTATTGATACTCCGTCCTTTAATGAGAAGCCACAGGTACATGCATACCTGCAGGGAGGGAGGGAGAGAGGGAGGGAGGAAGGGAGGGAAGAGGAGGAAGAGAAGGAAGGAGGGAAGATGTGATAAGAAGGAAAGGTTAAGAGAAACACAAGAAGAGGTCTATAGTGTGCTATATCGAATGAGGAAGAGAGAGAGAAGGAAGAAAGAAGGAACTGGAAAAATCCTACAAACATAAGAAAAGGAAGAGAGAGTAGGAAGAAAGGAGAAGGAACTGGAAAACCCTACAAACATAACAAGAAGAGGAAGAGAAAGTAGGAAGAAAGAAGAAGGAACTGGAAAACCCTACAAAACTGATAACAAGAAGAGGAAGAGAGAGTAGGAAAGGTATGTGAACACCAAACAAGAAATAGGAAAACAATGAAAGGAAGATGGTGAAGTAACGAAAAGTAAAGTGAAAGCAGGAAAGTAACAAGGAAGACAGAAAGATAAGGAAGAAAAGATGGGAAGCTGAAAAAGAAGGGAAGTAAATCTGAAGGAAAAGAAGATGGAAATGAAACAAGAAAGGTACAGAAGTATGTAATAAGGGAAGAGAATATAGGAAGCGACAAAACGGTAAGAGAGGAAGATAAGTAGATAGGAAGGGAGGGAAGGAGAGAGGGAAAGGTTTCAGCTAGTATCGTCTAATGACTTAATGAGTAGGAGCGTGAGGCGGAGAGGAGAGCGTGATAGAGTAAGTAGAGTAAGCGAGACTCATCTACGTCAAAATATGGAATAATTGAAACCCACCAATAACACCCGCAACATAAAATGGAATAGGCGATGAAGGGAAGGATGGAATTTTTCATGCTAACTAACGGTGAAAGTGAATAAGTAGCACTCCCGTAATGATCTGGTGAATAATGGCCGTGGGAATTACAGTGAACGGCGGGAGGAGCGGCAGGTAAAGTGCAGGTGTGAACAGGGTGAGGGAGGACGAGGCGAGCTGGTAAGTGTGGCTACGTGTTAGAGGTAAGGAAGAGGTGGTGAAAGAGGATAACGAGGAAGAGGAAGAGGGGAGGAGGAGGAGGAGGAGGAGGAGGAGGAGGAGGAGGAGGAGGAGGAGGAGGAGGAGGAGGAGGAGGAGGAGGAGGAGGAAATAAAACAAGACAGGGAAGAGCAACTCCACACTCATATCCACAAAGTGCTTTTCCTCGCCTCATGTTTACCGTCCTCACACTGTATCTCATGCTGGAATTTCCTCACAGCTAACGGATGAAGTGATGAAATTACAGAGGCGCCATTGACAAAGACGGGAATAAAAAGAACACACACACACACACACACACACACACACACACACACACACACACACACACACACACACACACACACACACACACACATACACACACACACACACGTGAAAGAACGAAAGGTAATGAAAGAAACACTGAAAACAAGGGCAAGATCATAAAAAAAAAA
Organism: Scylla paramamosain; assembly: GCF_035594125.1. Lineage (NCBI taxonomy): Eukaryota > Metazoa > Arthropoda > Malacostraca > Decapoda > Portunidae > Scylla > Scylla paramamosain. Next base: position 9,457,691 of record NC_087180.1, read on the forward strand.
AAAAAAACGCAATAATAACCTTTCAACGTTTAGAGGAACACCTGAGCCACACCTGGTCAAGGATACGTGCAGGAGGGGCGGAGAGGCTCTGTATACCTGCTCGTGTAAGAGGACGAACCGAACGTGTCCTGAAGAGCGTGGGCGGGTCGGGTGGCGGGCAAGGGTAGCCTCCGTCCCTGCCTCGCGCATGCCCGGGCACACATTAAGACGCAGGAGGGGAAAGGTCCCTCCTCCTTCCACCGGGTTATCTCTTACCCCCGTTTTAGGGAAGGGGAAGGAAGGCTGCGAGGTGGTGCCGGGGAGGGAAGGCATCTGCTGCCCGCCTGGAGGAGAGCAAGGGACGGATATGAGGTATTGGAGTTACTGAATGAACGATGAACACTGAACACGAGACACTGATCCTTCCCGTCGCAGATTGAAAGGTAATATTTACGTTCGTCTTAACTTGGATACGTGACGGATGGAATAAAGGAAAAATCACAAAGCACTTTTCCTTCCATATTATCAGTAACATTCCTCCTTTTTTTACACCATGGAAAATCCTCCACATCCGTCCCTCTTTTTACGTTTTCTATTCTTTACCTTACGTGACTCAGGTTTGAGGAAGCGTAAGAAACGAACCCACAAACCGATCCGCGTTAAACAAAACACAACGTAAGACGCGGGGAGCCTCTTGATCCACCACCACCACCACCGCCACAGGCCCCCTCCCTCCCCGACCTCGCCCCACTCCGCCCCTCACCTCGCCGCGCCGTCTCAGTGCCCCGGGTGGTCTTGGGGAGTGTTATCTAGGACGGGATGGAGAGATAAACCTTCCTCGGAGTCTCGCTAATCCATCCCTCCCTCATAACGCCTCACGCCGCCCCCCCCCCCCCAAACCATTAGGCTTACAAAACTAAGATTACGTGAAGGGATCTGCGCGCCCCTCCTGGTCCTCCATAGTCCTCCTATTCCTCATGTTATCGAAATTCCTCCACGCTGTCCTCCTTTTGTTATCTCCTGAAGTCTCCCCCTTGCCCTCTTTCCCCAGTGAACGAAGGCGTAGCTTTACAACATGGATTTACGGCGACGCCCGCAATGAGGGTGACTCCTGGACATCTGGGTCACGGCAAGGTGTTTCAGGTGGTTGTGGTAGTGGTGGTAGTGGTAAAACTGTGTGTGTGTGTGTGTGTGTGTGTGTGTGTGTGTGTGTGTGTGTGTGTGTGTGTGTGTGTGTGTATACGTGCTTATCTCTGCCTGTTTCCCGTTCATAAGACTTCCTCACGATAATAATGATAAAAAAAAGATTTAAAGTGGAAAAAAAAAGTCACTGAAAATGGATGACGAGGGAAGGAAGGAAGAGCTGTCTGTTTACGATGAATAAAAAAAAAGATAACAAATAAGTAAGTGAAATGGATGATAACGAGAGATGGATTTTTATATCTCACTCCTGATAATGCCAGTGGAATGCGTCGGAGTGACAAGTAAATAACTATGTTGAAATATTGACCAAGTCTAATCATTGTAGCTCCTGACCTTATTCTGCCGTTCATCCCTCCCTGGCAATCCATCACACTGTCTGGCTAGATATGCCCGGCTCACTAACACACTGGTTATCTGTTATCGAGTGCTGGTGACGCTTTGGGTTATCACTCGGATAACACCAGACAGTCATGACCCCCCAGACCTGCCAGGGGCTGTGGGGCGGGTAGAGACGACGAATGAGGAGTAAAGGGGATTTGGGAAAGATTTGTGATCGTAATAAGGGCAGATATACATGCCAACTAACTGCGCATTATGTGTGTGTGTGTGTGCGTCAAGTATATACTGAGAGCCGTTAAATGTGTGGATCTATTTCATAAGATGTGAGACTGCATGACTGTGCTTGTGTGTGTGTGTGTGTGTGTGTGTGTGTGTGTGTGTGTGTGTGTGTGTGTGTGTGTGTGTGTGTGTGTGTGTGTGTGGGCATAAACATACGCCGCTATCGAAACACCTGTGACGGATCAGTAAGTGAGCCGCAGAGTCACCTGCGGGTATCTGAAACTACAGGTGCGATAAGCGAATGACGGAGCGGCAGGTGAGAGGCGAGGTGCGGAGGTGTAAAGATAAAGGAGAGGGCGAGGAGGAGGTGATGATGATAGCAGTTATTGTGTTTCTTCGTACCTCCCCTGCGGTGTCTACTGATCCCGTTTATGACCCCAGACCTAATTATCAGCGTTACGAGTGTATGGGGGAGAAATGACAGTTCTATTGGCGAAGAGAGGGGAGGGTACTAGTGGGATGAAGGCGCGTGTTATCTGGATGGCGGGGGGATAAGGGTGGGTGTACCTACTCTCCTTGCTGTGTGTGAGGAAGTAGTGTCTGGGTTTATGGGGTGATCGATTATGGGTTACGGTCTCTTTAAATATGGAAAGTTACTAAGGTTTTTATATTTTTATTTTTTGTGGTTTTGTGTAGGAAAGTGTTGACTGGAATGGATGGAAAAGAGAAAAGGGGGATGAATATTTTAATATATTAATATTAATCACATATTTCCTAATCTTAATCATCAATTTTTATCGTAAACTGTGACATCGGTGGTGTGTGTGTGTGTGTGTGTGTGTGTGTGTGTGTGTGTGTGTGTGTGTGTGTGTGTGTGTGCGCGCGCGTAAACGTGGAAGCTTCATGGGGCTTTTCTCCTGTAGGTGGTGTCTGCGAGGTCGGGACTCCGCGGGTGGCTGGACGCAGGGGAGATGGGGAACTGGCTGAGGCACATCCGCGTTGCCTCAGCCCCCGTCTATGGCAACCTGAGGCACCTGTTGCTGGCCGGGCAGGTGAGTAAATCGAATTACTACGCCACTGGAATTACAGCGAACCACGTCACTCTCATGGCATTCGTGTTGTAGTGGAATGCATGACTTTTATTCGTAGCCATCTTGATATCGTGTTGCTTCATTTTTTGGTCAGTAGATATATTTTTTTTTACTCTATAGTCAAGTTTTTACGTATTTAGGCAGTTAATATCGGCCTGTTAGCTCAGTTGGTTAGAGCGCCGTGCTAATAACGCGGATGTCGTGGGTTCGATCCCCATACGGGCCATACGGAGGCAAAAGTGCATTTTTTTTATATATGATAAGGTTTGTGGTAAGACTACAAACGCACACTACTCAAAACACATTATTAAGTAAAACCTGACTAACCAACAAACTTGGAAATCGCCATCACCGCCATCAGCACAACGGGAACATCAACAACACGTCAGCGCAACGCAAACAAGACACAAGCAACTTTACAAATAAACAGCAAGAAAGCAACAATAACACAACACAAACACCGACCATTTCTCCAACAAACACAGACACAATACTGACGCAGATATAAACCACGACCCGCCGCCGCCTGGGGTTGGGGGTCGCCTGAGGGAAGCTGTCTGTAACTCTCGTGCCTTTCTCTCCGTCAGATATTCTACGAGACACTGAGGGACGTGCCGCCGATGGAAGAACTACTGCTGGTGCGGAAGGCTATCATCGACTTGGATACTTCGACCATGGGTGAGAGAGAGAGAGTGTGTGTGTGTGTGTGTGTGTGTGTGTGTGTGTGTGTGTGTGTGTGTGTGTGTGTGTGTGTGTGTGTGTGCGTGGTAGTCTCAATGACGTATTTTGCCGCACTTATACTTCATCCTCTTACCACAGCGTAATATATTTTCTTCTCTCCCCTCCGTGCCAGCAGAAGACTCAGTGCGCGTGGGGTCACCCGAGGAACGCTCAGAGAATACAGGGGACGATGACGACGATGAGGACGAGGACGATGACATAGCACGCTTCCGGTGCCTCCAGTGTGACAAAAACTTCGCCAGTTATGATGAGTAAGTTGTCCTCACGCTGCTGCCGATGCGCGTGTTCAGTCAAACATCGGGAGAGTAGTCAAGGGCAGGAGTAGAACCATCCAAGTCAAACTTTCATATTCCCTTGACGTCATTTTATCGTTTTTGACTCAGATTTTGACCCCTAAGAGCAGCTTCATTACCTGCTGGCATATGTGTATTATCACTACATACACATTTTTTGCTCAGAATGACACGTGTTTGCGTCCCATCCATTCCCCTCCTGCAGGATCGACCCTCACCTAGACCTTCCCCGTCCTCCTCCCTCCCGCAGGTTGGACGAACACTTGGTCACAGCGCATGGGTACGCCGCCGGCCAGTACCGCTGCGACTACTGCCCGAGAGCCTTCGCCTGGCGCCCTAACCTCATCCAGCACAAGACTCTTCACGGGGAGTACAAGAGGTACCCGTGTGAGAACTGCCCGAGAGTGTTCACCGACGCCATGGTCCTGCAGAAGCACATCCGTAACCAGCACGCAGGGGCACGCTCGCACGCTTGCCCGGAGTGTGGCAAGACCTTCGCCACCAGCTCTGGCCTGAAGCAGCACACCCATATCCACTCCTCCGTCAAGCCCTTCCAGTGTGAGGTGTGCTTTAAGGCGTACACACAGTTCAGCAATCTGTGTCGCCACAAACGCATGCACGCTGACTGTCGGCTACAGATCAAGTGTACCAAGTGTGGGCAAGCCTTCTCCACGGTCACCTCGCTCGCCAAACACAAGAGATTCTGCGACACGGCGCCCTCCCTCTCCCTGCCCCACGGCACGCCCTCCCTTCAGGACAACAAGCTTTCCCATCAAGGTCTCCACATGGGCAACCTTTCTGCGTCACCGCCAAACCCTTTCATGATGTACCCTCGCCCGCCGCTGCCTCTCCTGCCGCCCTCACTCATGTCTGGCTACCCGATGCTCCCCTCCATCCCCTCCCTCGTCGGGGGTCCCCAGCATCCTCTCCTCACCTCTTCCCTCCTGCTGCCTTTCCAAAACCAAGGCGCCAGGGATCATTCCTACCCAGCACCCAAGGACGAGAAGGAATCCAGCGACTTTGGAAGCCACATGTCTCCAAGACCTGATCCTTCTGAGTCTCCAGCGAGAGAGGCCGCCTGTCTCACCCCGCAGCCTCCGCGCTCTCCTTCTCGCTCCCCGAAGCAGGCCTCGGTGTTCCCGATGAAGGAGTCGCCACGCAGCTCAGAGTCGAGGGAACTGTCAGACGAGCACAGAGACTCCCCGGAATCTCGGCGACGCTCGCCAACGCCTCTCAAGAAGGAAGAGGGGGAGGAAGTGAAGGGCCCGACGGAGAAGAAAGAACAGCCGCTGGACTTGACTCTCCGGCGCAAGGAGGGCGAGCGGGACGAACTCTTCCTCGGCAGGTTTGATATTCTGTCCCACAACAGTGATGCCGCCGAGGAGAGACTCCGCTCCTCCGCGCCGCCCGAGATCATCAAATCAGTACCAGAGCCTCGCCCTCGCCAAGACCACCCCTTCCTGCGCATCAGCGAGTTATTGAAGGACACCACCACCACCTCCGTCGCCCCTGCCCCTCCTCAGCCACCTACTTTACTGGACGCGCCTACCAAGCTACCCTTGGCTTACCCCCGCCCCCTCCACCCCGCGGCGCTCCTCGATGTGTATCGTAACCTGGACCGCAGCTTAGATCGGAGTCCGCTGCTTCCCGGTGGCGGCCTGACAGCGGGGCGCTATCCGCTCCTGCCGCCCTACTTTCCGCCCACGAGCATGGCGGGCTTGGGTCTTGGTCTCAACCGCAATGCAGGACTCGACATGTTGAAGGCGCACATGTCCAGTACGGCGCGGCCCTACGGGGATATCAGCCGCCCGTATGACCTGATGGCATCACACATGCCCCGCGCCAAGGACCGCTACTCGTGTAAGTTCTGCGGGAAGGTATTCCCGCGCTCCGCCAACCTGACGCGCCACCTGCGCACCCACACGGGCGAGCAGCCCTACAAGTGCAAGTACTGTGAGCGCTCGTTCAGCATCTCGTCCAACCTGCAGCGCCACGTGCGGAACATCCACAACAAGGAAAAGCCCTTCAAGTGTCCGCTGTGTGACCGCTGCTTCGGCCAGCAGACAAACCTGGACCGACACCTCAAGAAGCACGAGCTGGAGGGACCCAACCCGCCGGACTCGCCGGAGGCGCCAGACTCCAGCAGCGCTGGGGTCGACACCTCCACTAACTTCTTCAGCGACGAGATCCGGTCCTTCGTGGACAAGGTGACAGACTCCACCACAGACGACATGCTGGGAGACGACGAGCCGATGGACGATGACGACGGCATGAAAGACCCCGTCACTGTCACCACCTCCAGCGACAGCACCAGCGCGGCGGCCGAGACCACGATGAAGCGGCTGCACGTGGAGTAGTGGCGGGCGTGGGGGCGTCTTTATGTGAACAGGAGCATGTACATAGGGGCGTGGGCGTCCCTCACGCCATCACACGGGTTTCTGATGGGAGAATGAGGGAAGCCTGACACTGACATCCAAACGGAACTTCATCCCTGGAGGCGAGGCGCATGAGAGGTGAGTGAGTGTGGGGCGCCACCTGGACCTGCACGCCGCCCTCAAG